>NW_024412424.1:2533659-2537999 GCF_014898765.1 Herpailurus yagouaroundi | reverse complement strand
CAGTGTCTCCACCTGAGTGATGGGGACAGTTCGTCCTGCGCGGCGTGGCCACTTGAACTCACTGAGCGCCGCTGTCTGCTCACTGCTGTGAATTATCTGGCCCCCCTCCCCGCCACCTGCCCGTAAGGCTCCGTTAGTCGCTGCGTTTTACAGAGGAGGAAACTGAAGCATGGATCCTAAGGCCACTCGACTAGAGCCTCCTGGAGTCCCAGAAGCAGCCTGCGGGCCAGGAGGTTGAGGGGGGGGGACGAAATAAAGCGAAAGCCCAGCACCACAGTGCGGCGGCGCCCAGAGGTCCTCTGCAGGCTCCTATGTTGCAAAGAAAGAAGGTGATGTGGCTCCGCAGACCTAGGCTTCCCCTCTCTCCATCTCCCCAACACTTACCCCACTTCTAGCCCCAACAGCCCTCCAAGGGCCTAGCAGAGGCCCACCCCAGGGCCTTTGCACTTCCTGTTCCTGCTGCCTGGAACATGCCCTGCGGTATCTGCGAACCTAGTTGCTTCTCTTCCTTCAGGAGTCAGCTGCACCTCACCTCCTCCTGGGTGTTCTCTTTGCCCTCCCTGGCTGAGAATCCCCTACCCGGCCCCTCACCTTCTGTGAGTAGGTCTATCTCCATTCCTTGCTTGCTCTTCGTCTACAGTCCATGATAGACTCTACTTTTCTGATTTATTTCCCATTTCTTCTGACACAGGGATTAGAACTTCCAGGTCAGGAGCTTGCCTCCATTACAGCCATGTCCCTGCACCCAGTATGTGCCTGGCATACTGTAGGTGGCCCACTAATGATCATCAGAGACCAGGATTTCTCCAAAAACTGCCAGAGAGAGAAAGCTGAGTTTCTGGCCCCATCATCAGAAAACAGGGCTAGACCTTGGACTCGGGTCGCTGACATCTCATTCCAAGCAGCCTTGGCACCGGATTAGCTTGGGTGCTGACTCAAAGGCCATCTGCCTCTGGCCCCAGCCTCAGAATACCCAGGGCAGAGCTCCTCGGACTGGCCTGGAGCCCTGATCTGCAAGCTCAGACCAGAGGTCACATACTCAGTGGCTATTTTGGTCTCTGGCAGCTTCAGGTAGAATTCAGAAAATCTGAGAGCCGGCTTGCACCAGCTGTGCGAACAAGAGCCACGCCAAGTGGGAGAAGAGAACAGAACAAAAATCTCCCCACGATCACGTTTCATAACTCAAACATTGTCAGAAGTGTCTGCACATGTTGCTAGAAGCTAGGGTTGTGAAGGGAGGGAAGCCACATCACTTGCCCTCATCCCAATGTACAAAAGGAAGGATACCTGTATAACATCCAGAGTCAGCGCTGATGGGGAGAAACTGAGTCACACAGTACTGCTGAGAGCGAGTGGAAGAAAGGCCCAGCAACACCAGGGGATAGATGAAGAGGCAGGGAGAAATGGAGGGCTCCTTAAAAAAAAAAAAAAAAAAAACGCGGGGGGGCAAGATAATTACATTGGAAAGCCAAGCCCTAAAGCACTGCTGTGGAAAAGCTTGGCAGTTCCTCAAAAAGTTAAGCCTAGTGATCATAGGACCAGCAATTCCACTCCTAGGTATAAACTCAAAATAATTGAAAATAGGTGTTCAAACAAATACTTGTGCGTGATTGTTCATGACAATGTTATTCAATTGCCCGAAGGTCTGTAGAAACAAATGTTCATCAATTCATCAATGGCTGAACAGGGAAACAAAATTGGCCCATCCATGCAATGGAATATTACTCAGCCATAAAAAAGGAATGAAGTTCTGATCCAGGCATGGATGAATCTTGAAAACATCATGCCTGGTGAAGGAAGCCAGTTACAAAAGGCCACGGAGGGTATGATTCCACTTATAAGGAATACCCAGAACAGCTCTGTGCTGATGGTGTGGAGCCTGCTGTCAGAATATTCTCTCTCTCTCTCGCTCGCTCGCTCTCTGTCCCTCCCCTGCTCATGCTCTCTCTGAAAATAAGTGAAAACTTTAAAAGTAAATGAATGAGGGGCGCCTGGGTGGCTCAGTCAGTTAAGCGTCTGACTTCGGCTCAGGTCATGATCTTGCGGTTCGTGAGTTCGAGCCCCGCGTCGGGCTCTGTGCTGACAGCTCAGAGCCTGGAGCCTGTTTCAGATTCTGTGTCTCCCTCTCTCTCTCTGACCCTCCCCCGTTCATGCTCTGTCTCGCTCTGTCTCAAAAATAAATAAACGTTAAAAAAATTTTTTTTAATAAATAAAAATAAAAGTGAATGAACGAATGTTCAAAAGTAAATGAACAAACGAACGAAGGAATGAATGAATGAATGAATGAATGAATAAGAAATGTCCAGAACAGGCAAGCCCATAGACAACAGAAAGCAAATGAATGGTTGCCAGGGGCTGGGGGAGGGGGGAGAGGGAGTGATTGCTAACAGGGATGGTGTTTCATTTTGGGGTGATGAAATGTTCTGGAAGTAGATAGAGGTGTTGGTTGTACAACATGGTGAATGTATTTAGTGCCAATGAATTGTACACTTTAAAATGGTTTAAGGGGTTTTATGTTATGTGCATTTTATCACAAAGAGAAAGAAAAGATGAGGGGCACCTGGCTGGCTCAGTCAGTAAAGCATGAAACTCTTGATCTCTGGGTGGTAAGTTTGAGCTCAAGTCCAGTGTAGCCTCTACTTTAAAAATAAACAGGGTCACCTGGGTGGCTCAGTCAGTTAGGCATCTGACTTTGGCTCAGGTCATGATCTCTCGGTTCGTGAGTTCAAGCCCCTCATGGGGCTCTGTGCTGACAGCTCAGAGCCTGGAACCTGCTTCGGACTCTGTGTTTCCCTCTCCCTCTGCCCCTCCCCTGCTCTCACTCTGTCTCTCTCTCTCTCTCAAATAAATAAATAAATAAATAAATAAATAATAATAAGTAAACATTAAAGATTTTTGAAATAAAAACAAATTAATAAAATATTTAAAAAGAAGAGGAAAGAAATCCAGCGTAGAAGAATCTATGGAATAAAAAGCAAATGTTCAAGAAAGAAAGAGAAACACAAATGTGTTTGCAAATGCAGAAAATATCTCAGGAGGGAAAAACAAGAAATTGATGCTAGGGCCTCTTGGGGAGAGAACCAGGATGGGGGTGGTGTGTGAAAGTGGGAGTAGAGGGGGAACATCGCCAACAGCTCTTGCACCCCCAACACACATCACCTACAGGTTTCTGCTGTTATCTGAAAGTAGAGTGTTTCTGTGAAACCTTTAGTAAGCAGAAATGGCAAAGAAGCATGTAAATTAATATGGAAAATTTTTTTAGCATTCCCAGACCCCCCAAATAACCTCTTAGGCTTTTCTGATACCTTAGGACACATCTTGTTTGTGTGTTTGTTTCAATGTGTATTTAAATTTTGAGAGAGAGAAATAGAGATCCTGTGCACAGGGAGGGGAGGGACACTGGAGAGAGAATCCCAAGCAGGCTCCACGCTGTCCGCACGGAGCCCGACTCAGGGCTCGAACCCACAAACTGTGAGATCATGACCTGAGCCGAAGTCGGAGGCTTAACTGTCTGAGCCTCACAGGTGCCCCAGGACACATCTTGTTAAGGGAATGAATGACTCAGTGGATCGATCGGCCAACCAACCAATCAAAATAAGACACAGACGCTCACAGCCACAGGCGGGTGCTCTGGTGGCTTGACGTTGTGACGCTGAGTGTCGTTCTCGAAGAAGGAGCTTGGGGCTTCCACTGCTGCTGCCCGGGATGCACGCCGCCTGTACAAGGACTCGCTGCGGAACAGTCGCTAAACCTTCCCATTTCTTTCGGTTACGGCAAATGGGTACTAAGGAGTAGGTATTTCATAAAAGCAAGTGGCATAACGTGAACTTTTGAAAAGTTGGGGATACCTGTACTCCAAAATAAATCCAACACGGACACTTTTCCTTTTAAAAAAATGCCACTGGAGTTTTGGGTGTGTGTGTGTGTGTGTGTGTGTGTGTGTGTGTTTTAATTACACCTAACATAAATTTTACCATTTAAAAAAATTTTTAACATTTATTCACTTTTTGAGAGGCAGAGTGTGAGCAGGGAAGGGACAGAGAGAGAGGGAGACACAGAATCCCAGGAAGGTTCCAGGCCCTGAGCTGTTAGCACAGAGCCCGATGTGGGGGTCGAGCTCAGGAACCGTGAGATCACGACCTGAGTTGAAGTTGGACGCTTAACCGACTGAGCCACCCTGGCGCCCCTAAATGTTACCATTTTTAAGCGTACAGTTCACTAGTGTTAAAAGTACGTTCAGGGGCGCCAGGGTGGCTCAGTCGGTTAAGCGTTTGACTCTTGAGTTCGGCTCAGGTCATGATCTCACGCGCAGTTTGTGGATTTGAGACCCTCCTTGGGCT
>NW_024412424.1:2497932-2533559 GCF_014898765.1 Herpailurus yagouaroundi | reverse complement strand
TTTAAAAAAAAAATTAAAAAGTACATTCACACTTTCTTGCGAGTGGTCCTTAGAACACTTTTTATCTTGTAAAACTGAAATTCTGTCCCTATGAAACACTAACTCTCCATTCTCCTGCCCCAGCCCCTGGCGCTCACCATTCTACTTTCTGTCTCTATGAATATGACTGCTTTAGGGACCTCATATAAATACAATCATACAACCTTTGTCTTTTTGTGACTGGCTTATTTCAGTTAGCACAGTGCCCTCAAAGTTCCTCCGAGACCGTGACGTGTGTCAGACTTCCTTCCTGTTTAAGGCTGATAATACCCCATTGTATGAATACGCCACATTGTTTCTCCATTCATCCCTTCGTGAACACTTGGGCTGCTCCCACCTTTTGGCCCTCACGAAGACAGCAGCTATGAACACGGATATACACGTATCTCTTTGACAGGCTGCTTTGGAGTCTTTTGGTCACTCAGCTTCTATAACTTCTCTTTTTGAAGCAGCTGAAGACTAATATAAAGTTGCAAAAATAGCATTTCCATGGACCCTTCACTCAGCTTGACCCAGTAAAATGGTCCATCTTACTAAACTATTGCCAAACCAGAAATTGACATCGATACGATGTAATGGACTTCCTCAATGGACTTCTTGAGGAAGACTGGCCCGTGTCCTGTGGGGTACCCTCCATCTGGGTCTGTTTGATGTTCTTGTTGTGATTAGAACGGGGCTGTGGGTGTTTGGGGGAGACCGGAGAGGGGAGACGCCCCTTTCGTCTCATCGTAGCAGGGATCCCTAACATCCACACAATTTCTCATAGTGGTGTCATCTGGGTCTCCTGTGGCTGTCATAACAAATGACCACAAATTCGGTGGCTTAAAACAACGCAAATCTCTTCCCTCAAGGTTCAGGAGGCCAGAAGCACAAAATCAAGGTGTCCCTAGGGCCATCTTCCCTCTGGAGACTCTAAGGGAAGATCCTTCATTGGATCTTCCAGCTCCTGGGGATTCCTCGACTTATGGTTGCATCACCCCAAACTCTGCCTCTGTTTTCTCTGTGTCTCAAATCTCCCTCTGCCTTTCTCTTAGAAGGACATCAGTCATTGGGTGTTGGCTCCACCCTAAACCCCTGACAATCTCATCTCAATACCCTTAACTTGATTAAATGTGGGAAGCCTCTTTTTCCAAATAAGGTCACATTCCCAGGTTCTGGAGTCAGGACTTGGATGTGTCTTTAGGGGCCTGCCATTCACCCCACTGTGTGTGGCAACTGTCACATGTCTCCACCGTCAAGTCACTATTTTCCCTTTCTCTGCTCTGTTCTTTGAAAGTGAGTCACGGAGCTCAGCCCACCCTTGGTGATGATGGTGAGGTTACATATAATTTTTAATGAATGGAAAATATTCCGTCTAGTGGGTGAACCGTAGTTTATGCAACCAGTCCACTGCTGTTAGACCTTGATGTTCTTTGTGTTATTTTACAATTGGCAACGTTGCTGCAAGGCCTTGGCATAGAGTGGTTCCCTTCCTTTGCAAGATCTCCTTGGTATAAAATTTCGGAAATGGCTTACTGAAGGACGCGACACGTCTGTGGATTTTGAGACCTAACTGGCCAACAATGTCAATGTTTTCCCCACTCGAAAGGAAATATATGTGTACAAGTTTCACCACCACTTTGACAGCATGGGGTCTTACAATTCTTCAGCCCCCCCCCCCCCTTTTTTAGTGTAGGGTAGAGTGTTTTTGTTAATTTGACAAGTACCTTGACCTTTACTCTTTAGGTTTCTGCTGTCAGAAACACAACTTATATTTATTTTATTTTTATTTGCGGGGTGGGGTGCAGAGGGAGAGAGAGAGAGAGAGAGAGAGAGAGAGACGATCCCAAGCAGGCTCCACACTCAGCACAGAGCCCAACTTGGGGCTAGATCTCCACCCTGGGATCATGACCTGAGCTGAAATCAAGAGTCCACCACTCAACAAAGACACCCAGGCGCCCCAGAAACACAATTTAAAGTAGACTGGGAAAAAAAAATAACATTATTGGTTCACGGGATAAGGAAAGAGGAGGATTTATGAAGCATCAGGTACAGCTGGATCCAGGATTAAATACGGCCAAGATTCTGAAGTCGAGATGGGGAGGTCTGTACTTGACTCCCACTCGGGTTCTGCCGGTTCAGAACCATCCCAGGGGTGCCTTCTGATTCGTTGAGCCTGGGTCACGTGTCCTTGATGAACAGCAGGAACTTGGCTGACAGCGGTAAACAGGGGCCTACAAGTCAGAGTTGAGAAGGCTTAAGTGGGCAAGCAAGCAATGACAATGTGACACAGACCAGGTAGTGATTCAGTGCCAGCTACTGAAGTTCAAAGTGTAAGAGAAGGGACGATTAGATTTGGGGGGCTATCACGGAAATGTTCGCAGAGCACCTATACATTAGTGCACCTTATGCCAACTGCAGGGGACCGAGTCCAAACTCCAAGAGAATTAAGCAATAAAGGACAACATTCTGGGCTCAGTGGAAAGTCACACTTCATGGCTTCAGGTACAGCTGGATCCAGGGGCTCACACCATGCCTCCTTCCCCACAGAGTAGCTCCTGTGGAGGTTGGATTCACCATGCAGAGAAAGCATCGTCCAGAAAACCAATCCTAGTCTTAAACTGTGTCACTTTCAACAACCTCCATGGAAAGCTCTCTTGGCCAGCCTCCGCGTCCCTCCCAAGGGAGATCCTAATGAACCTTGGCTGGTCACATGCTCCTCCTTTAACCAATCATGATGGGCCAGGGGGATGGAGCCTTCTATTCTGACTGGCCATCCCTATGTTAAAAGGGCCGACAACAACTGCAGTGACTGCAGTCTGCCACACGGGGTCACCCAAGCAGAGTTTTCAAGGATGAACAGGCGTTTGCCAGTTGGGCCAAAGAAGAAACTGCCAAGTACAGAAGTCGAGGAAAATCAGAAAGGAGTGTACCAGCCTGTGATTTTCTTCCTATTTCCACCACCATGCTGATGCCGAGACAGTTCATGGTACCGCAGTTTCTGTTGTTTACCTTAATCAGCCTTTTTAACATTGGCAAACAAGGCTTGGCTTGTCATTCTAATCCCTCTAACCCAGTGGCGTATCACTATTAGTCACCTACCAGTGTCCTGCACACAACCCAGACCCCACCAGCACCCAGGCCTAAGCCAATGCTAGATAAGGCTTGAATATATACCCCAGCTGCCCTGACCCTAGGTGGAATCACTATTAAGACACCAGCTTTTATGCTGTCTCCTTGAGGTCTCCAGCTGGACTGACCCCCAGTTGCTAGACTACTGCATTGACTACTCATTGGTGCCCCCTGCAAGGATCCTACCCTCCCTTTCTCAGCCTCCACCTCCAATAGGGGTTTCCTGGGGTCGCCCTGTTGATAGGCTATGTGCCCTGGAGTCTTCAAGGTTGGTTTCCGGGGGTGGAAGGACCCCAAGCTAAGGCTTGAAAGACAGCTGTTGATTCAGCGCTCCCAGGTGCCTGGCACTTTATGTGGCTTCCATATTTTTTCAAGCCACACAGTAACCCTGGTTGGTAGAGAGGATTATTTCGGTTTTTAAGGAGGAGGGGAAAGGGAATAACATGCCTGACTCAGCTCATTTATAGCAGCGCTGGGCACCCAGATCTCCCTCCCTCACCAGGTCCTAGAGGGGAGATTTTTAGTGGGAGGTGGCTAGGCCTATGTGTTCCCATCTTTTTCTGCTCAGGTCTCTGAGGCCTGATGCAGGGGAATTTTTATTGAGAACGTGATCATCAAGGCCTCCTCAAGCAGGCTCCAGGAAATATAGGGCCTTCTTAGCTGGAAGTACTTGGCCCTGGTCTTGATAAAAAAGGCTCTCATGCCAATGCTGACACTCAGGACACCTGGAAAAGAGTAGTCACTGGAGGAAGGCACCTACTGCTCACTTAGAAGCTTGAAGGTCAAAGCAGAGGAAGGAACCCTTGATGGTCACCCAACTGAGGCTCAGAGAGGCACAGTCGGGATTCCAACCTACCAAAAGACGTGCCTGGGGCGAGGCTCAACTAAAATAACTAAAATCTGAAGTGTAGGAGCCCTAAGGGAGGCATTAGACACAACCCAATAACCACGAAGCCTCAATTTCTTCCTTTGCAAATTGTGGCAATATCCGGCTTTGCCCACAGCGCGGAGCCCAGGAGAGCAACGAGAGTTTCACCTGCGCATGCGCCTTTACCCACAAGGCCACTGGCGCTGGCGCGCGTGGCTCCGCCCCTTTTTCAGCACTCACGTCGACACTTTACGGCCCTTTCTCGTATTCCTCCAGCGAGAACACAGCCAACCTTGTCCCTCTTGTCTAGCCGACCCCTCCCTACTCCACGTTGATTGGTTGCTCTTCCCTCGAGCCCCGCGCTGACTGGCTCACGTCGCTGCCACTTCATTTCAGCTTAGTGGCGCGCGGCAGGGCGGCTACCGGCAGGAGCGTGAGCGGCGGCGGCGGAAGTGGTCGGCTAGCCGGCTCCCCGCCGACACCATGGTGAGGGCTGCGCGGCTGCGAGGTCTCTCTGGGAGGCGGGGGACGCGGCCGCCGAGCGCCTTCGGGGCGGGCGCTGAGGCAGGGGCGACGCGGAGCTAGCGTGCAGCCAGGGCCTCGATTCTGCCCCCCGGCCGCAGACGAGGGCAGGGAGGTCTCCCAGGGCACCCAGCACGTCGCTCTCAGGGAATTTAGAATTGGACGAACGTGTACTCATAATACGTCTACCTAGCTGCAGTCTTCCCACCTTGCAGATGGGGAAACCGAGGCCTGAGAGAGGGGACCCGGCAAAGGGTCCGGTGAACGCCTTAGAATGAGTTCGGGCAGGGAGTGGCTCCAAGTGCATCCGACCTAATCTAACTTCATATATTGGAAAGGTGGAGCGACAGGGGGCCGATCTGAGTTCTCAAATTAAGCCAGTTCTGAGACTTTCAAGACCTGCAAGGTTCTTAGAATGTTAGCACAAGTCTTCTGTGCCACTCGTTGTCAGGCTGAGAAAAACAGGCCCATAGAGGAGATTTGCCTTCTCCCTGGATCACACAGGGTGTCGTTTCTGGAGAAAGGGCATTTTGAACCACGAGTGGAATCACTGCACCCTCCCAGTTCACTGAAGGAGAAACTGAGGCCCTGACCGGAAACCTCTCCAGAACCACGCTGCTCTCGCGTCTGGAAGTTCTGGACTTAGGCCAGAGAGTGCCTGTGCCTTCAGTGTATAGACAGGGAGGTGCGCCTGGCTGGCTCAGTTGGTAGAGCATGCGACTCTTGATACTGGGTGTGAGATCAGGCCCCGCGTTGGGCATAGAGCTTACTTAAAAAAAAAAAAAAAAAAAATGTGTAGGGGTACTTGAGTGGCTCAGTCTGTTGAGCGTCCAACTTTTGATTTTGGCTCAGGTCATGACCCCAGGGTCATGGGATGGAGCCCTGTAGCCGAGGATGGAGCCTGCTTTGGATTCGCTCCCTCTGGGCCCTCTTTTTGCGTGCTCTCTCTCTCCTTCTCAAAAAAATAAAAAAATTAAAATGTGTGGACAGGGAAGCAGGACCACACAGAAAATCAGAGCCAGGCCTCCTAAGGAGAGTGCCTAGCCCATCAGCACCAGTCACCCTGAGGGTTAGGGAAGGCTTGCACTAAATACTGCTGGCTGTTGCAGGAATTGAGAGAAGGGAGTGTGTTCCTCTCTGCCGGAGGGCAGAATTGACCTGAGGGCATGGGCGGAACCGGAAGTTTCCTTCCTCGTTAAGCTCCCTGGAGGCAGGATCTTTGACTTTTATCCCTGATAAGTTGTTGCCTGAGCCTAGAACAGTGCTTGTGGAAAGACTTATTTTTTCAGTCTGAAGAATGTTCAGGAAGGGACAAGGCATGACACACTGCCAGTTCCCTGTGGTCATGGTGGGGCCGAAAGCAGGAGGTCTGGAGGGTGGATCCATGACAGCTTCCTGAATTGGGAGCCTCAGGAAGCTGTCAGGTCTAGCCTTAGATTGGTTTAGACCTGAGAACCAGACCCCAGACATTCTGAAAAAGCCTAGAAGAAGGGAGGCTCTTTTCTGAAGCTTTTGACTTTCCCAACTCCAGATGGCCTTGTCTCCCCCAATGGTGTCCTGCCCTGTGCCATCTCCCTGGTCACCTTCAAGAACTTCTTCCCCACCGAGTCTTTTAAGTTCTCAGGGATCTTCCCCTTCCTCTAGCCTCTGTCTCCGGCTCAGTGTAGGGATAAAGATCTGGAAGATGGCAAGATGTGGACACTGCTCCCGGCCATTGCAGCCTTGGGGGGACTGTTCCGATGCCACCCCTCCCCATCTGAGCCTCGCCTTTTCTTATCTGTGGGGTGGGGCAGTTATTCCACCCACACCGCTTGCCTCCCTGGATGATGTGTGCATTTTCTTGTGTATTTGTTCAGCAAATATTTACTGAGTCCCTCTCAAGTGCCTGGCTCCAAGCTCGGCACTGGACAAAGTCCACACCCTCTGAGTTTTCCAGTCTAGCCGGGGAGACATAATAAACAAGATAATTAGAGACTGGCTCTGTCCTATAATGGAAGCAGCAGTGGGTGGCCCAGGTGGAAATCTCAATCCCTAGACGAGGTTATTATGAGGGCTTGGCCAAGAGCCTTAAGAAGTGATATGGGAGCAGCTACCAGCCTGGGGAAGGACAGCTCAGGCAGAGGGAACCTGGGGAACAAAGGTCGTACAGCACAAATGGGTGTGGCTTGTGAGAAACCGAATGGTCCAGTTTGGCTGGAGCTGGCTTGGCCTTGTGACCTGCCTGGGGCCTGGATGTGCAGGGGAGTGTTGGGAGCAGGTTTTGGTGCCTTCTGTGTCTCAGACGCCTTCTCAGCTGCTTTGTGAATAGGGCACTGCCAGTGACAGCCGAGGAAGCCGTGGCTTCTCCAGGGCTGTGGTGCCAGTGGCCGGGACAGGGGAAAGGCCAGCGCCGGCAGAGAAGCCTATGCCTGGGTGGCTCAGTTAAGTGTCAGGCTCTTGATTTCCGCTCAGGTCCTGATCTCACAGTTCCGTGAGTTTGAGCAGTTCGAGCGCTGTGCTGATTGGGATTCTCTCTCCTTTCTGTCTGCCCCTCCCCCGCTCACGCTCTCCCTCCCACTCCCTCTCTCTCAAAAATAAATTTAAAAACTTAAAAAAAAGAAAAAAAAAGCGGGCACCTGGGTGGCTCAGTCAGTTGAGCTCAGCTCAGGTCAGGATCTCACGGTTCGTGAGTTCCAGCCCCACATCTGGCCCACTGCTGTCAGCCTGTCAGTGCAGAGGCTGCTTCGGACCCTCTGTCCCCCTCTCTCTGACCCTCCCTGGCTTGTGCTTTCCCAAAAATAAAACAAATTAAAAAGAAGCTGCGTATGCCGTAGGAGGACCCCTGTGGGTCCCCTGCTGACGGACATCAGCTTGCTTTCATGGGCTTTACCAGGATCTTGCTGTGTGTCCCTGGAAGGTCCCTCCTGCTCTGGCCGCTGGTCCCTCATCTAGAGGGGCCTTGGCTGCACTTCTGTCTGCCTCTCAGTGCTGAGTCCATCTTCTGTGCCTTCCAGGGCCAGCCTGGCCCTGCCCCCTCAGATAATCTGGGAGGAAGACCCGAGCGTGTCACCCTGGTCCACGTTCCCATTTTGGACACAAGATAACAGGCTTGCCCAGGAAAGCCTGGGGCTTCTCCACTGTAAAAGGCGACCGAGGCTCGCGGCCCCCACGTGGGAGTCGGAGCCTCCTGTTTTTCCATGGCTCTCTGCACCCAGGCACCATCGCACAGATGAGGGCACAGGGGCTGTATAGGTTGTCTCTTTGGGGCCCCAGCCTGCTTGCCCGCCCTCCTCTCAGCAGCCACCTCTTCTCCACGTGGCCCCTTCTTCTCTTGCCCTTCCAGGAAGCCAATACAGGAAGTGGGCTTGGGCCTGGCTTCCTGCCGGCGCTGGACCTCCCCTGGGCAGCCCTTCATAGAGAAGGTCTATGGGATGTGGGAATCCCCGCTCAAGTCTTTCCACTGGGGCCCCCCTGTGGGGGTTGAGGGCCATTTCTGGCCTCCGGTCGCCACCACCTGGAGAAGCAGCTGCCCTGCGTTGGGAGGGTGAGGGCAGGCTGAGACTCCCCTGCAGAGAGCTTCTGGGGGGCAGGGTGACTTCGGATTCCAGAACTGCCAGGGCAGGGTACAGTGAAGCTCCCGTCCCCCGCGCTGAGGCAGTGTCTCATCCGTGGGACCCTCGGTCCGGAACCTTCATCTGGTCTTGCCAGCTGGCCTGTCATTGAATCCTGGACCCAAGCACTGCCACCCGAGGTCACCCTCCTGGAGACCGAGAGGCAGGCCCTTAGTATGTGGGTCGTGATTTGTGCACCCAAAATGAGAAGAGCAGATTTTTTTTTTAATATCTTGAAAACTTTGTGTGGGTGATATTTCAAAGAGTGCATCTTTTATTTGCCGTCACTTGTAGTAATGACAGATTTTTTTCTGGAATGTTTCTTCCTCCTACCTGATGGAGTGCTCTCTGAAAACCTAGCTCAGACGTAGCCACGTTCGATCAAGGCTGCTTGGCTGCCCTTTGAGGCGTGGGCTCGGCATGAACTGCCTTCTAGCAAATGGGGTCAAGCCAGGCTCTATCTCTTACTAGCTCTATAGTGCCCAGCAAGGTCCTCAGTCTCTAAGCCTCAGTATCCCCATCTGTAGAGTGGGTGTGACAATAACCTCACTGAGGATGAAGTTGAAGGAGCTGGCATGTATTCACATGGATGCATCTCAGAGACAGCAGTTGAGTAAAAGACGCAACCAGCGGTAGGACCTGTGTGCTGTGATGCTACTGATAAGCACGGAGGGCTAAGCCCTTTCCTGTCGAGGGTGTAAATATATGCAACGTGAGTTGTAAAGAAATGCCCTTGGTCAGCCCCAAGACCAGGTGACTGCTGCCTCTGATCTTGGGCAGGAGGGAAGTGTTCGAGATTTTACCACACCGGGAGGCAGCGTGTGTCCTGGGGTTGGGCAGAGTTGGGAGCACGTGTCTTCTATCGGGGGGTGAGGGACGCATGCTCCCGCACCCCCAGCGCTGTGATGAGCTGGCAGATTTGTGGGACTGGAGTCCCAGCCGTGCCCAGAGGCCAAGGCTCCTTGGTGCTGATCAGACAGACAAGTCACGTGCCTTTGTTTGCCTTACAGCTTCCCTTGTCACTGCTGAAGACTGCTCAGAATCATCCCATGGTGAGTCCATGTGGGTCGGGGGCAAGGAGTTTCAGTGGGGGCCAGCCTCAGAATGGGGGTGGGGATACTGGGCAAAGGGTGAGGCAGACCTGCCCTCCTAACCCTCTTCTGCCTGTGTCAGGACCTGGGTTAGTTCTGCTGCTTATAAAAGTAATACATGCTTATTAAAATGTCGAACACTGGGCCACTTGTGTGGCTCAGGCAGTTCAGCATCCGACTGTTGATTTTGACTCAGGTCATGATCTCATAGTTCATGGGATCGAGCCCTGTGTCGGGCTCTGTGCTGACGATGCAGAGCCTGCGTGGGATTCTCTCTCTCTCTCTCTTGCTCTCAAAGATAAATAAACGTTTAAAAACTTAGGGGGAAAAAATGTCAAACACCATGGGGCACCTGAGTGGTTCAGTGGGTTAAGTGTCCGACTCTTGATTTCGGCTCAAGTCATGATCTCAAGTTTTGTGGAATCAGGCCCCAGGTCAGGTTCTGTGCTGAGTACAGACCCTGCTTGGATTCTGTCCCTCTCTTTCTGCCCCTCTTCTGCCCCCTACACTTACACACACACATGCTCTCTCTCTCTCTCAAAATAAATAAACTTTTTTTTAAAATGTCAAACACTAGAGATACATAGAAACTAGAAGCTCCAGGGGCACCTGCGTAACTCAATCAGTTAAGCATTCGGCTTCAGCTCAGGTCATGATCTCATGGCCCTTGAGTTCGAGCCCACATTGGGCTCCATGCTGACAGCTCAGAGCCTGGAGCCTGCTTCAGATTCTTGTGTCTCTCTCTCTCTCTCTTTGCCCCTCCCCTGCTCATGCTCTGTCTCTCTCTCCTTCAAAACCAAGTGAACATTAAAAAAAAACCTAGAAGCTTCTCTTCATTAACCTTCCCAGCAAATTAACTATATCTTTGATATATGCACATCTACACTTTTTTTTTTTTTAAGTAGACTCCTGGCCCAACTGGGGCTCAAGCTCACAAACCCAAGGTCAAGAGTCACATGCTACACCTACTGAGCCAGCCAGGTGCCCTGCACATCCAGACTTTTAACATACGTGTATAAACATGAATGTACTTTTTAAAAATATACATGGGATCACATAACACGTGTTTTTTCGCTAAATGACTTTTGCCCATAATCATACAGTGTGTGATATACGTCAATATATCCTGTTCTCTCTTTTTTACTGAAATATAATTCATAGACAGTTCAATCTTTTTTTTTTTTTTTATGTTTATTTACTTTTGAGAGAGAGAGTGCGTGTGTGCATGCACAAGCAAGCAAGTAAGGGTCACAGATTCTGCGCTGACAGCAGAGAGCCTGATGTGAGGCTGGAACCCATGAACTGTGAGATCATGACTCAAGCCGAAACCGGCAGCTTAACTGACTGAGCCACCCAGGCGCCCCTGAACCTTTTTTTTTTTTTTTTTTGAAGTTTTTACTTAATTCATTTATTTATGCAATCTCTACACCCAACAAGGGGCTCAAACTCACAACCCCGAGATTAAGAGTCACATGCTCTTCTGACTGAGCCAGCCAGGCGCCCCTACCATTCAGCCTTTTAACACATACAACTCAGGGGTATTTAGTACATTCACAGTGTTATAAACAACCACCTCTGTGTAGTTTCAGAACAATTTCATCACCCTGGAAGGAAACCCCATCCCTGTTAACAGTGACTCCCCTTCCCCCAGCCCCTGGCAACCACTAACCTGCCTTCTGTCTCTATGGATCTGCCTCTTCTGGACGTTTCCTAGAAATGGGATCATACACTGTGTGGCCTTTTGTGTTTGTTTTCTTTTACTCTGCATGATATTTTTCGAGGTTCGTCCACATTTTAATGTGTATCAGGGCTTCGCTCCTTATGGCCATGTGATACTCCTTTGTGTGGACATACCACAGTTTGTTTATCCATTTGTCTGCTGATGATGGACATGTGGGTGGTTTCTATTTTTTGTCTTCTTGGGATTGTTTTGGCCGCAGTGACATTTGTACACTCGTTCTTGCGTGGATGTTTGTTTTTATTTCTCCTGGGCAGGTACCTGAGTTGATCCTTCCCCCCCCCCCCCCCAGTTGATTCTTTTTTTAAATGTCAGCATATTTTCAGAATGATGTGCTACTACTTGTGTTTTCCCAAAACACATTAAAATAGACAAGTAAGGGGGCGACCGGGTGGCTCAGTCAGTTAAGCGTCCTACTTCAGCTCAGGTTGTGATCTCACAGTTCGTGAGTTCGAGCCCTGCGTCGGGCCCTGTGCTGACAGCTCGGAGCCTGGAGCCTGCTTCGGATTCTGTGTCTTCCTCTCTCTCTCTCTCTCTGCCCCTCCCCTGCTCATGCTCTGTCTCTCTCTGTCTCTCAATAATAAATAAATGTTTAAAAATAAAAATAAAAAACACAAAATAAATAAAATTTTAAAAAAGAAGGCTTTATAAATAAATAAATAAATAAATAAATAAATAAATAAATAAATAAATAAAAAAAACAGACGAGTAAGTAAGCGTTGGATGGAAAAAGACTTTCCAGACCCCCAAAGCTCACACATGTGCCATCAAAGAACACCTGCCCCTGGCACCTGCCCGGACCAGCTGAGGTGTGCCTTCCCAGCTGTCATGAATCAGTGGCCACTGTTACCCAAACCTCGCTGGTTCCTTTAAAGAAAGATTTGTGGAGGATTTTTTTGTGGGCTTGTTTGGTTTTTGTTTTCTGTTTTTTTGTTTGTTTGCTTTGCACAGAAAAATTGGTTTCGGGGCACCTGGGTGGCTCAGCCGGTTAAGCATCCGACTTTGGCCCAGGTCATGATCTCACGGTTCGTGAGTTCGAGCCCCGCATCGGGCTCTGTGCTGACGGCTCGGAGCCTGGAGCCTGCTTCGGATTCTGTGTCTCCCTCTCTCTCTCTCTGCACCTCCCCAGCTCATGCTTGCACTCTGTCTCTGTCAAAAATAAATAAACTTTAAAAAAAAATTTTTTTTTTGGTTCATCATAGAAGTCTACGATGCCCAGCAAAACATACAGAGGATGTAAAACATGTCGCCTGTAAGATGGGCCACTGAGGCTGGGGGTCAGGGGGTGGGGATGTGTGTGTGTGGACCATGTTAGGCACCATGTGCTGTGGCTGCTGGGTCCCAAGAGGTGCTAGGATGTGTCAGAATGAGGCCCGGGCCATAGTCCCGTAGCTCTTAGAAGTAGGGCTGTGCGGGGCGCCTGGGTGGCGCAGTCGGTTAAACGTCCGACTTCAGCCAGGTCACGGTCTCGCGGTCCGTGAGTTCGAGCCCCGCGTCGGGCTCTGGGCTGATGGCTCGGAGCCTGGAGCCTGTTTCCGATTCTGTGTCTCCCTCTCTCTCTGCCCCTCCCCCGTTCATGCTCTGTCTCTCTCTGTCCCAAAATAAATAAAAAACGTTGAAAAAAAAAATTAAAAAAGAAAAAGAAGTAGGGCTGCGCTTCCCTTGGGGCCCATGGCTGACTTGGGGCCGTTTCTTTTCAGCTGGTGGAACTCAAAAATGGAGAGACATACAATGGGCACCTGGTGAGCTGTGATAACTGGATGAACATTAACCTTCGAGAGGTGATCTGCACATCTAGGGTGAGTGCCCTCGTGCCCTGAGTCTGCGCCCACTGCCTGGGAGCCTTCTGGCACAGCTGGTCAGGCAGGGCCAGGCTCGTATAAGATCTGGGGCTTATAGAGCCTCGGCGCCCTCGGGGGAGTGAAGGCCCCTCCCTGCCCTTGTGGGACGACATCTGCCAGGTCATCCCGCCAGGGTAAGGCTATGGAAGAAGTCGGGCTTAGGAAGGGCGGGGCCCGAGTGACTGGTCCAGGTGTGGTGGGGGCAGATGTGCGGGCCTCCAACTCCACCTGGTGCCCCGGACTTTGCACCTATGGGGACGCTGCCCCATCCCCCCCACCTCTGGTGCCCATCCTAAACAAGAAGGACTTAGGCCTGGGGGCACTTCTGGTTACAGATCCCTAGTGTCCAGGTAGGGCGGTGGCCTCCAAGGCAAACCTGACCTTCCTTGTCAGCCTCTGCTGCCTTTGGTCCTGGTTGTGTATATCTCTCGCCAAGCAGGCCAGGGCGATGTGGCCATGGGATATCCAGGCCACCAGGGGGCGAGGGCAGCCCTGTGGCCCTGTGGACTAGGAAACTTGTTTACCTCCCAAGGCCTCAAACCAGGAAGTACAGGGCCAGGAGGACCCCTGGATGGGCCAGGACTGGAGGTCTAGGGTCACAGGCCTCCCCAGCCCTCAGGATGACCCACAGAGCAATGAGAATGATGATAGTGGTGAAGGCAGGGCTCTCTACTGCTAACCTGTGTTGGGGTTTGCCAGGGCTTTCCTTCTGCCTCGATTCCAGTCTCCATCCCCCTTTTGGCAACAGCCCCCTATGTTACAGGGGAGGAAGGTGCAGGGGGACCATCCAGAATGGGGCTGTCTTGAGCCCGTGGGCAGGTGCCCCGAGGCTTGCCATCCCAGAGTACAGCAGAGCACTAGGCAGCCCGTCTTGCCCCTGGGCCGTCCTCCTGGATGGTTCACACCCCAGCAGGCAGAGTGGCAAGTGTGACCGTCTCCCCTCACCGGTGTGGCTCTGTGCCCTGCTTCTTGTGATGGTACATTGTGGGAGGCGTCCTGCTAGGAACTTTCTCCGGGTTTCCATGCCTCTCTTCTGGCAGCAGGTGTCTGGCTATAGCAGACGCTGTCACAGTGCACAGCCGAGCACGTGGCCAGTAGGTCTGTGTCCACGGCCGGGGCCTGGAAGCAACCGCCAGTTCTCAGGGCAAGGTCAGCCTTGACCTCCACCGCCAGCAGAGACTGGACCTGTGGGTCCTCCTGGGTCATCCTCCCTTTGTATCTACTGGTTGGAAAGAGAGGCCGGTGTGAGGTTCAGCGTCCCTTGGGCTCTCCGGCATCCTCATCTGTAAACATGTGGTAGCAGCACCTCCCTTGGGCAGCAGGCAGCATGGGCAGGATACAGACACCCCAGGGGCCAAGAAAGCACTGGAAAGCTAAGGTTGCTTGGAGGGTGGTTTCAGCTCAGGCTGCTCAGCTCTTGCCAGGGAATGCAGAGTAAGCTCTGGTTCCTGCAGGGAGTGTGCTGGGCCCAGCCCGTCCTTGGCTAAGGGAAAGCTGAGCCCTGAGCAGCCAGTCCCAGCCCTGAGCTTCCATGGAATCATTCTGTTTCTGTCAGGCTGTACTTTGCATCCCTGCGGACTTGGCCCCTGGCCTACCTTTCCTGGGAGAGGAGTGCCCCGAGACCTCATGGGATTCCTGTGCGGGTTGGGGGCTTGTGCACACTCCTGGGAAGAGTTGGCCCCCAGACTTTCCTTTTGGCCCTTAGTTTTCCATTTGTCATGTTGAGTACTTCCACTGGGCCAGACCGGCCTGACCCAGGCACTGCTGGGAAGTGTTAATGCGTGAGGACTGGGGGTTTCAAGGAGGCTGGGAAGCAAGGCCTGTCGGGGGTCAGAGTTAGCCAGACATGGAAAAGTGGGAACAGCATTTGCAAAGTGCTAGAGGCAAGAAGCCCACTGTGTGTTCCAGAAGTTTCCATCTGGAAGGCACGTCATCGAGAGCTGAGAGAGGGCAGCCAGGGTGGGGCTAGATCTCAGGCCCTTGGGAGCCACACTGAGGAGTTTGGACCTTGTCCTTGGGCCAAGGGGGCCCTGATTGGGTTCTGAGAAGGGAAGTGTCTTGGTCTGATTTCTAGGGATGTGCAGGGAGGAGAGGGCTGCCAAGATTTCTGGCTCAGGGTACCAGGGGTGGGGCTGGAGAACTAATCTGAAGGAAGAGGCCCTGGGCTCCTGCCCAAGGGCAACAGGAGGGGGTGTGGAGCAAGGCCTTGTGCTGGTCACAGGGTACAGGGCGGGGGGGGGGGGGGGGGGCAGTTGACATCCTAGGACCTGCAGCGTTGGCATTGCTCCGGAGTCTGTGACTTTGCAAGCCTCCTAATCTCTCCAGCCTTAATTAGCTCCTCTGAAAACTGGCATCATTGGTTGCCGCCTCTGGCCAGCCTTGCCACCCCCTCCCGCCCTCTTCACCAGTCACACAGAGTCTCTATCCCACTTACTTGTGTCCCACACCCAGCTCAGAGCCTGTCAGGAGACATGTGGATGAATGAATGAGTCAGGGCAGGAGGAGAGGGTTCCAGAAGGTGGGTTCTAGAAGGCTGGGGGCAGGAGAGTGGAGGGGCTGGGCCATGGCCAGGCCGTGGCAGTGCCTGGTACGTAGGGCCACAGCCTTCTCTGGGCTGTGGGCCGCAGGTAACAAACCCTGTCCCACACTGGAGGACAGGTCGAGAATGAGGAAGCTATCTCATGTGATCCCCTGACTCTTCCTGTATAAAGGGATACCAAGGGTCTGGAGAGATTCCACTGGAAGGCAGCTCCCCCACCCCCACGTCAAGTCCAGGACTGAGAACTACGCAGGGGTGATTGCAGGTGCAGGGAGGCTAGGACTGTGGCCCAGGTGGGAATGGGGACATGAGGGACAGATGTGCCCTGGCCATCTGTACCCCCTCTGCAGGGACTCCCCCCATGCTCCCCAGATCTGAGACTCCCCCTTCTCTCACACAGGATGGGGACAAGTTTTGGCGGATGCCCGAGTGCTACATCCGTGGCAGCACGATCAAGTACCTGCGCATACCTGATGAGATCATCGACATGGTCAAGGAGGAGGTGGTGGCCAAGGGCCGTGGCCGCGGTGGCCTGCAGCAGCAGAAGCAGCAGAAGGGTCGAGGCATGGGGGGTGCTGGGCGAGGTAGGCCTTTCTCTCCCCTCGTTCCCCCCGACCCCTCCAGCTGGCTAGGCCACGGGGTCTGCCCGGGCCTTGCCGCTGAAGGGTGGCTGCAGCAGCACGTGTCAGCCATCCCGTCCCAGTGTTGACATTCTTGGGTGGTGCCGTCACGGTGCCACAGGCCTGGCTCTGAGCCCCCTACGTAGAGCTGGGGGTCATGACTCACAGGGCTCTCCTGGTGCTGCTGTTTGCTGCCTGCCCCAGCCCCACAGGCCCAACCCAAGGAGCATCATGTAGTCCTGGTGGGTGGTGCTGACCCCCCTCCTCCCCGACCTGGGCCCTTCTGCCCGGCAGCAGTCCTCGGTGCTCCCTTAACTCTGGGTCCAGCTCAGCCGACTGATGCGGTGCCTGTGCTGACCTGGGACTTGAGGAGCCCTCGTCTGATGCCCACCTGCGGGTCCTGGCAGGTGCTCTGGGCATGGCGAGGCACCTCCCCAGCTTCAGGCTCCCCTCTGCAGAGAGTCTGGGGGCCCCTGCCTCACCAGGCTGCTGGTGAGAATCCCAGCTCAGGGCCTGGCGTGAGACCCTTCCCTGCTGTCTCTCCTTTATACAAGGAAAAGTTCATGCCTTTTTGATCGACTCCCCTCACCCTACCCCCAACCCCGGGATTATAAATCTGGCTTAAAATTCAATTTGTTGTGCAGTCAGCTGGGGCCTGAGCCCAGAGGCCATCTGCAGACCCCCCACCCCCCCACTCACTCCTCTTGTTGAAGGGCCCTGGCTTTGTCTCTTCCATCTGTAGGGGCCTTCTGTGTGCCAGGCCTAGGTCCCCCCACACGCACCCCGGGGGCTCACAGGCAGGGCCAGGACGGACAGAGTCAGCCCGGAGCCTCGAGGCTCCCGTGATCATCAGGAGTGAGCCAGAGGGAGGAGGCGGAGAGGGCACTCCAGATGGAGGGTTACCAAGGCCTGGGGGTGAACTGGGCCTTTTCCATACCTGGGGGCTGGCTCTTCGTGCTGGGGGCCACCACTGTTGAGTGAGCTGCCCAGGGGAGCAGAGACTGAGGGAGGAGTAATTCCTTGGGCCGCTCTGAAGAGAGAGGCCATGGGACCCTCGGCGGCAGCTGGAAATCTCACGGTGTGTGTGACAGAGCTGGTCTTGCCCGTGAGCGGTGAGGAGAGGCAGCTTCTGCGGGCATTGGCGTCAGTCCCTGTAGGGCCCGCTGCGGGTTTGTGGCGGAAGGGGGACTGTGGGCACCTTTCTGTGTCCCCATGCTGCCCTGGTCCTTCCGGGTCCTCCCTGGGTGGGGTTGTGTTCTATCCCTGACTACTCAGCCTCCTACACAGCTCCTACCTCGGGCTCCACATAAAATGTCTTAGAAACACAGCCCCATCACTGGCCAGCGGGGGTTAGAGGGCAGAGAACTCCCTTATCCCCGCCCCCAGGCTGGACACACAGAATCTCCCAACGGTTTCTCTCCTGGGCCAGTGGGTGTGGGCGGTGCCGGGAAAGAGAAGCCTGGGTCCTCAGAGCTGGGGGCCTGTGCCCCTCCCCCTGGGCTGAGTGCTGTCCCTGTTCGGGCTCTCGCTCCCCTCCCCCTGGAAGCCATCTGGCTCTGTCCTTTTGATGACTCCCCCCTACCCTGGCCCCAGGCCCTCTCCCAGGAAGCCCGCCCCAAGCCCCCGTGTGACTGGGAGCTGACCTCTGTCCTCCCTGCCATCCCTCGTACCCCTGGGGAGCTGGTCTTGTCCCTTGTCAACACTGAGAACTTTCTGGAGCACCACCCCGCATCTCAGCTGGACTTCCAGACCTGGGTCTGCTGCAGCCCCCTCCTCTGTTTTCACAGGTGTGTTTGGTGGCCGGGGCCGAGGTGGGATCCCAGGCACAGGCAGAGGTCAGCCGGAAAAGAAGCCGGGCAGACAGGCGGGCAAACAGTGAGCCGCCCCTCGTCCCCCCGAGACTGAGCTGCCCCTGAGCATCTCTTGCCGCTCCCTGATGCTGCGGTCCTGCTCTCCGATTCGGGAGTGTGTTCAGAGCAAAAAGAAGAGGCAGGTGTTGGGGAAGAGCCCCCGTCCCTCCCCGTCTGTCATTTTGTGATCCTTTTTACGTAAGTCCCCCCCCCACCCCTTTATTTTTTAAAGCCAGCAGTTCTACAGTTGGATATGTTATTTGGTGTTTTTGGTTCTGTGATGCCGCAGCTGACTCGATTCCTGGAAGATTCTGTGTTTAATATGTCTTTAAAGCCCTCGCTCTTGTTTTGAGGGCGGGCGCTTTCCAAACAGGCTTATTTTGCATTTTGAGTTGGATCCTCCTGTGGTGAACAGACCGGAGGTTTTTATTTTAAGCTGTTTGCACTGAGATTGACAGCCTTGGGAGTTTCCTGAAACACGGACCTCAGAACTGCCTTTTGAAAACAAATACGTAGGAACGTATGCCGCCACAGAAGCTGTTCCTGGGACGTTGCTGCGCCCTGCCCCTTTGCCTCCTCTCTCCCTGTTTGTGTTACAAAAATAAAAAACAAATACAACTACCAACTGCAAATTCCTAATTCCTTTTGAGCCATTGGGCACATCTAGAGTGTGGTATCCTCAGGAAATCACAGCCCCGTAAAAGAAGTTTCCTTTCGAGGGTTGCTGCCTGTCTCGCCAAGGGGAAGTATTTCAACAGGACACTGGTTCCGTGTCCCATGATGTCCTTTTAAGAAAGAGGTGGCTGTTGTCTGGGCGGTGGGAGTGGCCCTCCGGCACCAGGTCTGCCTGTCATCCCTGGGCCCCTTTGCAGAGAGAGGTGATGCGGGGAAGGGGGGGGAGGGAAGTCCCAGGGAGGAGCCAGCGTGATGCCCACACAGCCCATCCTTGCCACCAGTGTCCTGCCCTCCGCCCCTGCTTTGTAAGCACCATTCACAGCAGGTTCACTGAGAGAAGCTGTGGCGAGCGAGCGGCTGCCTCCAGCAACGTGCGAGGAACCCTGTCATGAGGCTCTTCTCTCCCAAGTTGGGGCACAGACGTGATCTGCCTGGGATGTTGAGCCAGCACTTTTGTAAAATGCTTCTGTGCCATTGTCAGCGGACTGATTTTCCTTGTTGTCACAAGTGAGGGGAACTGCGGGACAGCCTGGTGCTGGGAGGCAAGACGGGGCACCAGCCGCTTCCCACCAGAGCGGGTTCTCATCGTCACGGTGTCGAGACCCGTTCTCAGGGGTGATCAGCATCCAAGGTGCTGCCTGAGACAACTCCGCTGGTCGGAGCTGCCGAGGGCTAGCCAGGCAGTCTCGCAGGTAGCCACATCCGAGACTCCTCAGCCCCTCTCAAGATGTGCTCTTGCCCTGCCTCAGGCCACCACCGTTGCTTTTCCCTCGGGCGCCCCTCGCGGGACCTGCGGCAGCCCGAGTATGTGTCGAGTGTCAGAGCAGCACTCTGGCGCGGACGGGGGACAGGGCATGGAGGCAGAGTGGAACCCGGAGGCGCCTGGCAAAGCCCCAGGCCCAAAGAGGTCACATCCCTCCGAGACGTGGGCTGCGGGCTGGGGGTGGGGGGTGGGGGCAGGAGCCAGAAGGACGGGTGGGAAGGGAGATGGCCGGGTCCTCAGCTCCCCTCCCCCATGGCCCCGGACTCACAGGCCCATAAAAGCCTGTGGGGCCCCGTCTGGAGAGGCTTTGATGAAAGCTGGGGTCAGGTGTCCAGCGAGGCTGCGAATGGGAAGCCCTTCGGAGGCCCCGCCCCTTCCTGCTTCTGGCAGTTTGGTTTTTCCTCCCCTAACCTAGCCCTGCCCCTGAGAACAACGAGACCGAGAACGCCTTTCACAGTTCAGGGTCTTGGGCCCAGGCTCTCCCTCCCCCCCACCCCCACCACGGCTCTGCACTGGGGCTCAGCGCCTGCACCGGAGCCAGCCTGCGTAATCGCGGCTTCCCGCGTGCGTCGCCAGACATGCCAGCCGGCCCTGACCTTTCCAGCCAGGCAGCCCGGGCTTGCAGCCCAGTCCCCTCCTCGCCCTCCCGTGACGTGAGCCGCCTCATCAGCCCAGTCGGCTTAGGTGCAGTGGGTTTCCGGAAGGTTCTGTCTTTTTGAGCTGGCTGTCGGGACGGCCCCGTTTTTCAAAGCTTCCCGGTTGGTTTCGAGAAACCAGCCTCGGCCCCCTCAACAAGAAGAGAAACCAAAAGAGCCCGTCTAGATCCTAAGCAGTGGGCCTCGATTTTTCCACCCCTCTGATGGTTGTCGGCTGGGACCTGAGCCCTCGTCAGCTGACCGGTGCGTGACTCGGGGCAAGTAGGACGCCTTCAACGTAGGTTGTTCCCGGTTCCCAAGAACCAAGGACCTCCTACCCCTGGCGTTTGCTCCAGTTCCCATCTGAGCGGAGGTGTGACTCAGCCTGGAGCCCAAGCCCTGCAGGGCCAGCCTTGACGGCCCTGGCCCCTGCTTGCCTGACTTGGGGCCAAGAGTCCATCTGGGGGACACGGATGCGGCCAGCGACCCGAAGCATCCGTCCCGCAAGGCGGCAGCGGGCGGGGGGAAGGGGGGGCATCTCTCTTGCTTCCTGCGCCACCCCTGTCTGCACACACACCCCCAACACCTTCTCGGCTGGGCCTCACCTGCTGCTTCAAGAGCGGCTCCGCGGGGAAGCCCTTCCCTGTGCCCGCTGAGTCCACGGGAGCATGATGACAAGTGTCCTCCCCACCCATCCATCTGGACCCTAGGGCCCCCGGCCTGTCCTGGTATCAGCAGTGTATGTGTCTCCAGTGGCTCAGTGAGTGCCCTGGTGTCTTCCACTGTCCCTCTGAGGACACCCGGCCAGTCAGGGGTATAGGAGTGGGGCTGATGTCCGCTCACAGGACTTCTGGGAGAAGCTGCCCGCCTCAGTGGAGCAGGGGCTGGCCTGGAGGCGGAGGAACTGGGGCCACCACCCCGTCCCGGTTGCTGGACACTCAGCATGAATGAGGCAAAGAGCCCTGGCCCGGTGGCCCTTACCTTCCACAGAGTGAGCGAGCAACAAACAAGCCGGATGCATCAGCGTGGAGAAAAAGAAAGCAAGAGTGGGAGAAAGGTGGTCAGGGCAGGCCAGAGGGTGACATTCAAGAAAAGGAGGAAGCCAAGGGAGCGAGCCATCGAGGGGAAGAGCATTTCAGACAAGGGGAAAGGCCTGTGCCAGTGCAAAGACCCTGCACAGAGTGGTGACAAGAACAAAGTGAGTGGGTAGGAAGTGGGGCAGGTGCAGGCCCTGAGCAAGATGGGAGGCACAGAGGGTTCTGGAACAGACTGAGACAAGAGCGGAAGCCAGGAGACTAGGAGGAGGTTGGTGCTGGGGGCTCGGCCCACAGTAGAGGTCACAGACGTGGAAAAAGAGGGGGCGGGGGGGGCGCCTGGGTGGCTCAGTCGGTTGAGTGTCCGACTTCAGCTCAGGTCATGATCTCACAGTCCGTGAGTTGGAGCCCCGCATCGGGCTCTGTGCTGACAGCTCAGAGCCTGGAGCCTGTTTTGGTCTGTGTCTCCCTCTCTCTCTGACCCTCCCCCATTCATGCTCTGTGTCTCCCTGTCTCAAAAATAAATAAAATGTTAAAAAAAAAAAAAAAAAAAGAGGGGGCAGGCATGCCATGAGGGCCCAGGCAGAAGGGTTCGTCTTTCCTTAGGAACGCCAGGATGCTGGGATTGAAGATTTCCAGAGAGGAAGGGGTGGCCTCACCGAGGGAGGCATGTTCAAATCCACTCCCGAAGGTCAAGAAGCCACTGTCCACGGGAAGAGAGGAGGGAACAGGTGGAGGGAACCGCAAGTGAAAAGCCCCCCAAGCTTATGTGGCTTGTCACGGCCGGGCAGAGATGAGGTCAGGAGTTATCAGACCCCGGGCGCCTGGGTGGCTCGGCTGGCTAAATGCCCAACTCTTGATTTCAGCTCAGGTCATGATGTCTCATGGTTTTTGAGTTCGAGCCCCTCGTCAGGCTCTGTGCTGACAGTGCAGAGCCTGCTTGGGATTCTCTGTCCCTCCCTACCCGCCCCCACCCCCACCCCCAGCGCATGTGCTTATGTGTGTGCTCTCTCTCTCTCTCTCTCTAAATAAAAAAATTTTTTTTGAAAAAGCATTAAAAAAAAAAAAAAAAGGAGTCATCAGACCCAAGCCGTGATCCTAAAAACAATCCAGTGTGTGCCAGGTAGCTCCCACACTCAGGCACAGAGAGGGTGAGCCACCTGCCCCCAGGTCACACAGCTCCAGAGGCTCCTCCAAGCTCCTCCTTCTGTTGCCTCCTGGAACTTGGAGGATCCGTTTACCTTCTCCTAGTTTAGCTGTGTCAGGTATGGAATCAGGAGACAGGAGTCGTTTGGGGTGGGGGCGGGTGAGGTTGGCACCTGCTTTAAAACTTATTCCCCTGACTATAGCCTCCACTGATGGACTGGGTTCGAGATACACCAAATGTCTGGCAAGGGTTACCCCACTGCGCCTCCACCTCCTTGCTGGTCACAGGGGATCACAGTGGCCTCTACCTCACAGGGGTTGTCGGGACGATTACAAGGGGAAGGAGGCTTGGTATACAGCAAGCGCTCCATACAGACTTGCATGCGGCTCAGAGGGGAGCTTCACTCTTCACCGATCACCTGTAGAGTGTCAGAAACTCCTCCTGGGACCCTCTCCGTCTCTATAAGCCTTGGGCTCAGCCCGAGCAGCTCACTGGGGGGACCCTGGCGATGGTGCCACATGCTTGGCTTGGCTAGGCCACCGTCCTCCTCGCCCCGGAGGCCAGCACTGATTGCCTGGCCCAGGCTGGTGAGTGGTCACCTGGAAGGCCCCCGGTCCTGCCCTAAGAGCCCCCTCCCAGTCTGGGTCCAGCCACCCAGCGTGACTCACCCTCGTCCGTCCCGCCTCCACTGGAACCAGGCACCGAAATAGTCACCCTGCTCACCCTCGGGGAGTGGCCGTGGAAATATTTCAGGGCTGCATTCAGTGCCTAAAAATACTCAGTGCGTCCTCCTGCGTCTTCCCCTCCCTCATTCCCTTCTCTGTTCCTTTGAAAACCCTCCCTGTAGGCCCCCCCCCCCCCCGGGCCGGTCCCTCCACACTGTGCGCCTCTGGCATGTTGAGTATCCCTGGCAAGCAGGGCTCGGGGATGTCCCTAAATGCCCAAGTGCGTGTGGATGATGGCGAGGTGGCTTCCCTCCCTCCCTCCCACTCTCCCTGTCGCCATGGAGAGCCTCGACATGGTTTCCTCAGAAGCTTCTGGAAAGGCTGTCTTTTCCACAAACCCCAGAAGACTCAGTTCCTGGAGAGGGAGCCTGGGGGCACAGCAGTGCTGTCCAGGGAGATCTTCATTACTCAGCAACTTTCCTTAAAAATTCAAAAAATGGTTCTTGCTGTTTGTGTTCATGAGACAGCTGGAAACAGGAGAGGGCTCCCCAGCTGGATGGAATCCATTGCCTCTCCTGCCCACTTGCTGGGGGACCCCACTAGCTTGGAGGTCCTTCTCCCTCCCCCCCCACCCCGGAGAGTGCAGACTGACCCTCCAAAGGCAGGGGAATGTCCTCAACATCATCCCTATCCACCACTCTGACCTTTCCAGTGATTGGAGGAGGGGGGGTTAGAGGGATGGCAAATGGTTAGACTGCAGCTCAGACCCCAGAGTCTGATCCAGCTCCTAGGTTCCCCGGAGCCTCCAGCTAGATGGAACAGCAGGTGTGAAGGCTCAAGGGCAAGTGCATGCTGGGCATCTTGAAGTTGCAGTAAGCTGATCATTATTAACTGAAGTACACACTTTATTCAGATTTCCTTAGTTATCGCCCAATGTTCTTTTAAAAATTATTACTGATGTAAGATTCACTCACACAAAATTAACCATTTTATTTTATATTGAATGCTTATTTGTTTTTGAGAGAGCGAGACAGAGACAGAGACAGAGACCAAGCGGGGGAGGGGCAAAGAGAGGGAGACATGGAACCTGAACAAGGCTCCAGGCTCTGAGCTGTCAGCACAGAGCCCGACGCGGGGCTTGAATGCACGAACCGCGAGATCATGACCTGAGCCAAAGTCGGACGCTCAACCGACGGAGCCACCCAGGCACCCTGAAATTAACCATCTTAAAGTGGACGATTCGGGGCGCCTGGCTGGCTCGGTTGGAGGAGCACGCGACTCATGATCTCGGGGTTGTAAGTTCATGGCCCACATGAACTTCATGGCCCACACTGAGCGTAAAAATCCCTTAAAAATAAAAGTAAAGAAAAATAAAAAATAAAATAAAATAAAGCGAACGATTCAGTGGCATTTAAAATGGTGTTGTGAAACCGTCACCTCTCTCCAGTTCCCGAACATTTTCATTACCCATACCCAGAAAAAGAAACCCTGTCCGGTTACCAGTCACCTCCCACTCCCTCTCCCCTAGACCCTGAACAACCACTAATCTGCTGTCTGGGTCTATGGATTTGCCTGCTCTGGACATTTCATATAAATGAAATCATACAACAGGTGGCCTTTGTGTCTGACTTCTTTCACTGAGCACGACGTTTTCAAAGTTTATCCACGATGTAACTGTGTCAGGGCTTCATTCCTTTTTATGGCTGAGTCGTATTCCTTTGTATAGCCGGATCATATATTGTTTATCCTTCAGCAGCTCATGGACATTTGGACTATGTTTTTAAAAATTTTTAATGTTTATTTTTGAGAGAGAGAGAGAGAGAGAGAGAGAGACAGAGCGTGAGTGGGGGAGGGGCAGACAGAGAGGGAGACACAGAATCCGAAGCACGCTCCAGGCTCTGAGCTGTCAGCACAGAGCCCGACGCAGGGCTCGAACTCACGGAGTGTGAGATCATGACCTGAGCTGAAGTAGGGAACTCAACCAACTGAACCACCCAGGGCGCCCCCCCCCCCAGACTATTTTTTAAATTTTTTTTTTTTAACGTTTATTTATTTTTTTTTGGGACAGAGAGAGACAGAGCATGAACGGGGGAGGGGCAGAGAGAGAGGGAGACACAGAATCGGAAACAGGCTCCAGGCTCTGAGCCATCAGCCCAGAGCCTGACGCGGGGCTCGAACTCACGGACCGCGAGATCGTGACCTGGCTGAAGTCGGACGCCTAACCGACTGCGCCACCCAGGGGCCCCACCCCCGGACTATTTTTAAGGAAATGTTAGTTGAGCACTTAGTCTGTGCCAGGCACAGTTCTAAGGACTTAATTCCTACTCCCAACCCCCTCTATAAAGTCTTACTTGTGAACACCATTCCCATCTGTCCATTTCACAGCGGGCAAAATGAAGGCAGAGATAGGCAGACAGGACACCAAAGGAACCAGACTCTCTCTTAAGTCTTTATACTCTGGAGATGGGCGTAGAGACAGATAATAAGGAAGCCAAGAAATAAACAAGATAAATGCCAGGTAAAGACCTTAAGGATTTTCCAGGCAGGGAGAAAAACATGTGCAAAGGCCCTGAGGTGGGAATAAGCTGGTGTGTTGGAGGAAAAACACAGAGGCTCATGTGGCTGGAGTGAATAAATGAGGGGAAGAGAGGAAAGGGGATACATGGTCTGGGGGTGGGGGCCTGGAGGCGGTGGGATTGGGGAAGGGTCTGGGCTGTACTCTGGGATGGGGAGATAGAGTCTGAAACAGATAGTGGTAGAGGAGACAGACTGGGAGCAGGAGGGAGAGAAGGGGCCTCAACTTCCCAAGGCCTTGGCCCAAGAAGCCACAGAGGCCTCATCATCGTCACCTGCATCGCCCCAGCCCAGATCCTTCTCTGATACCTTGAATGCTGGGGCAGAGGATGACTGCCCTGTGCTGAGAACAATGTGGGCGCATAGTAGGGGCTCCATAAATATTGGGTGGATGGGTAAATAGAGGGGTGGACAGATGAGTGGGTGGGTGGGTGGATGGGTGGATGGATGGCTGGATGGATGGATGGATGGATGGACATATAAACAGATGGATGGGGAGATGAGTGTCTTGAAGGAGGAAGATGTGGTACCCAGGTTAGTGTGATAAAATAGCGTCTCCTACCTTCCAGCAGGTGATTGGGTAGGGGTGAGTGGAGAACTTCATCCAGCCATGCTGGGGTCTCACCCACCCTTCTTCAGCTTCAAAAGAGGTCCCCCAGAGTGGAGGCTGGAGGGTGGGGGTTGGGCAGGGCGCCATGAGCACAGGGGCGGGCTGGCGGGTACTAGATGCTGCTACCTGCCTCTGCCTCTGAGTCAGCGTCGCCATGGCAATGTGGGCCCTGCCGGATGCTCCTCCTGGCACATCCCCCATCACTGCAGCCACCGTCATGCCTCCTTGAAGGGGGCAGGCGCAGAGGGGGCAGCTATTTTCATGCAGGCTCAAGGACCACACTGTTCACCTTCCCGTTTCCCTTAACCCAGTCTCCTGAGCCGCCTCCTTTCTTGCAGAGCTTGTAGCCAAAGGGTGAGAGGGCTGAGTGCGGTTGGAGAGCCAGCCCCAGCCGAGGAAGGGTCTCTTTGCTCTGCCTGGGAGGGGGCCACGGAATGTCTCCTGAGGCGGGTACTGCAGGTGAAGGAACGTTATGGGCACGTGTTGGGAGGCTGGACCACAGGAGGGGCAGAGCTAGGTGGTAACAGGAAGACAAGCCAGAGCAGGGAGCCACAGACGGTGAGAGGAGGCCAGGGTGGCACCTGCGGAGGACAGAAGACAGGTCCCTGTGGCTCTGGGCAGCGCCTATTCCCCCCGAGACTCCTCTGCATCCTCTGAAACATGGGCACTGGTGGGGAGACTGAGGCAGGGAGGGTTGTCACAGGCTCCTCCTGGGCTGGCAAAAACTCCAATGAACTGCTGGTGACCTGGGTGTCCCTGTGATCCTCCTATCCTGTCTCCCCTCTCCTCACCCTACTCTAGGCCTGCTTCTAGATTCTCCTCCAGCACATCATGCATTCCTACCTCAGGACCTTTGCCTGTGCTATTCCAGCTTTCAGGAGTCCGGCCTTCCCCGGTCCCCCCCTTCCCTGTGCCCCTTTGGTCCACAGATGTCACTGATCCTCTGCACATCCCCCTGAGATCTCTTCATAGCTCCTGTCACTGCTTGACGTATTACCCATTTTTTCAGTTGCTCGCACCCCAAGAATGTTGGGCCCCTCTCAAATCTCTCGTTTACCCAGCTCCACAGTGGCAGTAGTCATCGTGCGGAGGGACAGGGGTCCCAGGCAGTGGAATGGCTGTGTCTGGGTCCTGTCTACCTGACCCAGAGCTCTAAGGACAGGGTGGGAACGTGAAGTGACCTACAGCTCCCTGGTCAGGGTTGACCCTCAGTTCAGGCAACAAGGCCCTGTCAGAGGTCAGCGAATAGTGGGCAAGCCAGCCCAGGGCCAGGAGCCAGTGAGGGCGGGGCTTGCCCTGTGGGCCTCCAGCTCCTGAGGTGGCCTAGGAGTCCCCTATCACCACACATACTGATGGTTCTCAGGGCCACTGCGTCCCCCCCAGTCCCAACCGTGCCAGCCTGGGATAGTTACTCTGTTTTCCTTGTAGATATTTAGAGGGCCACCTTTCCTTCCTCACTAGTTAGTTCTAGTCCCCAGCCAAGGACGGAGAATCCCATAGAAAATACTTGAGTGTTTCTCTCTTCCTCTTCCTGCTGTCTCTAGCCTTCTCCAGCTGGTGTCTCTTCTTAACTCATTTGTCTCACTCTCTCTGGGTCTCTGGCTGTTTCTGTCTGGCTCCAACAGACTTTTCCTCCCTCCCTCCCGGCTCTCTCTCCTTCCATCTCCTTCTGCCTTTCTCCTCCTATCTCCCTTTTCTCTCGGCTATTTCTAGGCCCTGGCCCTCCTATCTGGAGGCCCTGATTAATAATCGGCTCTTGCCTAGAGCTTCGGGCCTGGCCCCTTAGCCTCGATTTACCCCTCCGTCAAATGGGCTTGTCCTGGGGCCTTAAGCCAGGAGCGGAGGGGGGCTGAGCAGCGTTCCCGCTTCCCCTCCTCAGCCAAGGGAAGCCCTCCTGGGCCCGGCGGGAAGGGGTTAACAGCGAGCCGCCCCCTCCCCCCAGTTCTGCATTTAATTAGCGGCCCGGCCGGGCTCGGAGCGGAGCGGGGCCTGTGGGGGGGAGGGGAGGGAGATGGGAGGAGAGGGGAGAGGGTTAGAAACCGAGGGAGTGGGACGAGAGTGGGCGGAGGTGTAGAGGACAAAAGGGGGACCGGGAGCCAGCCGTGGATTCGAATTCGGCCTCGCTGGTGTCCCCCCCACTTGTATCTCTCGCCTCTAGATTGTCTCCCCCGCCCTTCCCGAAGGCAGGAGCTGTGAGCCCGCGGTTAAATGTCAGCTTTCCTCCTTTGTCCGGTTGAGGAAACTGAGGCCCACGTGTCTGCGGTGACGCTTCATTGGGCGGTTTCGTAGGGACCTGTCTATCTGCCGGAAAGCAAACAACACACAAAACCCCAGTTCGTCGCCGCAGCCGAGTGGCCCTGGGGGCTGTCGCGGTGCGGGCCAGCGCGAGCGAACGACTGGGAGAGGGTGACGGTGTGGGGGCTGGGGCTGCGAGACGGGGCCCTGGAGCCCTGGGGCCCAGCTTCATTCTCAGCTAGGCCACGCGCCTCGCCGGGCCTCAGTTTCCCCCTCCGGTCCCCAACGTCGGGACAGCTGGAAGGCGAACCCTGCCTACCACCACACCCACGACTTCCAGCTCTGCGTGGGGCGCGGGCGCCGGGCCCGAGTCTACGCGGCTCCGCCTCGCCTTGACGTCGGCGCTGACGCCACCCGCCCCCCTCGCCCCTGGGTCCGGCCGCGGCGCGGGGTGAACTGTGCGGCGTCGGCTGGCCGCGCGGAGGCCCTCCAGATCCCTCCTCCACCCCCGCCAGAGGAGGGGCCGGGCTGGGGGGACCGACGAGGGGCACGTCCTGGGCAGGCCCAGCCGCCCGGCGAGGCGGGAGGTCCCCACCAGCCTCCAGGCCTTTGCGCCCTTCCCTCCGCCTGGAATGCGCCTCCCGCCCGGGTCCAAGTCCGTGTTTACGGCGACATCTCTCCCTCCGGCCCGGCCCTGACCCCTCCGGGCCTGGGAGTGTCCTTGTCCGGCTCGGTCTCCCCGGGCCTGGGGCGGGGCCTCTCACCGAGCAATCCATTGTTCCAAGGTTGAGTTTCTTCCCCCCATTTTTCAGATGAGAACCATTCAAACCCAGAGAGCTCTGGTCACCCAGCGAGGGGCCGCCCCGCGCTGGCCGAGCCCCAGCTCTTGCGGCTCCCCGCCCCCACCCCTGTGGGCACCCCCCCCCCATCCATCCTCGCAGCGGGGGAGGGGACCCTGACCTGCAGTCCCCGCCCTGCCTCAGGGGAAGTGAGAATGGGGGGCCTTCCCCCGCACCCTCACCACTTCCTCCAGAGGAGAGGCGGTGGCGAAGGAAAGGGGGAGGCGGGCAGGCGAGGGAGTTTACGGTGGCGGTGGCGGCCTCAGGTTCCGATGGGGGGGGGTTGTGTCCCCCACCCTCGGGAGACGCAGGGCTGGCGTTTGTGTGTCTCGCGAGCCGGGGCGCCCCCCAATCCTGCTCCTTCCTTGGGGCCCCTTCCTAAGCGACTGAGACTGCCTGCTCCTCCCCACTCCGGCGGCCCCGCCCCCACCGCTTCCCCGCTCTCTCCCTTCGTCTGGCCTGGCCCCCATTCAATGTACTCCTCCGCTGGGGCCCCGCTCCTTTACTGCGCGACGATCAGGTGCCGGCCCTCTAGGCCCCGCAGGCTTGAGGTCCAGTTCCAGCTTTCGTCTGCCCCAGCCAGGCCCCCTGAGCTCCAGCCCCTCTGCCTGCAGCTCGCGGTGAACGAGGCCACCTGTATTCCAATCTGCCCTCCAACATGTGGAGCCATGGGTTGCTCCGAGCCTCAGTTTATCCATCTGAAAAATGTGGACAGGTGGCCCTCCTTGCAGTGCTGGTGGGAGGGTATCACGGAAAAACGTGGGGAGTGGGTATCCCATCTTGGCAGCATGGGTGCATCCGGTCATTCGTTAATTCATTCATCCATTCATTACTTCACCAAACCATCCGTTACATCATCCACTCGCTCACTCATTTACCTATTCGCACTCATTCATTGATTCACACATTGCTTCCCTCCCCAGTCCCTGGGCAGCCTGGGAAGGGGCCCATAACTCAGCACAGAAGGACGTCAGGGGCCACAGGACTGTGGGTGGGGACAGCCCCAAAGTCTTTAGGCGGAAGCTTCCACTTAACTGAACCAACCTGAAGTCTCCCCAGAGAGGCCCCAGTGGGGTCCCACCCCCAAAGGGCTGCTACCTGCCATCACCTTCACTTGTACCTGGAAACGGGTCAGTAACTCACAGGCACTGGAAGGCTGCTGGTGGATGCAGGGAGTCCCCACACGTAGTAGGTGCTCACTGCCAAGGCTTAGCACATCACTGCCTATCTACTGTGTGCTGGGCCCCTAGGGGACAAAACTACCCTTGTGGCCCCTCCTGTACTCTTCTTGGCTTGGCTTGGGGATTCTCTGCCTTTAGTGCTTTCTGGATATTTGGACATTCCCACTCTGGGCCTGGCCCAGAGTGTCCTTGAGGAGGGAATGCCTGGGTTTTGCTCTCATTTCATCGTTTTTCACTTTCCTTCTATTTATGGAAGAGAAACTGGTTTTCCATTCTTGGTGGTGACATGAAGTTTCCCTTTTGAAATATATTTACCCAAGTAAAAACAGAAAAAGGGGTCGACCTGGAGGAGAAAGAGTGACATCAGCCTAAAGCATACTTCTTCATTACGGTGGTTCTGTCCTGTCTTCTATTCGCGGATCAGCTTAGGAGGTGATGAGGGATGATGGAAAACCCTCCCCCAGCACACAGAGCCCGGACACACAGTAGGTGCTCAAGAGTGGGTGGCGGAAGGGGTGACTGAGGCTGATGGTGCTTGAGGCTGGCCAAAAGAAAAACCAAATCAAACAAATCAGCTTCTGAAGTTGCTTTAGTGAAGTCCGACTCACCACCCTCTGACCCCCAAACCTTCTTGGTTTCTTAAAGTCTGCCTGTGAAAGGGCCTAACCTGGGCCTGGGTATACATCAGAGTTCCCTGGATGAGCGCAGGAATCTGGTAGGGAAGGTGTTGTGAGGCGTGGTTCTCTCCTTGAGCCGGCGCCCTTCTGGGCTCACCCAGGACAATCAATGAACACTGGACTTAGACTGAGCCGCTCTTCCCGGCCTGCCTACGAGAGGCTGTCGACACTGCACCCTCGGTGGAGTCAACTGGGCCACGGGTCGTAAAGCAAGCTCTATCAGTCCCGTTCCACCAGTGCCGACAAGGCGCTGAGGACGCGTCGGTTTCCTCGTCTGTAAAATGGTCTTGTGAGACTGGAGAGCGCCAGTGCCGGCCCAGAGGACAGGGTGTGGGTCCCCTCCCTGCGGCTGGCCAAGCACCTGCACAGGACGGGGGAGGTGACTGTGGTTCCTGCCCCTGGCGAGGGCGGAAGCCAGGCTGGAAGGGAGGGGAGGGGCCGCCGCCTTGGCCGGTAACCTGATCCTCAGGAATGCGCCGGGGCCGACGCGCCCCCGGCCCAAGGCCGGCGCCCCTCCCCCGGCCCCCTAGCGGGGTCCCGTCACCCGGGGACTGCGATCGCAAGCCCCGCCCCCACCAGCCGGTGGGTCCTAAGTGTCGGAGGACGTTCCCCATAAACTCTGCCCGGCCCCCGCGGTGTCCCGAGCGCCGCGGGACATTCCCCGCGTACCTCCCCGTGGAGAGGTCCCCTCCGCCTCACCCCTTTCTGCTTCCCGATTCACCCCTTCTTTCTCTTTCTTTGGGGCTTTCCGTGTCATCGAGTAGATTTTAGTTCTCTGGGTCTTCAAATAAAGACTCAACATTAAACCGAGTTGCAGGTCGCTTTAAACAAGAAGGGTAAGCTCTTCGCTCTCGAGAGAGAGGCGCCAGACCAGCAGAGATTAGAGCCGTGGCTGGGAGACGGGTGCGGGTTAGTTTCAGCTTCCGCTCCAAACGGGGATGGGTGGGTGGGGGTAGGGGCTGGGGATTCTTTCGACCGGGTGGGTCCCGCACCCTCCCTGGACGCTGATCTGGGAAGTGAGATAATGTCCTGAGACTCCTGGAGGGGCTGGGAGAGGAAGGGTGAAAATGCAGAGTCCAGGCTGAGCCCTGTTCCCGACTTCTCCCTCAATCCCGTCTTCTACGGCCACTTCCACTGCTCTTGGGACAAACACCACCGGGTTCTGTAGAAGTCCTGCACCCTCGCTTTCCTTCTCTCCCTCTGGCTTCCCCTGGCTCACCCAATCCAGCGCCACCTGCCTCTCTCCATCAATGTGGCCAGCTGGGTTCTGCCCCAGGGCGTTTGCTTTTGCTGTTCCCACAGTCTGGGATGTTGGGCCTTCAAATTAGCTCAAGATTTGCTCCAGCTTCTCCTTCGTTCAGCATCACCTCCCAGGGTGCCCCTCCCAGATCACCCAACTCTAAAACATACCCCCGTCCATGGAGGGGGCACCCTTCAGCCTCCTTGAAGCCGCGTTTGACAGGTTCCTCTTTCAGACCGGGTGCGGGGTTGAGGGTGTTTGTGTCATTCGTGTGTGTCCCCATCGCTTGGCTCACAGTAGGTGCTCAGTCAGTACCTGTCGAATGAATGAGAGAATAGGAGTTACCCCTAGTTCACTGCATACGGCTGGTTGATGGATTCAGGCCTCCTATTGAACTGCCTGATGAGGTGGGGATAGGATTGGTCCCAGTGGAAGAGCAGTATTAGGGTGTCCCAGAGGGCTTTCTGGCTAGGAGAAAGGAGAGGGTAGGAAAAGGTGTTGGGTCAGAGGGAACAGCAGGTGCACAGCAGAGGAGACTGAAGGAGCCAGTTTTTCAACTCCTTGAAAAGTGGGGCTGGCAGAGTCTGCCCAGGGCAGCTCCCCATACTTAGAGGCCAAGACAGGTCCTGCCTACCCAGCTTACAGGACTCTCCCCTGCCCCATCTGGGGCAGACAGAGCCCAATACAGATGGTGGACGGGCTCAGCCAGACGGTGGCGGGTGGGGGGTGGCTTAGGGGGACTCCTTGAGGGTGTGGATAGGGAAGACTTCTTGGAGGAGGAGACAGTGGGTTTTGAAGCAGGAGTAGAAATTTGCCTGTTGGATAGAAGGGCACTTCCGGCTGAAGGAGCTCCAGGCCAAACAACCATACACAGCTAAGGCTAGCCTTATAATAATAACATAAAACAATTATAGAAAGCACTTATGAGCTCTATTCCTTTAAATCCAATAAAAACCACAGTATTTTTTGAGGCACCTGGTTGGCTCAGTCAGTAGAGCATGTGGACTCTTGATCTCAGGGTCGTGAGTTCTAGCCCCATGAAGGGGGTAGAGTTTACTGAATGAAAAAAAAAAAAAAAAAAAGAAGAAGAAAAGAAAAGAAACAAAAATCACCATACTCCACGAGGGAGGTGAGATTTTTCACTCCATTTTCATGAGGGGGAAACTGAGACTCAGAGAGGTGAATTGCCTTGGGTTCCCTGTGCCTCCATTTCCCAAGGCCTGTTTGCTGGTCAGTTTTTCAGCTCAGGTAGGTTCTGCCCATATTTCACCAGACCATTCACCCACTTATTAAGGTCAAGGCCCAAGGTCAGGGTGGAGGCTATCTAGGCCACCCACTCATGTCCTGCCTTGGAGAGAAGCATGGCCCCATCTCCTCCAATCTAGCCCCATTGCACAGGCCCAGAGCAGGGTCCCAGGACAAGGCTAGCAACAGGCTGGGGACAGGATCCCCTCTCATCAAGGGTCCCTTTGCTCAGGCTGGGACCTGAGAGGACAGGTCTGGAGGGCACAGAGACCTACGTGCCTAGAAACACACAAATGGACACACACGTATACACAGGTATATATATATGTGTATACATACAGGCACACAGATCTACGTGCATGAACCCACACTGGCACATAGACACCTGCCCTTGTGTGTGAACACACCTGAGTACACTGACCCATACATGAACACAACACAGGCACAAACAGACATTTGTGTGGATATAGACACACTCACACCCCTGGGCCACTGCCCACCAGGGCAGGCCTCCTGCTCCTGGTGACAGTTTCCTTCATGGCCTTCTTGCTCCAGAGCCCAATCAGGGGCAGGGCCAGATGAGGTAGGGAGGTAGGAGACGAGGGTTGGGGACTGGGAATGTTCATGCCCACAGGTGAGTCAGACAAACTGAAGCCAGAGACTGCCACAGCAACTAGGCCAGGCAGCATTCTCCTTCAACACTGAGCCAGGTGCTGTATTGGATGTTGGTGACCAACAGGTTCGGGATAGATAAAGGTCCTTGCCCTCCGGAAATTTATGGTCCATCCTGTCATTCTGAATGCTTCCAAGGATATAATGGAAACACAGTGAGTGGGAGTGGCCTCTCCGAGGACATTAGGATTTGCAGTGGGGAAGGGAGCACGGGCAAAGGGCATAGTACATGCAAAGGCCCTGAGGCAGCTACGAGCTGAGAGGCCAAGGCTCAGGGAAGGTGAAAGTGAAAGGTCAGAGGGAGTCGGAGGAAGAAGGGTCCTTGGAGCCTTCACAGTCTACCTGAGGGGTTGTGTGCAGGAGCTGTCAGCCAGACCTAGATGTCCCAACAATCCCTAGGGAGTGTTGGAGAGGTTGCCCTCTCCCCACACCCTCATATCCCATCCCCAGCCAGTCTTTTAGGAGGCCCATTGAGCCCGGACAATAACAAAATAATAATAAGCAGGTTAACAATGACCAGATGGGCTCCTGCCTTAACATTCCGGAAGGGAGAGCCGCTGAGGAAACGGGGCGAGGGGGGGGGGAGGGGCTATAGTCCATCACCCTCACCTCGGGACCCACAGCAGGCCCTGGCAGATGCAGGGTAAAATTGTAGGCGGCTGCCCAGGAGCAGGAGGCCCAGGAGGCCCGGGTTCTACCAGGTGAATAAGAGATCAGGCCTGGTCACAATTTAGTAAGCCCCAGTTTCTCAGTCTGTAAAGTCAGGAAGTTGGACTCCATACTTTTAGACTCCTCAGTGAAAAGTATCAAGATCAAAGAAAGCGCTTTCAGCAGCTTCCAACAGTTCTCCTCTCCCTTCCCTCGTCTTTCTGGGGCAAACACATCACTGGAGATTTGGGGTGGGGGTGAAACAGGCAGATCTGGCCAACACGCCCAGGAAGCCACCGGGTACAGCTCCCTAAGGCCTTCTGCCCCTAGCCCGTACAGAGCCAGAATAGAGGAGCGGTAAGGAAGGCACTTGTAGGCGTAGTGGAGCGGAGGGCGCCAGGGAGTTATTTATCCATCCGGGCCCCATCCCCCCACCGGTCCCCGGAGGCCGGCACCGCCCCCGCTCCTGCCCCCGCCCCCTCCCCCTCCCCGCCGGGGCCCCACGCGCGGATGCGGGGCGGGGCCTCGGGGCGGGCAGGCGGCTGGTGGCCGGGCTCATCACGCCACCCGGGACGTGCCTTGGCGGGAGGCAGCGCTGGGGGCATTGGTTGTACACTGCGCTCCCGGGGCGGGGTAACCGGGTCCGGGCTCGGGGTCCGCCCCCATGACGTCAACCCACAAGGCAGCGCGCTGTTGTGCGGTTTACCGCGCGTCACCGGGGCAACGGCAGCTAGGGGGGCGTCAATGACTTGGCCCCACCCCACCATGCAAATGAGCGACGTCACCCACGCCCAATGGCGAGCGGGGGCAGTGAGCTCATCGCGCTGGGCCGAGGCTATAAGAGGGCGCGCGAACTGCGCGGCGTAGGAGCCGCCGCCAGCGGAGGGCCGGGCGCAGCGGCCTCGGCCGGGGCGGGCGTAGGGCCGAGCGGACGGGGGGGCTGCGCCCCCCCCGTCCGGCCGCGGCCACTCCCCCCCC
>NW_024412424.1:2435387-2492932 GCF_014898765.1 Herpailurus yagouaroundi | reverse complement strand
GGCCGAGCGGACGGGGGGGCGCAGGCCCCCCGGGCGGCCGCGGCCACTCCCCCCCCCCCCGGGCCGGCGCGGCGGGGGAGGCGGAGGATGGAAACACCCTTCTACGGCGATGAGGCGCTGAGCGGCCTGGGCGGCGGCGTCAGTAGCAGTGGTGGCGGTGGTAGCTTCGCGTCCCCGGGTCGCCTGTTCCCCGGGGCGCCCCCGACGGCGGCGACTGGCAGCATGATGAAGAAAGACGCGCTGACGCTGAGCCTGAGCGAGCAGGTGGCGGCGGCGCTCAAGCCTGCCGCCGCGCCGCCCCCGGCCCCCCTGCGCACCGACGGCGCCTCAGGCGCGGCGCCCCCCGACGGCCTGCTTGCCTCGCCCGACCTGGGGCTGCTCAAGCTCGCCTCGCCGGAGCTCGAGCGCCTAATCATCCAGTCCAACGGGCTGGTCACCACCACACCGACGAGCACTCAGTTCCTCTACCCCAAGGTGGCGGCCAGCGAGGAGCAGGAGTTTGCTGAGGGCTTCGTCAAGGCCCTGGAGGACTTGCACAAGCAGAACCAGCTGGGCGCGGGCGCGGCCTCCGCTGCCGCGGCCGCGGGAGGACCCTCGGGCACGGCTGCGGGCGCCGCGCCTCCTGGCGAACTGGCCCCGGCGGCAGCCACGCCCGAGGCGCCCGTCTACGCGAACCTGAGCAGCTATGCGGGCGGCACCGGAGGTTCAGGGGGTGCTGCGACAGTCGCCTTCGCCGCCGAGCCTGTGCCCTTCCCTCCGCCGCCGCCCCCAGGCGCGCTGGGGCCGCCCCGCCTGACGGCGCTCAAGGATGAGCCGCAGACGGTGCCCGACGTGCCAAGCTTCGGCGAGAGCCCGCCGTTGTCGCCCATCGACATGGACACGCAGGAGCGCATTAAGGCGGAGCGCAAGCGGCTGCGCAACCGCATCGCTGCCTCTAAGTGCCGCAAGCGCAAGCTGGAGCGCATCTCGCGCCTCGAGGAGAAAGTCAAGACGCTCAAGAGCCAGAACACGGAGCTGGCGTCCACGGCGAGCCTGCTGCGCGAGCAGGTGGCGCAGCTCAAGCAGAAGGTCCTCAGCCACGTCAACAGCGGCTGCCAGCTGCTGCCCCAGCACCAGGTGTCCGCGTACTGAGCCCGCGCGCGGGGCGCATGCGCGGCCCCCCTCCCCGGGAGGCGGGCTTGCGTGGGGGGGGGGGGGCGGGGGCTCCCCGGACTCCGAGAGGGCGCGGCCCCGGGGACACCCCCCCCACCCCGAGGGTGCCAGGATTCCGAGAGGGCGCGGTCCCCGAGGACCCCCCGAGGGTGCCCAGGACTCGGAGAGGGCGCCTCAGACTCGACAAGCTGGACCCCCTACTCCCGGGGGGCAAGCGCATGACCCCCCCCCCCCCCGCCCTCGCGCTGCCTCTGTTCCCCGAGCGCGGCCACCCAGTGTTGCACAAACCCGCGCGCCCCGGCCGCCCCGTTGTGCACACCGCTGCCGAAGGGGGCTCCGAGGGGGCGCAGCCTCAAGCCCTGCCTTTCCTTTTACTTTTTTTTTTTTTGTTTTTGCCTTTGGAAGAGAGAAGAACAGAGTGTTCGATTCTGCCCTATTTATGTTTCTACTCGGGAACAAACGTTGGTTGTGTGTGTGTGTTTTTTCTTGTGTTGGTTTTTTAAAGAAATGGGAAGAAGAAAAAAAAAAAAACTCCCTTCCCTTTCCTCGCTCTTGCTCCCCCCCCCCTTCCGTCTTTCCGACACCCCTCCTCCCTCCCTTTTTGTTCTGTTGTTTTGTTTTGCTACGAGTCCACATTCCGGTTTGTAATCCTTGGTTCGCCCGGTTTTCTGTTTTCAGTAAAGTCTCGTTACGCCAGCTCGGCTCTCTGCCTCCTTCTTCCCCCGCCGGGGCCTGTCGGGCTGGGCTGGGCCTGGCCCGCACGCTCCCCTTCCCCCTCCTTGCCGCCTTCCCCTCCTCCCTCCGCCCCTACTTCGGAGGAGAGCCGGCGTCCGGGAGGGGCCTTGCACATCTGGCGCGCAGCGAGCGCCATCTAGGCGCGCCTAGGCTTGGGGCCGACTCATGTCCAGGTTAGGTGGGGGACACTGGGATCTCCAACAAGCTTTTGGAACTAATGGGCCCACGGTTGTCTCCTTGGGGGAAGAGACACCAAGATGGAAAGAGGACAGCCCAGTACCGGCAGGCAGGAAAAGGCAGAAACTTGGACCTCTGGGCCTCTGTTAACCGTGTCTGTCAAATGGGCAGAACAGTTGTAACATTGTCCCACAAAGTTGGAGGATGAACACTTTGTTCACACAGTGGTGCTTGGCTACAGGTGGTGCTCAGTGTAACCTCATCGTTGTCCCGTGGATGGAGATGCTATCTCAGGACCAGAAGAAAAGTGGCCCAGGTGGGGTCTGACGGGCCGTCTGCCTCCAGGACTGGAGTTAGAGCTACATTCTGTGCCATCGTCCTTTAAGGGCATTGACTTGGAGTCAGGATTTTCCAAGTACTCCCTGAAGACCTCTCCCTTCCCAACATCCTACTCTCCCATTTTGAGGAAACTAATGTTAAGAGAGATTGAGTAACTTGAGGTCACACAGCCTGAAGTTTTCGGGAGACTGCAGGGACATGCGGACCTCACCTCCAGAGCCTTGACTGCCAGGCCGCCTTCTTCCCCTGCCTGCTCTGGCCCGTGCTGTTGTGTGGGCAAAAGACCCTGGGTTTGGGGCTTCTGCTTCACTTGGGGCCTGGAGGGACCTAGGCACAGGGCAAGTCAAGCTGGTGGTCGTGTGTTGAGCGCCAGCTGTATACCCAGCCCTGCTAAGGAAGGCAGATGAATTGTCCCTGTTTTATAAATGGGGAAACAGGTGCAAAGAAGGAACGGCACATGCCCACAGTCCCTCTGCCATTGAAAGGGTGGGACTCCTCCTTCTGATCACCCTGGCCGCCCACTTTTCAAGGCTTCGGGAGCTGCTTTGGGGGTTGGTTTTTAACCATGTGACCTCCCCTTGAGCACCACCTACCTTCAGGCAGACGTTTCAGGAGGGGGCCCGGGAGCGAGAAAGAGGCTGAAGCTGAGTTGGGGGTGTCTTGACACAGAGGGGGCCAAGAGCCATGTTTTAGGGGCAGAGCTTCACTCTTCAGGAGACGGAGCCCTCACTTGCCAATTTGCCACTGCGTGACCTCAACCAAGTCCTCTCCCCTTCTCCCCTCTACCTTCTGTGCTGTGAAATGGGTACGTTCATGCCCAGGTAACATCTCCCATATCACTTTTGGGGAAGAATAATAATGATACTCAAGTGTTTCCCGTGCAGCCCCCAATCTACCGAGAAGGGGAGGCCCAGGAGGTTGGGAGATGTGCCCGACACCCCCCTGAACTGTTTTATTCCTAATCCTGACGTCAAATGTGTTGGGGGGTTTTCCCCCACACCAACCAATTCGGTTTTCTAGACACCAGGTGCCCTGCAATTCGGTTCTGACATTACCTGGAGTTAGCACAGATTCCACAGGTGAAGGTCCTAGTCCCACAAGACCATCCCCGTTTAAGATGCCAGTTACGGGGCACCTGGGTGGCTTAGTCGCTCGGGCTCGGGTCTGGATCTCACGGTTTGTGGGTTCAAGCCCCGCATCGGGCTCTGTGCTGACGGTCAGAGCCTGGAGCCTGCTTCGGATCCTGTGTCTCCCTCCCTCTTTGCCCCTCCCTTGCTCATGCCCTGTCTCTCAAAAATGAATAAACATTAAAAAAAAAAAAAAAAAAAGATGCCAGGTGCAAGCCCCAAGTTGTCACCTGGGACATCTGAGCAACCAGCTAGAAACCAAGGGTTTCCATGACCCCCACCCCAGTTTTTATAACTTGCCAGAACAGCTCAAAGAGCCCAGAAAAGTGCTTTATTTACTATTACTGGACTATTTTAAAGGATACAACTCCGGAAGAGCCAGGTGGAGATATATAGGGCAAGATACAAGGGGAAGGGGGGTGGAGTTTCCACGCCCTCTGTGTGTGCCGCCCTCCCGGTACCTCCGCGTGGTCACCAACTAAAAAGCTCTCTGAACCCCAGTGGTCTTTTTCCATAGGCATGATGGTTAGATCATTGACCTTTGGTGATTAGTTCAATCTCCAGCCCCTCCTCCCTCCCAGGAGGGCTGGCAGGTGGGGCTGAAAGTTCCAACCCTCTAATGCCTTGGTCTTTCTGGGGACCAGCCCCCATCCTGAAGCTATCTGTTAGTCCCCAGCCATCACTCATCTTTTAGTTTACAAAAGACACTTATCACCCTCAGAGATTCCGAGAGTTTCAGGAGAAGAGTGCCAGGGACCAGGGACGAAGGCCAAGTATATCTTACTGTATCCCACCCCTGCTAGATGGCAGAGCAGGGGCTAGAACCCTAGACTCTTGCCTGGCTCCCAGGAGCCTTGGGTCTAAGAGGAGGCCCTATGTTTTCACCAGCATGTGACATGGGGGCTTTGTTGAAAACCACAGATCTGACCCCATACTTGAAACCTTTCTGGAAAAAAAAAGTCCTTGAGTGCATCTGGCCCTGGAGAGGTCAGTGTCTCTCCAGGCAACCCCCTCCCCCCCCAAACTACTTCTTTCTTTTCTGGCCTCAGGGCCTTTGCACAGCTAGGAGCCTGATAACACTTCTTCCCTCAGCTACCCAGCTGGCCTTGGAAGCTGTTCCCCAGCAACCCCCAGGGAAGCGAGGCAGAGGCTGCTGGGCCGGGCTGTGTGGCTTTGGCAGGACCCTGCTGAGCCGAGGCCAAGGTGTGTGTCAGCCCCAGCCCCGGCCAGCAGTGTGATTCACACCGGGCATCAGCCCAGCCCCAGGAGGTGAATGGGGACGGTGGCCTCACTTTCCCCTTCAGGACTGTGGCTCAGAGTCAATACCCAGTTTTGCCAGGCCCGTATGGGGACCCCAAGGGACCTTGGGCCTAGCTTCACTCTAAGGAGCCCCTGTCCTCAGAGCCAGACACAGACAATCCCTGGCCTTTTACAACAGCAGTGTCTTCTTTGCTCTGGACCCCTTATGGCTCCCCAGAACCTTCTTGATAAAACCCAAACTCCGTACTCCTCTCTGACTCCTCCCTATTCAGTTGTCCTCCACCTCCGGCCCTCTTCTCCCTCGCCTCCAACCACATCGGCCTCCACGTTCCCTAACCATGCCTAACTTCTTCTGCCTCAGCGCCTTTGCCCAAGCTGTGTTCTCCACCTGGGATGCCCTTCCCCCAGCTCTCCTGTGACTAACCCCTTCTCCTCTGGGACTCAGCCCATCCACCCCCTCTTTGATTCCTTCCTAGCAGTCTCACACCCCCAAGTTATTTGAGTTGTTTGTGTCCCCAGACCCAGATGAAGTCCCACTACAAACTTAGGTTCTCAACAAATGCCCAAGGTATGTGAGACTGAGTCTGCCTTGAGACACGTGTAGGGGAAGAATTCGGGCCCCCCTCTGTGCTCAGGGCCTTAATTTTCTGTTCAGGACAGGCAGGAAATATGTAGCAACCACCATAACCCTCAGCTCTGATCTAGGTACTGCCCCCACACTGGGTCTGCCTTCTAGAACCCCCTTTCCCCAGGAGGAGCTGGTGGGGATTGGCTGGAACTTGGCTGTGAGTCACAAAGCCATTGTGGCACCAGGGCCCCAAGGCTGGCCATTCGGGCCGGTCGGTTCAGCTTCAGGGGCAGGTGAGTGGGGCTGGTGGAGGGTTTGCGGGGGGGGGGTACACAGAGACTGGGCTGTTCTCCCCTGGCCTCCAGCATCCTCAGAGTCCCCTTGGACTCTCCAGGCCACTCCAAGAAGTGGGTCAGCTTTTCAGTCCCTCAGACCAGGGGCGCTTGGCGCCCCCCAAAAACCTGATGGTGGGTTTGTCTGCCTGGGGTCCCAGCCTGGAGAGCCTATCATGTTTCTTGGGAGGCCGGGAAAGTGGTCTTAGCTTGCGTGACAGGGAAACTGAGGCTCAGAGGGGTTTACTCAAAACTTCCAAGCCATTGAAAGGGCTGACCCATATGGCTGATGAAACCCCAGACTCTGGGATAGGCCGTTTCAGATCCTGAAGCTGCTCTCTCCAAGTTCTGAAGCTTGGGCTGCACCCATCCGTCCATCCGTCCATCCATGCATCTATCCATAAACATCTATTGAGCACCTATTGTATGTACTATTCTAGGCACTGGGGGTTCAACAGCAAAGAAAATAGGCAGACATCCCTACCCATGGGCAGCTCATAGCTAATTGGCGGGGAGGCAAATCAGAAATAACAAAGAAATAAGAAATATGGTATATTGGCTTCTCCGGGCCTCAGGTTTCTCCTCTGTGAAATGGGGACAATGACTGTGCCCACCTCCAGGAGAACCAGCCTCGGGCCCATTTGCCATTATGATTCAGTTCACACTGATGCTTGTCCTGAAATGGGCCCAGCCTGTCCTGGGGCTGGGGTGAACACCGGGCTGGGGCAGGATATTCAAGCCATTACATAGGTGACGCTACAACATTCATTGTGAAAGGAGGCAGCGCGTGGGTCTTTGAAAACAAATCTATTTCGATCATCTCTGTCTTAAGGTGTTTGGTCTATTATATCAATTACTGATATGGTTGAATTTAAGTCTTCTGTTGATGGGCATTTGGACGGTTTCTGGTTTGGGGTGAGTGTAATGAACACGTGGACCTCTTGAGTGTAAATGTCAGGGTGGAATTGATGAATCGCCTTCAAGATACCGACAGTTTCCCCAAGTGGTCATGCTGTGTCCATCTTTTAAATTTTAGCCCTTTTTTGTGGATCTGGACACCTTTCTGATGGCTGGATTGCATACCGCTGTATGAATGTTCTGAGTAAATTAAAACAATTTTTTTAATGTTTATTTTTGAGAGAAAGCGAGCGAGCAGGAGAGGGGCAGAGAGAGAGGGAGACACAGCATCCGAAGCGGGCTCCAGGCTCCGAGCTGTCAGCCCAGAGCCCGACACGACACGGGGCCTGAACTAACAAACCGTGAGATCATGACCTGAGCTGAAGTCGGACGCTTAATCACCTGAGCCACCCAGGCCCCCTTGTTCTGTGTAATTTAAGCCGCCTCCTGTTGATAACCATTTGGGTGGTTTTTAGTTTTTACTCTTCTTCAACAATACAGTGATGAACATCCTTGAACATCCTTCTTTATGCACTTGTAACTGACCCCCTAGGAATCACCTTTTTGGCTATCTCTAACTGTTTTGCTTATATGTACAAAATAACATTAGGGGCTCCTGGGTGGCTCAGTCAGTTAAGTGTCCAACTCTTGATTTCAGCTCAGGTCACGATCTCACAGTCATTAGATTGAGCCCTGCGTCACTCTCTGTGCTGATAGCATGGAGCCTGCTTGGGATTCTCTCTGTCCCCCTCTGCCCCTCCCCTGCTCGCACGCACTCTTTCTCTCTCCGTCTCTCAAAATAAACAAACATTAAAAAACCCCGAATAACACTAGAATGAACTTCTCTGTACATTCATCTTTGTGGAATTAAAAGTCTTTGATTTTTGTTTTGAGATGCTAGGGTTTGGGGATTTTGTTTGTCTGCTTTTTAACATTTCTTCTCATGTTGGTCTTGAGGTCAGAGCCAGCCCAGGGCAGTGTTGCTGCACGTTGCATGAGATGAAGGGCTGAATGAAGGCTGCTTCCTCTTACAAGTTGGCTTCTGAGACTGCACCTTCTCCTCCTGCTCCTTCGCCAACTCTATGGCCCTTCAAGGTATGCAGATGGCTGGGAAAAGAAATCTGGCTGCTCCCACCAGATGGCAGGGATGTGGGGGGGGCTTCTGCCAGACAAGTGTATTATTTTCCAGGTTACGCATCAGGGCTGCTTAGTAATATCCCAACTCCCTCTGAACCAAGGTACTTCTGAAAACCGCAGTCACCCCCTCGTCCTTCTACTCATCCTTCCATCTGTCGTTGATCTACCCATCATCTACGAGTCACCCACCATCTATTCTCTGATCCATCCAGCCATCAGTCTACCTCCTGTTCATTGATCTCTTCAACTCCTTCAGTTCTCTTCATTCATACGCCCATTTATCTACTCAGATTTCATCCATCCACTACTCATTCGTCTACCCATCCATCCATTCCTCCCTCCTTCTCTCTCCCCATCCATCCATCCATCCATCCATCCATCCATTTGTTTATCCATCCATCCATCCATCCATCCATCCATGTGTCCATTTCCTTATTTGTTGATCTGTTGATCAATTCATTCATCAATTTCATTTACCGATTTATTCTTCCACACAACCCTTTATCCATCTTTCCAACCCACTCACCATTCATTTATCCAGATTTATCCCTTCCGTATCTAGTCATTCGTCCACCTATCTGCCCAACTTCCAATCCACTCAACCACTCATTTATTAATGTAGCCACCCACCCAACACTCACCTGCTCGCAGCCTGAAACCAGGCCCCGTGACCGAGATGGGGACTCAGAAATGACTCAGACTTGGTTCTAGCCTTCTAGGAATTCATAGTAAATGGGGAGAGGCAAAAAATAACACACACACACACACACACACACCCCAGAAATTTTCCAAAATAGTGTGATCAGTGCTATATTCACACTATGTTCCAGACATAAAGGAAGTTCAAAAAGCAAGAAGGTGGTTGGACATTTAACCGAGCGGGTGCACTGTGCCAGCATTGAAGTGGCCACAGGATGATGAGGGAGACATAGGTACCAAAGGCCACCGCGGTAGGTGGCCAGGAGAAAGAGGGTTTGCAAAGGAGAGGAGGAAGATTGTGAGGTGCCAAGAACAGGAGGATGTAGGTCCTAGAGTGCTTGCTGCAGCAAGGAGACCTCTTGCCTGCATGACCCCACTCCCTGACCACCTACCTCCTTGCCACCCTTCACAGGCAGAGCTGACCTGCTCAAGAAGAAAGACAATGCAGCAAGCAATGCAGCCCCAGTTATCACCCAATGGGCAGAGCTTGTACCAGCCCCAGTCCGACCCCAATCTCCAAGACAAAGCAGGGACACTGCGTCCAAAACCTCAGCATGAGCCACTTGGTTCCAAGGAGAGCCTTCCGCAAGATCTGGACAAGGACAAGAAGGCAACTCGTCACATCCCACGCCTCCGGGCTGTGGTTGAGAGCCAGGCTTTCAAGAACATCCTGGTAGATGAGATGGACATGATGCTGTCCCATGCAGCCACCCTCATCCAAGCCAACTGGAGAGGCTACCGGCTCCGGCAAAAGCTGATCTCCCAGATGACGGCAGCCAAGGCCATCCAGGAGGCCTGGCGACACTTCAACACCAGGCGTCTCCTCCGGTCTGGCAAGTCGGTGGAGAAAAAAGTGAGAGTGGAGGAGGGGGACATCCCTTACCACCCCCCCCAGCAGGTGCGGTTCCAGCATCCAGGAGAGAGCAAGTCCCCTCTGGCTCAGCCCATCATGGTGAGCAAAGAGACCCAGTTCCCTTCCTCTGACAGCCTGGCTGCCTGCACCCACCAGCTGGTCCTCCTGCAGGCCCAGAGTACTCCACAGCCGGGCATACAGGTCCCTTGTACCATTGGAGGCCCCAACGTCACCTTCCTACCACACCAGACCGTTGCCATCAGGCTTCCATGTCCAGTGAGTCTAGATGCAAAGTGCCGCCCATGCCTGCTGACAAGAACCGTCAGAAATTCCTGCCTTGTCCATGTAGAAGGGGACACAGTGAAGACCAAGCAAGGAACTGCCAGAGCCAGCAAGTCAGGAGCCTCCGGGCCATCACCACCTGTCAGGTCTGCCCCGGCAGTTCACCGACCACTCAAGACCCAGACCCAGGACCACATGGAAGCAGAGGTCTTCAAAGCCCCACCCCAGACAGGCCCAGCACCTGTGATAACCAAGACCCCGCCCCAGCCGTGTGTAGTGCCCACGGGAACAGTAGCCAAGGCCCCACCCCAGATGTACCCAGCGGCCCGGATGACCAAGACCCCAACCCCGATGTACCCAGCAGCCACGATGACCAAGACCCCACTCCAGTCTTGCCTGGCAGCCATGATGAACAAGACCCCACCCCAGCCATGCTCGACGCCCACGGCAACAATAACCAAGACCCCACCCCAGATGTACCAGGTAGGCCCGGTGGCCAAGGCCTCACCCCAGACATGCCCGGTGGCTGCAGTGGCTAAGACTTCACCCCAGACATCCCAGCCAGCCACAGTGACCAAGACCCCATTACAGTCTCGCTTGGCGGCCATGGTGAACAAGACCCCACCCCAGTCATCCCCAGCAGCCCCGGTATCCAAGACCCCAACCCAGATGCGAGCAACAGCCTCGATAACCAACCCTTCACCCCAGACAGGACCGGCAGCCATGATGGCCAAGATCTCACCACAGATATGCCTGTTAGCCTCAATGATCAAGCCCCCAACCCAGACACGCCCTGTGGCCGCAATGACCAAGACTCCGCCCCAGACATGCCCAGTGCCGGCGATGGCCAAGACACCTCCCCAGAGCCGTCTGGCGGCCATGGTCACCAAAACCCCAGCCCAATTCCGCTCGGTGGCTGCCATCATCAGGACCCTGTGCCTGCCACCTCCAACAGCTGGAAATCTGAAGTCTTCACCTCCAGCAGCAGAGGCAGCCGGAGTTCCCAACACCTCATCCCACACGTATCTGAACGGACCAAAGGCCAAGGCTGTGGTGGATGCAAAGCAGACAACAGGGATGGTCAAGATCTCATCCCGCTCATCCTTAGCTGAGGGAAAGGTCAAATACTTTCCCCCACCACATCTGGGGGCTGGGACTCCCAAGGCTCCAGCCAGGCCTCCTTTAGAAGCTGAAAAAATCAAGACCTTCTCCCAGAAACAGGTGAAAACAGAAACAGTATCCAACACCAGTGTGGCCGTTGAAACGCCCAGGGCTTCGCCATGGGCAAAAGTGACTGAGGACAGGAACAAGTCCTCATTACAGACACACCTGAGGACCGATGTCATGAAGGTTCAATCCCAGGTGTATGTGCCTGTAGAAACAGCTGTGGTCCTACCCCGGGGCGAGCCGGCCACATGTCCGGCCAAGGCCACGGGAACATGTCTGGCCAAAGCTCTGCCCCAGGAACGGCTGGCCACGTGTTCAACCACAGCCTCGTCCCAGGGACAGCTGCCTGCTGAATTGACCACGACTCTGCCCCAGGCACATCTGGGCACATGTCTGTCCAAGACCCTACCCCAGGCACATCCATCCACCAAGCTGACCAAGGCCCTGTCCCAGGGACATCCACCTGCTGAGCTGACCGCAGCTGAGGCTCAGTCACATCTGGGCCCATGTCCGTCCAAGGCCCTGTCCCAGGCACGTCCATCTGCCAAGCTGACCCAGACCCCATCCTTTGCACATCTGGGCACATGTCTGACCAAAGCACAGTCCCAGGCACATCTGGCCACAGGAGCAGTAAAGGTCCAATCTCAAGCACATCTGCCTACCGGGCTGACCAAGGTGCACTCCCAGGCCCAGCTGGTCACAGAAGCAGCCAAGTGCCTCTATGGAACCCACCAACCTGCTGAGCTCAGCAGCAAGATCCAGTCGCAGCCGCTCTTGGCTGGGTTCAGGGCCTCCTCCCAGCCTTGTCATCACGTCGGTGCCCTTGGCACTCTGCCCCGAGCCAAGCCAGAGGACAGACTGACCCAGATCCAGCCCCACAGCCATGCACAGGGCAAAGCCACCCAGGGCCCATGCCAGGGGTCCTCTGAGACCCAGAGCATGCTGATGCCCCTGTCGGCATCTGCCGGACACCCCACGTGCAACATTGAATCCTGGGGTGACAGTGGAGCCACCCGGGCCCAGCCGTCGATGGCCTGCCCAGCCACACCCTGCCAGGAAGAGCTGGCAGCCTCCCAGCTCGCCTCCCTGTGTGCCGAGCTGGCCGCCGAGCTGGGCTCCCAGGAGGACCTCCGTGCCCTGCTGGCGAAAGCCCTCTCCCAGGGGCAAGTGAGGGCAGCCCTGAACCAGGCCCTGACAAAGAAAGTCCTGGGTGCCATGATGACCAAGGCCCTGCCCCAGGGCATGCTGGGCACAGCGCTGATGAAAGTGCTGTCCTGGGGTGAGCTGGGCATTGCCTTGTCCCGCACCCTGACCCCCACCGAGCTCCGGGCAAAACTCGCTAAGGCCAAGCAGGGCAAACTGGCGGGCGTGCTCAGCAAGGCGCTGACGGAGGAGGAGTGGGCAGCCCTGAGCCAGGCCCTGTGTCAGGGGGAGCTAGGCGCGGTTCTGAGCCAGTCTTTGTCTCAGGCAGCCCTGAGGACCGGAGTCGTCCTCCCCAAGGCCACCTCGCAAACAGCAGGAAGCAGGATGACTGTGATGCCGACCCCAGTGGAGGTGGGGAGCCCATCAGCTGCGTGGGGGCCCACCCTAGGCCCTGTGAGACCACAGCCCAGCAAGGTCAGGGTTCCCCAGGATGGGGCCTGGGAGGGCTTCTTCACAGGCAGGCCTGCCGGGTTCTTAGCAGAGATGGGGGATGGGGCCATGCTCGGGGGGTCACCCTGCTCGTCGGTGGTCTCCATGGGTGCCTCCCTAACTAGTAGAGTGATCACCACTGTTCATCAATACCCCCTAATTGCTGCCCTGGACCCCACTCCATCACGGGAGATGGGGCCCAGCAGGGACTCCTCCTCAAACCTGTATCTGAATCCTGAGGTCAGTGAGGAAACTGTGTGCCTCCCCCCAGTGGCCGGTGAATTGGCATCGGATCTCAACCCCGTGGAGAGCGACACGGGCCCCGATTTGCCCAGGCCACCCCTCCTGCAGCTGCCCCCCAGTCTGTGGCAGCCGCTCATTGCCAACGGTGTGGGCCCAAGCACCAGCCAGCCGTCAGTGGCCGGTGGCACAGCCCAGAGCTCCCATAAGCCACATGTCAGCAGGGTGGCCCCACATCCGTGGGCCTCGTCGAGGGCGGGCAGGGTGGCCCCGGCTATGCCTCCCCGCACTGTGGGTGGCGGGAAGGCCTCCCACTCCCACCGGTGTGTCGCTGCCTATGGGGGATCCGTTTGTTGGTGTCGGCCCTCCGGGGTCAACAAGGTGCCCCCCGGCGTATACCGGTCATCGGCTACCAAAGTTCCACGACAGCCATCTGTGGTCCATGAGGACGCCGTGCAGAAAACTAAGTCCTCAAATCACAAACGGGCCTCTCCGGACCCTAGGGAGAGAATCGGCAAGGTGACCTCAGGTCCACGGAGGGCTGCCGCTGTGAGCAAAGCACCCCTAGCCCAACCACAGACTCCCAAGGCCTGTGACATAAGCCTAGGTCTCTTGCCTGGCTCCGAGGCTCCCGGTCATCGCTGGGCACTCAAGACTCAGGTAGATCCCAGTGTGTTCCAAGCGTCCCCAGGCAGTAGGTTGGCACACCCCCTGCCCGGTACAGCCATCCCTCGGCAGGAGAGGAAGCGGACCAAGGGTACCATTTCCAGTGGGCACTGCCCACGGGAGCAAGTGACTGGCTGTATACTCAATGAACTGGTGGCCAGTTTGCCACAGGGTCTGGACAATGACCTGTCCGGAAGCCTGTCCCCAGACTCCACAGACTGTGGCCCAAATGTGAGTAATTCCCAGAGCTCATTGCCCAGCTGTAGTTCACTCAGCCTTTCCACCATGTCTGTGACCAGTCTGACTGCTATCGACCTGGCGGAGGAGGAGTCCTTGGAGGCCAGCTTGGAGAGGGACATCGGGGTAGATGCCCTCCTCTCTGGAGAGGCCGAGGGGGGCCCTCAGGGGCCTGGAGACAGGGAAGAAACTAGGGAGGTGAGCTGGCCACACACGACTCCAAACCTCCACCACCCTCCCTCTGCGAGTTCAGAGCCGATGCCCATTCTGCACCACAGCTCAGTGTCCGGTCATGTGACCTTGAGTGTCCACTGGGGCTCAGATGATCCGGATGAGAGGGATGTGTCTTCAGGCCAAAGCTCCATGGATCTGAAGAAGAGCTTGTCCCAGAAATCCTATAGAACAGGACTGACCAGAAGTGTGTCTTTGGGTAATGTGGCCCCTACCATGTATCAGCAGCCCTCTGGGGCCAGTAGATTAACCTCAAGCCTCTCCCTGCCATCAGTAGCAGATAACATGGCTCCAAACCCGCAACAGCCATTTATAGTCAGTAGGGTCACCCCCAGCCTATCTGAATCGTCTATGACTACTAAGGTCACCCCCAGCCTAGCCCAGCCATCTGTGACAGGTGGGGTGGCCCCCAACATAGACCAGGCATCTGTGACCGGTAAGGTCGCCCCCAGCCTAGCCCAGCCATCTGGGACCAGTGGGGTGGCTCCCAATTTAGCCCAGGCGTCTGTGACCAGTAGCGTGGCCCCCAGCCTAGCTCAGCCATCTGTGACCGGTGGGGTGGCCCCCAACTTAGCCCAGCCATCTATAACCGGTAGGGTGGCCCCCAGCCTAGCCCAGCCATCTATGACCGGTGGGGTGGCCCCCAGCCTAGCCCAGCCATCTATGACTGCTGGGGTGGCCCCCAGCCTATCCCAGCCATCTGTGACTGGTGGGACAGCTCCCAACTTAGCCCAAGCATCTGTGACCGGTAACGTGGCCCCCAGCCTAGCCCAGCCATCTATTACTAGTGGGGTGGCCCTCAACCTAGCCCAACCGTCTGTGACTGGTGCCGTGGCCCCCAAACTAGCCCAGCCATCTGTGACTGGTAGGGTGGCCCCCATACTAGCCCAGCTATCTGTGACTAGTGGGACAGTTCCCAACTTAGCCCAGGCATCAGTGATCAGTGTCGTGGCCCCCAGCCTGGCCCAGTCATCTGTGACTAGTGTGGTGGCCCCCAACCTAGCCTGGCCATCTTTGACTAGTGTGGTGGCCCCCAACCTAGCCCAGGCATCCATGACCGGTGGGGTGGCCCCCAGCCCAGCCCAGCCATCTGTGACCAGTGGGGTGGCCCCCAACCTAGCCCGGCCATCTGTGACTAGTGTGGTGGCCCTGGCCCCCAGCCTAGCCCGGCCATCCGTGACTGGTGGGGTGGCCCCCAGCCTAGCCCAGCCACCTGTGACCAGTGGGGTGGCCCCCAACCTAGCCCAGCCATCTATGACTAGTGTGGTGGCCCCCAGCTTAGCCCAGCCATCTATGACTAGTGGGGTGGCTCCCAGTCTAGCCCAACCATCTGTGACTGGTGCCATGGCCCCCAACCTAGCCCAGCCATCTATGACTAGTAGGGTGGTGCCCAGAGTAGCCCAGCCATCTGTGACCAGTGGAGTGGCCCCAAATCTAGCCCAGGCATCAGTGATCAGTGGTGTGGCCGCCAGCCTAGCCAAGCCATCTGTGACCAGTGGGGTGTCCCCCAACCTAGCCCAGCCATCTATGATTAGTGCCATGGCCCCCAACCTAGCCTGGTCATCTGTGACTAGTATGGTGGCCCCCAACCTAGCCCAGGCATCTTTGACCAGTGGGGTGGCCCCCAGCCTAGCCCAGCCACCTGTGACCAGTGTGGTGACCTCCAGCCTAGCCCAGCCATCTGTGACTGGTAGGGTGGCCCCCAACCTAGCCCAGCCATCTATGACTAGTGTGATGGCCCCCAACCTAGCCCAGCCACCTGTGACCAATGTGGTGACCTCCAGCCTAGCCCAGCCATCTGTGACCAGTGGGATGGCCCCCAACCTAATGCAGGCATCTGTGACCAGTAGGGTGGTCCCCAGCCTAACACAGCTACCTGTGACTGGTGGGGTGGCCCCCAGCCTAGCCCAGCCATCTGTGACCAGTGGGGTGGCCCCCAGCCTAGCCCAGGCACCTGTGGCCAGTAGGGAGCCCCTCAGCCTATTCCAACCATCTGTAATGAGTGGTATGAGCTGTGCAGTTGGTCAGTCAAGTCGGCCCCCTAAAGTGGGTTCAAATCTACCATCATCAAGGGCGAATGCCGTGGCCCCGAGTCGGCGTCATCCATCGGTTGTGACTGAAGTCCCCCCGAGTGCATCATATCCATCTGGGACCAGCAGCATGGGTCAAGGTCTGAGCCAGCCATCTGTGACCCCTGGGGTGGGCCCATGTCAAGATCCTGTAATGGTTAGTGGGGTGGCCTCACACCCCCAGGCCCCTGAGTTCAGTGAGGTGTCCCTTGAATGTCATCAGCCATTCAGTGTCAGGGGGAGGTGCCCAAGTAGGACTGCACATTCTGCTGTTTCTGTTTCAGCCCCAAACCTCTACCAGGTGCCTGTGGCTAGTGGAGAGGACTCTTGTCTAGACCAGGGAACCGGTATATCTCCGGGGGCTCTGTTCAGGGGCATGGCTACGAGCATGTCCCCAGGTGCCATGGCTGCCGGCATGTTCCCAAATATGTCTCGGGGGACCCTGGCTGCTGGTATGTTCCTAAGTGTGTGTCCGGGACCTGTGTGTCCAGGCATCGCAGGGAGTGTGTGCCAGAGAAGTGCGGTAACTGGTGTGGGCCCAGACCAGTTTCAGGTGGCCAGTGGGACGACCCCCACTGCATCCCCGGGCTCTGTGGCAGGTGTCCCTTTGGTTCATGAACAAGCCTCAGAGGCGGGTCCTGGTTTCTCCCGGGCTTCAGTGCCCAACAGACGGGGTAGGAGTCCATTCAAGTTTTCCCAGGCCAGCATGGCCCCCAATATGTCTCCAGTCAATGTCAATCTCCCAACACCTTTGAACCACCAGCATCCTTCTGTGTCCACAATTGTGGCACCAGGTTACCAACAAGCAAACACTGTCAGCCAGGAGCCTGTGATGGGCACAGACAGTGGCCTGGTGCCAGGTTCTGTAGCCAATAGGATGGCCACAGCTATGGCCCCAGGTGCTGTGGCCAGTGGTGTGGCCCCCAGCCTTCCTCCTGGGTCTGTGATCAGAGGTGTGGGCCAAAGCCTGCCTCTGGGGCCCGTGATCAGTGACGTGCCTCCCCACCTTCCACCAGGTTATGTGGTCAGTGGTGTAGCTCAAACCCTTCCCCCAGGATCTGTGATCTGTGGTATCAGCCATAGCCTTCCCCCAGGATCTGTGATCAGAGGCATGGGCCAGGGTCTTCCTCCAGATCCCATGGCCAGTGCTGTGGCCCAGAGCTTTCCTCTGGGTTCTGTGGCCAGTGGCATGACCAGGACCCTGTGTCCAGGTTCTGTGGCCCCCAGTCTGATTGCAGCGTCTGGGGCTGGTGGGATGAGGCAAAGCCTCCCTGTAAGATGCGCAGTTAGTTTCACTGCTCCGAGCCTTGTCCCAGGTTCAGTGGCGAGTGAGGTGGCCCCAAATGTGTCCCCTGAGTCTGTGGCCTCTATTATGGTTCCAGCATCTATGGCTGGGGGGCTGAATGGGGGCCTGGTTCTGGGGTCCAGGGCTAGCGCAGCTGGCCTGCCCCCCACAGTCGGAAATGTGGCCCAGAGCCTTCCCCAGGGGTCCATGCTGATCGGGATCACTCCCCATCCTTACTACGGATCCCTCGCTGGGGAAGGGTCTATAGCCCCCTTCCAAGCATCCCGTGCCATTGGCCTGGCTCAACTTCATCCCCGGGCTGGGGAAGCTAGTGGCACAACCTGGAGGGTGCACCAAAGGCCCACGGTTCTACAAAGAGCCTCACAGTTGAGCCACGCTCCTGGGATGATGCCATTTGAGACCACAGATGACCAGGTCATGATGAAGCCAGAGGACCTGGAGAAGGCTCTGTCCCTGGCGTCCGAATCCAGTGGGGAGTCCATAGTCCTCGAGGAAACCCCGTGGATGCCCCATAGCCTCCCGTCAACTGACATCAACCACAGCCTACGGCTCCTTCCCAACGGTCAAAAGCCATTGTTGGAGGAGGTGGTTCCCAGTGAAACCAAGTCGCCGACCAGTGGCATGGCCCCTGTCCCTCCCCAGGCCCTGAGTATTGCCAAGCACTGGAGGGCAGGTGGCGTCACTGCAGCTCTGCAGCAGGGGTCAGCAACCACTTGGGGGGCCCCCAATTCCCACTTTGTGACAACTAGTAGGGTCCCCAGTGTGCACATGGAGTCTGTCAGAGCTACCGGGGCCCCTTTGGCTCATCAACGGGAAACAGCGGCTCATGGGTCCCAGAGCCCCTCGGTGGCTCTCATTGTGCCTCAGAACCCCTTGGTGGATCACGTGCCCCAGAGCCACGCCCACGAGGCGGAGGCTTCTACCATAGTCGCAGGGTCACCCAAGCTGGCCCATGGCAGCACTATAACATTCAGTTTGCACCCAGGGTCGGTAGCTGGGATGGGGACCCCCAGGACTTTCCAGAGGTCAGGGGCCGCCAGGGTGGCCTCACATGTGCCGCTTTATCCACCCAGGGTGAGTGGGGTGGCATCTGGTGGGTTCCAGACAGAAGCTGTCCCCAGAACACCCGAGAAGCCAGCGTCTGGGGATCTGGCTCAGACCAGCCACAAGTTTCTTGGCTCTAGAAAATCCTATAGGTCCATGCCTGGTAGTCTTGTGTCGGAAATGCTAGATGATAAGGTAGCCAGGATCGTGCCCTCACGTGACGTGCGAGAGCAGGCCCACAGGTCCTCACGGCAAAGTCCCGAACACCTCCCGGCTACGCCACCAGCCATAACACCAATCACGCGTACTGAGGCGACACACATGGGCATCCCTGGGCTGCACCCAGAGTTTTGGAGGGTGTCTCTGGGCTATGAGTCTTCACCTGGTGGTTCCCAGAGGCCCCTTTTAACCCAGGAGCCAACATGGGGGTCTCGGGATTTCCAGAGCGCTGTGGCTCCTACAGATAGTCCTAGGGCACTCCTGACTCCCGCTGTACTCCAGGGCCCCGCGGACGCCGTCAGAGCTGGTGGCCAAGCGCGGAACTCTGCCGTCCCCGGTGGAGCCGTCGGGTCCGTGGACGGCGCAGTGACCCCTGGTGGCCCGTGGGAGCCGGCCAGCGCTTCTGTGCGGGGGGACACTGTGGGCAGAGAGGCAGCGGTGAATCCCAGGCAGCCGGGGAAGCTGATGGCATCGATGCAGGCCGTGGAGAAGATAATCATCCGCGCTGTGGTCGTTATCCAGGCGCGCACACGTGGCTACCTGGCACGCCGCGCCATCAAAGCGTGGCACCAGTGGGCCGTCATCATCCAGGCCGCCTGGCGTGGCTACCGTGTGCGGCGGGACCTGGCCCGGCTCTCCAGAGCTGCCACCGTCATCCAAGCCGTGTGGCGGGGCTTCTGTATCCGCCGGGACCAAACCCTGCCAGCGTTGCTCCAGGGCGTGTGGGCCGAGATGGGCGGCAGGACCGGGTGGACCTCTGACCACCGCTGCTTCCAGTCCTGCCAGCCGCACGTCTGCCCCCTCTGCCAGTCCCTGAGTCCCGGGGCGGGGAGCCCGCCCAGTGTGGTGATGCTTGTGGGTTCCAGCCCCCGCACGTGCCACATGTGTGGCCACACCCTGCCTACTCGGGTGGTACACGGCATGGGCCGGGGCGCCAGAGTCCAGGCAGGCGTCCCATGGGGCTCTGGCACCCAGACAACCCCCGGGAGCCCCCGGCAGTCCCGTCGCCAGAATGAGGCAGCCGCCACCATCCAGTCGGCGTGGAGGGGCTTCAGCGCACGCCGCCAGCTGAGGCAGAAGCAGGTGGCAGCCAAGACGCTTCAAGCCACCTGGCGCGGCCATCACACTCGGGCCGCCCTCACCACGGATGCGCTCTTGGGACCAGCAGCATGGGACGATCCGCAGTATATGCAGTGGCCGGGTGTCTAGGACATTGGCTGACTGGTGGGGGGACACCAGGAGAGGGGCAATGTGGCTCTTAGGGTCTAGTGAATAAAGCCCTCCACAGCCTGAGTCTTGGTCCACCTGTGCTCGTGGGGTGTCTTGGGTGTGGTTGGGGGTGTGGGAGGGAATTGAGAGGTTCTGGAACATCTTGGATGGGAGGGGCCCCAAAGCTTCCAACCGTGCAGTTGGCACCTGGGTTCTGCAGCCGGGAGAGGGACCCTCAATCTTTTCTGGAGGTCAGGGCCGACAGGGTGGCCTCACATACGTCACCGTGTCTATCCGTGGCTAATGGAGGGGAGTCCAGTCAGTTCCAGATGGAAGCGGTCCCCAGCACATTCCAGAAGCCAGTGTCCGGGGACCTGGTCCAGAATGGCCACCATGAGTTCCCTGCCCCTAGAAAATCCTACGGGCGTATGCATGGGTGCCCCCTTCAGGAAATGCTAGGAGTTTCCAGCCACTTCCCGATTGGGGAAGCGTAGCCTGCCTTTCTCTCTCACCCCCAGTCTTGGTGAGAGAGCGAGCCAGACAGACCCAACCAGCCTGTTGGGGCAGGAACCGGGCAGAGAGAGAGAGTGAGGGGGCTGCCCCAGAGGGGGGCGGCCTGGACAGAGGGGGGGCGGGGCGGGGACAGCATGGATTTAGGGCAGCTACGGAGGGGGCCACAGAGTTGAGGGGATAGGGAGAGTTGGACGGCTTCAGGGTCATGGTCCAGGTGGGGTTTGTAGGAGAGGCGGGGGGGGGGGTCCAGGTGGAGAGGGTGGCAGGAATGGCACCCCTGGGGAACAGTAGCGGGCCCCCAGAGGCCCTGTGTCCTGAGGCCCCACCTCTGCCCCACCTGTGCCCAGCCCCACGCGCCGCAGGCAGGGGGCGCGTGCGCGTGCACGTGCCACACACCTGTGCCGAGCCCACCTTTCGCCCTCCCTGCCCTGGAATGGCGGGCTCCCAGCTGCCCTCGCCACTTCTGCCGCTGTCTCTGGTGCTGCTGCTGGGGACTCCCTCCCTTGCCCCTGTCGCCTCTAGAGGTAAGAACAGGTGACAAGGAGGCCTGGCTTTCGGGAAGCTGGAGGGGGGGGGCGTATGGCTCAGCAACACACTTGGCTTCTGAATCCCTCCTTCAGGCCCCCCCCCCCCAGCCTTCCCCCAACACGTGAAGGGCCCGCTCCTCTCAGAAGCAAAGTGGGACGCTGCCACTCTGCTGCTGATCTGAACCAGCAAGGGGCTGGTGGGGGCCTCCATACCCAGTTTGAGGTTCTGTTTCTTTTTTTTTAAAGAGTCATTTTTTTTTTTCAACGTTTATTTATTTTGGGGACAGAGAGAGACAGAGCATGAACGGGCGAGGGGCAGAGAGAGAGGGAGACACAGAATCGGAAACAGGCTCCAGGCTCCGAGCCATCAGCCCAGAGCCTGACGCGGGGCTCGAACTCACGGACCGCGAGATCGTGACCTGGCTGAAGTCGGACGCTTAACCGACTGCGCCACCCAGGCGCCCCTGAGGTTCTGTTTCAAACCTCAGTTTCTTGTAGCCCCCAAGGGGAGAGGAGTGAGGGCCCCAGGGCCATAGTGGGGGGCACATAAGGGCTCACTTCCTGGTCACTAAGCATTGATGGCTCCCAGGAGAGGTTCTTGGCCCCTGACTTGATTTCCTTCTGCCGCCCTGTAAGACGGTCCCGGGGCTGCAGAAGAGTTGAACCCGCAGCCTTCGCCCCCAGCCCTCCTTGTCCCACCGAGTCATGGCTCTCTCTGACCCACGCCCCGGCCTCAGCCCTAGAACGTCAAGAACGGAGGCCACCACGCCCGGGATTCCCACTGCGGGCAAGGGCTTCACTCCGAAGGCACCACGTGTATCCCCCCTGCAGAGCTCAGGAAACTGAGGCTCAGGCGAGGCGAGTCTCCCAGCTGTGCCAGGCCCAGAGTAGAACCAGATGCCTTGGCTCTTGCCAGCCTCCTGGTCTAGGGCACTCCGGGCAAAGCAAACTCCCGGCACAGTGCCTGGATCCAATTTCACTTCACCTTCTGGTCAGCTCTCCGGCAGCTCAGGAGCACCTGTCTACTCTGTCCCCGGCACTCAGCAGAGCTTGTGTCGTCCTCCACCTCCTCTTTCAAGCACTGGCTTTCCTCGGTTGACTTTAAAACGTTCAGCTCCCTTGGGGCACCTGGGTGGCTTAGTCAGTTAAGGGTCTGACTCTTGAAGGGTCACAAGTTCAAGCCCGTCTCTTCCCCCCGCGCCCCCACCCCTTGGGCTCTTTGCTGCATGTGAAGCCTACTTAAAAAAAAAAAAAAAAAAAGTTCAGCTCCCCAGAGTTCTGGCTTGGCTTGGGGTCCACTGTGGCCCTGAGTCATCTTCATTTCAGCAGAAATGCCTCAAAAATAATGATAGGAAGCAGTTTGGGGAGGCTGGCCTCTTCATCCTTGACTCCTTGGTGGTCCTTAAGGGGCCCTCTTCCCACCTTCCCAATCACCTTGGGCCAGGTTCCCAACCATTCTGAGCCTTAGTCCCCCATCTGTAAAATGGGAATGAAGTCAGGCCAGTGCACCATGCCTCTGCTAGACTTCTCTGGCATCCCACAGAGCCTGGGAGCCTGGACAGAGAATTAGGGGTCTGTGCGTAGACCCAGGCCCCTCCTGGCGCCTGAGGTTATTTCCGCATTTTTGCTGCCGGAGGTGAGGTGAGGGAGGAAGCACAAAGATTCGCCCCGGGGCAGAGTAGGTAGGGTGGGGCAAGGAGCCGTTGATGAACGAGCTCACAAGCAGCTAAGGTGCCTAGCAGCCTGGAACTAGGAAGTCCTTGTGGGACGTGGCCCACAAAATATTCCCCCACCCTCATTCTAGCTCCTGGGCTCAGTGCCTGGGATGGGGTAGGAGCCAGGGAGTGGCTGGAACAGAGCAGGGTAATTTCCAGAGCCCCAAACCACAGATTGTTCCCAAAGCCAGAGACCTCAGAACCAACCTCTCATTTAAGACTCTGAGTTTAGCCTTGGGGACCTTCCAGGTACCTGATGAAGAAGATTAAGGCTGATCCTCCCCGGGGGCTTGGAGGTGGATCCGTGCACCTGACCACCCACTATGTGCCAAACCTGTGTGAGCGCTCAGAGGCTCGACTTACACTTTACAGAGGAAGAAACTTGAGTCTCAGAAGGTTTAGAAGGGTTCCCCAGGGTCGCCTGGCTGGCTCAGTTGGTGGAGCATGAGGCTCCTGGTCTCAGGGTGGTGATTTCAAGCCCCACATTGAGGATAGACTTAAAGAAAGAAAAAAAGAAGAAAGAAAGAAAGAAAGAAAGAAAGAAAGAAAGAAAGAAAGAAAGAAAGAAAGAAAGAAAGAAAGGAAAAAGAAAGAAAGAGAGAAAGAAAGAAAGAAAGAAAAGAAAGAGAAAGAAAAGGAAGGAAGGAAAGAAAGAAAAGAAGAGAAAAGAAAAAAAAAGAGAGTTCCCCAGCTGGCTGGGTTGCAGCCATTCCCTATGTACCGAGGGCCTTTAGAGCCCCGAAGCAAGAGTGGGGCGGGGAGGGCCCCACCCGGGCTGTAACTTTGGCTGTAGAACTTCAGACAAGGGCGCCTCCCGCTTCCCACGGAGCACTCACGTGGTTCGCCAAGTCCTCCAGGTCTCCCGAGAGGCAGGTGTTTACCATCTGGGATAACGGGGAGACCTCCGGAGAGGGGCTGGGGCTGAGGCCACACCCCCTTGTCCCTAACCATCCCCTCCCTGCCCCCTCAGTGAGTTTTCCTTCCAGTGTTATTTTTTTTTTCCGTGCTCTTGGCGAGCAGGACGGAGAACCGAGCTTCCCAGCTACGGCTCCTCGAGCTCAGTGGAAACCACCGGCCGCTACTAGCCACAGCAGCACCTCGAGTGTAGAGGCAGACTTGTTAAAAGGCAAAATTCGGCAGGAATAAATCCGAAGACCTAAACGCTTTATTAATGATTCATGAATTGGGCAGCGTCCCATCTTAGCAGATAGAAAGGAGCTCCGGGGAGCTGTACAAAATGGAAGGCTTTTATAGGCAGAAGGGGGGGGGGGGCGGAGAGAAAGGCAGTTCGCAGCAAAGAGTGGATTGTTTCAGGCAAGTTTACCTTCCTTTGCGAGAAAGCAGAGGAGGGGCCTCTAGGAGGCAGATTATCTCACAAGTGCTGACCAGCTAATTCCAGATTGACGGGGTAAAGGTCCCACTCCTGGGCGGGGCGAAAACTGCGATTAGATTAGGTATTAAGTCTTGGTTTGTTGATATGGGGCTTAGCACAAGTGACTCCATTTTGGGCATGTTTCTCTTTTTACAGACTCCAACGTCCAGGTCCGCATCCTTATTTCAAAGCCCGACTCCTCAAATTCAGGGGCAACCCCCACCAGCTCCACAAATCTAGGGTTGGAGCCCATCTCCTCCCCACAACCAGAAATGGCCACCCACCCCAGTTCTGGCTCCCCGGGTTCAGAGCTTACCCCTACCTCCCACTCGAGCCCCCCAAGCTCCCCCACCTTGACCTTGCATTGGAGCTCCACTTCTCCCAGCTCGAGACCAGAGCCCTCTTCCGTGCCCTCAGCCAGCACTGACGGGACCTCTGTGTCCTCTGGCTCCGGTGAGTACTGGAGGTTTGGGGGTTGGGGAAATGGTTGGGGGTAGCAGGCTGCAGTTCTGGGATTAGCCACCAGGGAGAGACACAGACCTGAGAATGTGTGGATCAGGGCTTCTTACTCTTCCGGGTATCACCTAAAGCCGCTCAGACCTTCTTTCTTCTATGCACATTTATTAAGCACCTAGTGTGTATCAGGTCCTGTGAGACACAGCTTTGTTGGGAGACAGGTTATAAGTAAATTATTGATTTGTTTATAAAAGAACAAGATAAGCACGATAAGGGGTCAGAATGTGAATACAAGTGTATTGAAATTTGTTTTAAACTTTTAACTGTTAAGTAATCTCTACCCCCAGTGTGGGGCTCAAACTCACAACCCGGAGATCAAGAGTCCCGTGCTAGGATTGACGTGTTTAGTTTTTAAAAATGTATTTATTTTGAGAAAGAGAGGAGGAGCAGGGAGAGGGGCAGAGAGAGAGGGAGAGAGAGAGAATCCTAGCAGGCTCTGTGCTGTCAGCCCAGAGCCCGATGTGGGGCTTGAACTCACAAACCATGAGATCATGACCTGAGCCAAAATCAAGAGTCAGATGCTTAACCGACTGAGCCATCCAGGCACCCCTAGGATTTAATTAAAAAAAAATTTTTTTTTTCTTTTTTGACATTTATTTCTTTTTGAGAGACAGAGTGTGAGGCGGGGGAGGGGCAGAGAGAAAGAGAGAGAGGGAGACACAGAATCCAAAGCAGGCTCCAGGCTCCGAGCTGTCAGCACAGAGCCCGACGTGGGGCTTGAACTCATGACCTGTGAGATTATCACCTGAGCGGAAGTTGGACGCTCAACCGACTGAGCCACCCAGGCACCCCTAGGATTGAAATTTTTAAAGAACAGTTAGCAAATGTCTCAGTTTAAAGGAGGTGAAGGAGGCAGTCACACGTATCTAGCCGGAGAGCAGCCCGGGTAGCTGGCACAGCCCATGCAAAGGTCCTGAGGTAGGACTGTGCCTGGCGCATCTGAGGGCCAGTGACAGGGTTGGGACAGACCGAGTGAGTGGGGTGGATGAGTGGGGATACTGGTGGCAGCAGGGAGGGTAGGGTAGTTGCAGAGCATGGCCAGACAGGGCCCTGGGGGTTCAGTAGAAGCCAAGCATTTCTAGGGGGTCTAGAAAAAAAAAACCCTGTCATTCAGAACAGTGTGTTGTCTCAAATGTCCAAAGAACAGCGTGACACAAAGTGTAATGACCTGCCTGAAGTCCTAGGATGGAAACCAGCCTCACAAAGGCTCAAATTTTGCAGTCATCCTCAGAACGTCGCTGCATTTGGGAACAGAATCCTAGATTTGCTTTTTCTCACTTGGCAAGAACTCCTGAGAGTCCCCGAGGGCAGCAAAAAACACAGAGCACTGAATGAGTTCCTTATAGACAAATGATTTTCAAAAGGGAAAGGAGAAAATCGTCTTTAAAAAAAGTTACAGGGGCGCCTGCGTGGCTCAGTTGGTTGAGCGTCCAACTTCCGCTCAGGTCACGATCTCATGGTTTGGGAGTTCGAGCCCCACGTCTGGCTCTGTGCTGACAGTTCAGAGCCCACGGCCTGTTTCAGATTCTGTGTCTCCCTCTTTTTCTGCCCCTCCCCTGCTCACGATCTGTCTCTCTCTCTTAAAAATAAACGAGCATTAAAAACATTTTTAAAAAAACTATATTAAAAAAAAAAAAAGTTACAGCAGCAGGGTGCCTGGGTGGCTCAGTCGGTTGAGCGTCCGACTCTTGATGTGTGCTCCGGTCATGGGTCTCTCAGTTTGAGAGTTCAAGCCCCGAGTCGGGCTCTGCGCTGACAGTGCAGAGCCTGCTTGGGGTTCTCTTTCTCTCTCTCTCTCTGTCTCTGTCTCTCTCTGCCCCTCCCACGCGCGCGCTCTCTCTCTCTCTCTCTCTCAAAATAAATAAATAAACTTAAAAGAAAGTCGCAGCAGCAACAGGAGAGGGAAGTGAGCACGGCTTCCTGGAAGGGATGTAGAAACACCCGGTGGGTGTTTCAGCCTTGGGAGGCGTGGGGTCCAGGGCTGACTCAGGCCTCCTCCCCTCAGCTCCAGGGGACACTGGGGCCCCCGAGTTGCACAGGAACCCAGGCGTGGTGGTGGCTGTGTGTCTGCTGGTGTCCGTCTTGCTCATCGGGTCTGTGCTAATGGCTGTGAGGCGTGGCCACCGTGGTGTGTCTGAGTTCTAGAAGCTGGATGAGATGTCCACGGTGGGGTGGGGGCTGGGCAGGAGGGATTGCCCTCCCAAGTCCCTGCTGCAGACCCTGCTCGTGCCTGAACGTTCTCTCGTGTGTGTTCGTCCCCCAGGAGACAGCGAGCCAAAGGTCCTCCTTTGCCCATCACCCACCAGAGTGATCTCCGTGGGGCCAAGGGAGAAGGGGGCTTGGATGGGGTAGAGCACCTGCGGAGGGGCTAGGCTTGCCGGAATAAAGCCTTTGTGTTCCTCTGTGGCCTCCCGGGTCATGGACTGCTGTGACAAACGCTTCTGAGTGTCTACTATGTGCTGGGGTCATAGTGGGGACCATTTCTCCACCCTCGTGGGGCCCACAGTCTCAAATATGGGGACAGACAATAGCCAGGGAATCAAATGACATCACTTCAGGTGGCGAAGAGGGTCATGGAGTCACAGACTGGGGTTGTGGCCGAATCACAAGGGCCCTTGTGTCCAGGTTTCCTGAGAGGGCGGTGAGGGGTGGTGGGAAGGAGCCACCCTGGAGAAAGCTGGGAGGGGAATCCCAGGAAACAGGCACAGCAAATGCAAATGTCCTGCGGTAGGAAGAACTCGCGACGTTTGGGAAACAACACGGAAGTAAGTGAAGTCGGAGTAGGATAAGGGAGACGTGCGTGGGGGGCCGCGCTGGCTGTGCGAAGGAGTGTGTGTCTTAGAATGGAAAGATTTTACCAGCTCAGACCAGCTTTACATCACGGGGGAGTTTCCAGCCAGGAAGTTCCAGAATCTAGTAGGTCCTGCCTCCAGTCTTGAGGCGGACAAAGCAGCAGGGGGAGAAGGCTCTCCAGGAGGCAGGCACGGCCTGGGCAAAGGCTTGGGGGCAGGAAGGCACCAGAAGCACGCAGAGAACATGGAGGCACAATGGCTCCCCCACCTCGGCCCTGCTTCCTGAGCCTGGGCCCCATGCTCTCCTCCCATTGTGCAGGAGGGAAACCGGTCCAGGGAGCGGCGGGCCTGGGGCTGGGACCTTTGGTGGGTCAGTGGGTTCTTCCTGCTTCCACCGACCCCATCCCCGGGACCATCCGGACTTCTCTAGCCAGAGTGGGCTATGGAGGCTCCAGGCTATGCCTTGGCCAGGACTCCGGCCTGGAGCTGCCCCCTCAAGGCTGGGTTTACCCTTCTGTGAAATGGGTGGGGACAGAGGTGGGAGGTCAAGGTCACACAGCACGGGGGGGGGGGGGGGGGGGGAACCGGCCCCGGGGGCCGGGGGGTGGGGTAAAATTTTTTTGGGGGGGGGGGGGGGGGGGGCGCCCCCCCCCCGCGGGGGGGGGGGCGGGGGGCCGGAAGCCTGCCCCGGGGACAGGGTCATGCTCTAATGATTTTTGGGGGCAGAGGGACGGCAGGGCCTCCCCGGCAGGCGGCTGTTCTGGTGACACATTAACCTGCAGTAGCTCGAGAGGTGACAGCACCACACAAACCCCTTTCCTCTGGCCACAGCCCCTCCCACCCAACCCCCGGGTTGGGTGGGGGGGTTGCTGGTTCCACTGAAGCTCCAGTCCCCGCTGTTTGTGAAGAGGGCATTGACCAGAGAGGGTCATCGATCTGCCTAGAGTGGCACAGCGTGGTGACCAGCTTTCCTGGAGCCTCCAGGGACCCCCCAGAGGGCCACCCCCAAACTCCTGAGGCCACACCTCATGGACTATGCTGTGCAACATGTGTCCCAGACCCTGAGCGGGTAAAATCTTTCCATTCTTACTCAAATCTGCACCTCTCTCTGTCTCTCCTCTCTGCCTCTTCCTATCTGTCTCTTTTTGTCTCTGTGTGTCTCTCCCTTTCTTTCTCTCTTTCTCTTTCTTTGGCTTTTCAGGTTTCCATCTCTCTGTCCCTCTTACAAACACAGGAACAATTAAACCTAACACCCCACCCTCCCTGAGCCTACCTCCCCCTTCACACACACATACACTTGGTCACACTCCATGTTGGGAACAACCCCACACTCTCCCCCGTCACTCTGCCTGCCACCCCCTGGCTCTGTCCTCAGGGTGGTATATGGGTGTGTCCTGTCTGAGCCTGGCACTCAGACAGTTAAGGGGTTCCGCCGGGATGGGGGGGGGACCCTGAGCTGCCCACTTGGGCAGGTCCAGTCCTCCCTTCCTCCGCTCCCAGGGAGGTCACGGGACTCAGGCAGGACTTAGCGGTGGCAGTGAGTGCCAGGCCTACCCGGGGCCTAGCAGGGCCTTGTGTGAGTTTGGGGAGTTCTCAGCCAGTGGACTTGGGTCCCTGAATCCATCAGAGCTGGGCTGGGAGCTGAATGGTCCCCCATGGGGCCCGGGGCCAGGGGACTTCTTCCCGAAGGTCCTTATGCTCCAAGGCTGCTGACCCTGGCACGGAGGGAGCAGGAGGCTTGGGGAGTGTGCGTAGGCATCGGGGCCTGCTGTCCCTGGATAGGGGCCCCCGCAGAGTTCTGGGGGGGGGGTGTCTCACACTGGCACCTGTGGTGTGGCCCGGGCTACCTTGATTGAGTATCTGCGGGCTCTGAGAGAGGGTACAGGGTGTGGGATGAGCCCCGTGTCTGGGGGGAGTCTCACAGGGGTACGGCTGGGCTCTCAGGGCCTCAGGGATCTCACATCTGTCTCCCCGGGCTCAGAGATGCCTGCAGGATGAGGCGCAGCGGGACAGCACTGTCCTTCCTGCTCAGTGAGGTGAGTGGGGGCTGGGGGCTGGGGGGCGGGCTGTCCAGGCCGTCGGGGAGGGGATCACGGTATGTCCCCTACTGGAAACACCCAGAGTTGCCTGGGGGCCCACTGACAGATAGGGAAACCGAGGCCCAGAGAGGTCACTAGGAGTCTGGGATGCAATCCAGGTGTCCAGCCCAGGGCCACAGCCAGTGCCTTTAGGAGCAGGAGACCAGTAGAGGAGGAGGGAGCAGCAGGGAGCCTTGGGGTCTGGATGCGAGGGGTTTTTTTGTTTTTTTTTTTTTAATTTTTTTTCAACGTTTTTTATTTATTTTTGGGACAGAGAAAGACAGAGCATGAACGGGGGAGGGGCAGAGAGAGAGGGAGACACAGAATCGGTAACAGGCTCCAGGCTCCGAGCCATCAGCCCAGAGCCTGACGCGGGGCTCGAACTCACGGACCGCGAGATCGTGACCTGGCTGAAGTCGGACGCTTAACCGACTGCGCCACCCAGGCGCCCCTGGATGCGAGGTTTTGACTGCCCAAGGAAAGGAGGCCTGGGTGCCCTCAGTCCAGGGAGGGTAGGAGGTCACACCTTAGGGACGGGGCCAACGACCTCATTCTGGGAAACTGAGGTAGTACGCAGAGAACCCAGCACGGGCTGACTTTGAATCCCAGGCTGATCACCAAGGCCTGAGTCTCTGTTTGCTTATATTAAAAAAAAGGGCGGGGGCTAAAATTGTGTGGTTTGAGAGAGGTCCCCTGTGGTTTGAGCTGGTCCCCTGCAGCAGGCAAGGTCCCGCATGCCTTAACTCATTTATCCACAGCCCAGCTGTCTATGCAAGGAGAATAAGGATGAGGGTAGTCCCAGTTTGCAGATGAGGAAACTGAGGCACAGAGAGGCTATCCCTCCCTCAAAGTGAGTGGCCAACTGAGATTTGAACCTGGGCCTTCGGGACCCTTGTCTGCACCCTGAACCCTACTGCTGAGCCCCCCCAATGTTTCTACCACCCAAGATCCTCCCATTCCTCCTTTTTTTTTTTTTTTTAATGTTTTTATTTATTTTTGAGACAGAGACAGAGAATGAGCAGGGGAGGGGCAGAGAGAGAGGGAGACACAGAATCTGAAGCAGGCTCCAGGCTCTGAGCTGTCAGCACAGGACTGTGAGATCATGACCTGAGCTGAAGTCGGACGCTTAACCAACTGAGCCACCCGGACACCCCCTCCCGTTCCTCCTTTTTAACGTGGTGTGTGGGAAGGCCCTGGTCAGGCCCCAGCGAGCCCTGGCAGGCAGCTCCTCCTCTGAGCCACACCTTCTTCCTCTGTGCAGAGGGAACCCCCCCCACCGTGTTCCCCCAAAGCACACAATTTACAGCATCAGTCATTCTACCTGCACATGGAACATCTACTATGCTTTGGGCCCAGCTTTGGGCATGGGGGACGTGGAGACTCACAGGCTGGGGAGTTGGATGTCCAACTAACAAAAAGAATAGGATTTGGGGATGGGTCAGTGGGAATGACACTGCAGGCTGGGCAGGAAGGGCATCTCCCAGGAGGTGACATTTAAGTTGAATAAATGAAAACAAGCAGCCAGCCTTGAGGGAGAGCTGGGGGAAGGGTGTTCCCTGCAGAGGGCAGAGCACGTGTAAAGGTCCTGAGGCAGGTTTAGGTGGGGTTGGGGCCAGCTGAGCTACGGGGAGATGGAGGAAGGTGAGAGGCAGCTGTGGGTAGGGCCTGGGGCAGGTGGGGTCCCAGGGGCTTCTGAGAATTTGTTCTGGGGGTGCTGGGAACCACGGGACAGTAGGGAGCAGGCGAGAGACAGATTTAGGGTTTGTCTTAGAGGCAGGACTCGGGGCTTGCAGCCAGGGCTGGCTCATATCGAGATCTTGAGCACAGGCAAGAAAGACAGCTTCTCGGCCTCCCTCCAAGCCCTTCCCCCTCCTCCCCCGAGGCTTTCTGTCCCCTTGCCAGCCTCTCAACAGGGAAAGCAATTAGTCTGGAGTGGCAGTTTGATTCATGCTGCGGCTGAGAGGCCAGGAGGACCGTCCCCTCTCCAGCCTACAGCTCTGAGAGTGCCCCACTCTTGCTCCAGCCCTGGTCCAGACGGGGGAAGGTCAACCACTCCCCACAGGGCCTGTCTTTCCTGCTTTACCCTAAAACCAGCCTGGCCCCCCACAAGCCCAGACCCAAACATCCAGCCGCCTCCACTGGCTTCCCCTGGGAGGGTCACATGATATTTAAACCAAGCCCTAATTATCATACTCCCCACCCCCGCCAATCTTCCCCATCCAGGTGGCCCCACCCACCCAGGTAACTATGTGGCTATTAGTTATCCGGTAAAGGACTGGTCACCCATCGTAATCATGACGTACCCTTGAATCCCCTTGAACATCCATGGCCATGGCCCATCCCTCAGCCTCCAAAACATATCCCAAATCCACCCGTGGGCCCCACCATGATCCTGACCTACCGAGATGCTGCCCCAGCCTTTACCCTGCCCCCGACCGTCCCTTTGCCCTGAGATCAACACAGGAGGCTTCTTAAAATGATAAAGCAACTCACATCCCTCAGAAGTTCTCAGTCCACTCCCATAATCAACTCCCAACTCCTCATCCCACCCCCGAGCCTCTGTATCAACTCCCCACCCACTCATCTCCCACACTCCACTCCAGCCCCTCTGCTGTTCCTCAAACCCGCCAGCTCAGTCGTACCTCAAGGGGCTTTGCACATGCTGTTCCCTGTGCCTGGTATGCTTTTGCTCTAGCTTTCTCCTGGATAGCTCCTTCTCCTTTCAGATCTCAGTTCAAAGCTGCCTCTTCAGAGAGGCCCCTAACTACGCCTGAGCAACATTATCCGTCCCCCTCACCCCATCACTCTCCAGGCTATGACACAGTTTCATTTTCTTTCTAGCACAATGGGAACTTTTCTTTCTTTCTTTCTTTTTTTTTTTTTTTGGAATGAATAAATGAGTATGAATGTGGGCAGGTGGTTTCTCCATCTGGCGCTGAGCTTCCCCAAGAAGAAAATGGGCAGGTGACGTCCCAGTGGGCTTCCTGTTCTGGGAGGGGCCCAATGCGTCCACACACCCCACCCTCTGCTTTCCCTGCACATCCTCCCGGCTACCACAAAACCTCCCAGGGGAGGCCTAGTGCTGAACACTTAGATTTCTACATTAGAATTCAGGTGCTCCTGGGAGAGGGTTATGCTCATATGGGGTTGGAAGTGAGGGGACCGGTTAAGTATCCTGGGTCCTAGAAGGATCAGATCTGTGCAAAGAGCTTAGTGAGGCTGCAGTGGGGGGGAGCTGAGCAGCCCCTGGCTCTGTGACTCTCAGCCAGTCATTTCCTCTTCCTCCGTGAAGAAATGCCCTGCAGAAACATGGCTTATAGAGGCGCAACTGATGTGTGTTCCTCATACCTTCTTTCCTGCTTCCCCTTGCCCTAGCTCTGGCCCTGATGTGCCATATTGTCTTGGACCTCGATTTTCCTATGTGCATGTCTGAATGTCGAGATAGACCAATTGGTGAGGCTTAGTGGCAGAGCAGGAGAAGACTGGGCTGCCCCTCTGAGCTCCACCTCTCCCACATCCCATTTACTCCTTTGATCCCCCAGTGCGTGAGTGCGTGCGCGCACGCACACACACACACACACACACCCTCAAGGCTGTGAATTCCAAGACCTGGAGTCAGCACCACTGACAGGTCTCAGACTGTGACTGGAACATGTGGGCCTGTCCTTTTATTATCAACACCGCCAAATGATTGGTATCACTTTCATCCCATTTCACAGATGGGAACACTGAGGCATGCTTTCCCCTACACCACGTGGCATGGGGTGAAGCCAGTTCTGTTGGGCTGGAAGGCTCACCCTTGCTGATTCATCAGTTCGTTCTGATTCTGTTTGATTTTCAAATGTCTCAAGTGTTTCCTCAGGACATGCTTGCCAACACCCTCTCGTCTAATTTCCCCTGTTCAGTTCTTCCTTCAGGAAATGAGGCACCACAGCTCCGAATTCAGGATTTATTTGCCAACAGCAAACGTGGGCATTTTCTTCACCTCTGAGCCTCAGTTTCCTTGTTTGTAAAATGAGGATGATGGGGAGGGGGTGCCTGGCTGGCACATGCGATCAGCATGCGATCTCGATCTCGGGGTTGTGAATTTGGGTCTAGAGACCCACATTGGGTCTAGAGATTATTTTAAAAAATAAAATCTCTAAAAAATTTTTTTCAAATAAAATGAGGGTAATGGTCTATATACCAGCCCTGTTGTGCCCTTGTGAACTAACCCGTGAGGGATCCTTAGAACAGCACCTACGCGCAGTGAGTGTGCAAGAAAGGTTAGCTATTGGCATTGTTGTTGTTATTCACTTGTCCATGTGCGGCATGTTTTATTTTTATGTTTTAATAAAAAATATAATATGATAGAAAATCACTAGAGTATTCTTATATTAAATAGCAGTATATATTATAGAATGTTATCAATAATAAATATACTATGTACTAACTGATTAATAAATAAATATTGCTGCAACGCCCGCTGTGGGCCAGGGCCACTCATATTCTGCGGGTCTGAGATCCACACGCCCATTTCATGGATGAGGAAACTGAGACTCAGAGATGTAAATTCACTCAGGGAGAAAGTAGGACTGAGATACGGCTCTCTGGTCTAGTCCAGGAATCTGGGTGAGGGCATCTCAGACTCTCCTCACGGTCCCCTGGGCCCCGGAGAGGCACCTTGCCTGGGAACTTGCTGACGTCTCACCACTGTCTCCCCAGCGGGTCCGAGAGTCGGTGGATTCTGGCTTGGCTCCCTTAAGCCCGCTTGGCAGTGGTCTCGTCCGGAGACGATTCTCAGGGACCCCATTGCTGCCGCCGCTGTCAAGCCGCCTTGGAACCCCTGGAGAGGGTGAGCCCAGTGCCCGTGTGGTGTTCACCATCGAGGCTCGAGGAACAGAGCAAAGCCACAGTCCAGGCCCCAGCAGGTGAGGAGGCAGATGGGGATGAAGGGGGCCAGTCTCAGGAGAGACAGAATGCCTCGTCTAGCTGAACCTTTCTCTAACCTGTTCAGAAAACATTTGTTAAGTACCTACTATGTGTCAGGCCCTGTATCGGTAACACAGCCACGGGCAAACAGGGGCTCACAGGCTGCTGATGGAGAGAGACTCATACCAGTTGGAGAGATCAGAGCGCCATGGGAGTCCAGAGGAGGTTTCTGACCCTGCACTGGGGGGTACGGGGTGAGGAAAGGACCACTTGGAGGAAGTGGCATCTGAGTTTAGCATGAAGGATTCAGCGAAGTCAGCCACAGAAGGGCAGGGAAGCATACGCCAGTTAGAAGGAACAGAATGTGCAAAGCACATCTCAAGAAGACCAGGTGTGCGCAGAGCTGAACACAGATCAGTGTAATTGGAGGGTGGCAGGGGAGCCTGCGGCTGTTGGCAGGGGCTGGGCCACATAAGACCTCATGGTGTGCAACGGGGAGCCATGGGTGGGTTTTCAAGTGAGTGAGTTGATCAGATTGGCACTTAAAAAATTCTCTGTGACTACTGAGTAGAATTGTCAAGGGCAGAGGTAGAAGCAGCAAGAGCCCAATGAAGAGGCCTGGGCAGTTCTGGGCAGGAGATGGTGGTACGTGGACCAAGGTGGAGCCATGGGCTGGAGAGAAGTAGGCTGATACAGAAGTTATTTACGAGGTAGACAAACCAGGCATTGGTGGACACCAGCAGGAGTAAAAGAGTAGGGGGACGGACTGGTGTGGACAGCTCCTAGTCTTTGACCCTTCGCAGGTGACATCCCTTTTCACCCTCCCAACAATGCCAGGATGTAGGACACGAACATTATCCCCACTTTCCAGAATAGAAAACAGGCCGGGGGCGGGGGGTGGAGTGACAGCCAGCCAGTGGGAGAATCCATGTTCCCTGCCAATGGACCAAGTTATCTCCTACTATCAGCTCTAGAGGGCAGGGGGCTGAGAGGAAGGGCAATGACTGAGCCGTGAAAGTAAAGTACATAGAAGAGTTGTTTGTGCTGAACCCAGTCTGTTTGGCTCTCGGGCCCAAACGTTTCCCATTTCTCCAACCTGGGCACGCAACTAGGGTAGAGGGTGGTCTCCATGAGAAATATCCTTGAAATGGCCTTCTGAGATCATGGCTCTTCCTGCCCCCAAATCTACTGCACCGAGTGGCCCCAAATGCATCCCTGCCCCAGCCCAGAGACTGCACCCACCAGCCCGGCCCTGCTCTTGTCCCTGTCTACTTCTGTTAACCATAATAGAAAATGTTCTCACCCTCCCTCTGCCACTTACCAGGAAATTACTCCTGGGATTAGGATGTCTGGTGGGTAGGGCCTTGAGTTTCTAGAACTGGGGAAGGGAGGGGCAGGCCTGGGATTTGAGGGCAGGAATCATGGCTGTGAGGTGGGGCCCAAGGCATAGTGGGACGAATGAGATCCCACCATTTCCGCCGAGGGTCTAGGCGTTGGTGTGGCTATAAAAGCGTGCCCCTCTCTACCCACCTCCGCTGTTGTCAGCCCCGACTAGACGCAGTTTCTGTGTGCCCACCCCAGGGATGGGAGGGCCCTGTTACAGCCCTCCCCATTTCTCTGCCCTTCCCGGATCCCTGCCCTGTGTGAGTAGGGGCTTCAGGGCTCCCAGGAGACCCCATCTAGGACTGAACTGCTAATCCTACCTTCCTGAGCTTGACAGAGAAACACCATCTGTGCCTACTTCTGAAGACCAGAGCCCTTGACTCTGCTTCCAGACTCCTCCTTGCTACAGTCATTGGGGAGGGTTGAGGACCCGCCGCTGCTCAGCTTTCAGCACCTCCTGGGCGGACGACGCCCTGGTGTGGAGGTGTTCCTGAACCCCTGTCTCTGCGCTTTCCTGCAGCTAGCTCCTCGCATCTCATCCACCCGGAGTCCCCGAATCTACCTTCCCTTTCAGCACCAGGAGAAGGGACAGGGCCTTAGCGCTGGGGATCTCCAGAGCCCCTGTCTCCCAGCTCTCCATTCGGCAGCAACAGGGAGGACAATCTCTGTCTTCACTCCAAGCTCATGTCTTGACCCTTTTTCACTCGGCACTAGAGGGGAGGACAGCAAACCATTTTCTGCTCTCGGGGTATCCCCAGCCCCTGTTTCCAACCCCCACCCCCAAGTTCTTCTTTCCGTGCTGTCCTTCAGCACCATCTGGGCAAGGACAGCTCCTTGGTGTCAGCCCCACCTTGAGTCCCTGTTTCTACCTTCTCCCGCCTCAGCACCTCCGGCGCGGACAGCTGCTCGCTGTCGCCTCCACCCCCGGTCCTGGCCCGACCCGGGCGGGCGCAGATACTCCTCGTTCTCGGGGCTCCCGTGCCCTGCTCTCTCTGCTCCCTGCTCTCCCTGCCTCCTTCTTCTGGCGCATGGAGACCCCAGGGGTCCAAGAAGGGGAGGAGGCATCCAGCGAGCTGAGTCGCGTTCGCAGCCGCCAAGGCATAGCCAGACCCCCGAAGCACTTGTGGCGTCAGCCCCGGCGCCCCATCCGCATCCAGCAGCGCTTCTACTCGGACCCGGACAAGTCCGCGGGCCGCAGTGAGCGGGACCGGAGCCCGCGGCCCGGGCTCGAGAAGTCGCTGCGCTCCTGGCCCACCTCCTTCTACAGGCGGTAGGTGGGCGGGGGCAGGGCACTCCCAAGGCGTGGGGGAGGGGCGCGCGGGGCCTGGCGGGAGTGGGGGAGGGTCCTTGCTTCTCCAGGGGCGGGGGTCTCTGCTGCTTGGCTTGAGGCCGGTTCTTTAGAGGAAAAAGCTGCTCTTTATGTGGGTTGGAGCTGGAGGGTTTGCTTATGGGTTTATGACTGGTTGCGTTAAGGTGCAGTTGTATCTGAGTGTGTGTCTGAGTCTGAGCAGTTGCACCCGTGTGTACTCCGACCTGTTGTGCGTGTCCAGAGCCAGCTGTGTCTGTAGCTGACCGGATGCGTTTGGGTGTGCGTACATCGCTGCGTACGTGCCTATGTGTTTCCCCTTGTGGTGCCCATGGGTGTGTGACTGAGGGTGATCTCACTCTGACCCAGCTGGGTGTCCGAGGGTCCTCCAGATCTTGGAATGTCCTGGGACGTTTGTGGGGTTGGTGGTCACCGTGAGTATCTGAGGGCACCTTGGGGAGTGTGTATGAGAGGACCAGGGCTATCCACAGCGCTGGGGAAAGGAGCTTCTCTATGGTCTGTCTGGCCACCCCTCTCCACCCTGCCCCCCTGTGACCTGGGGAGGAGAAGAGCCTCTTGGGGAGACTGAACACAGCATGCTTTTTCCACATCAAAAGGGATGGGGTGGAGATGGGGGGGGGGGGCGGTGGTAAAGAGGGAGGGCTGCTGCTCCTTTTTCATATAAACCAAGGGGGGTGGCAGGCAGGGGAATAAGACAGACAGAAAACAAACACAGAGAGGTAAAGCAGGGGCCTTAGAGGGACCAGAGATGGGAGTCTCAGGGCTAGAAGTCTGAGGAGGTGGAGGGTTGAGAGGCAGGATCTAGAAACCCCAGGCCTTCCTTGAATGGGAGGGGGAGCCACCTGACTCTAGGCCAGATCTAGAGTCCTGGGTTTGAGGCCAGGCAGGGTGACGTCAGATGAGTTGCTCTCCTCTCTGGATCTTGATTTTCATTTTTCCCACTTTGGCCCATGGACCTCCTGGGGCCACTAACTTCTTACTTGGCCGACAAGCCTGGACTAACACTCCCAGCCTGGTCCTCTAGCAGCCCTGGGAGACATCTGGGGCAGATGGGCCCCATGGCCCAGAGGATTTGGAGCTGTTCCCAGGTGACCCAGCAGGCCCCATGCCCCCACCAGCCCCCGCCCCCCCATCCCTCAGCTCCTCCTGTCCCCACTCCCAGTGACTCATGATTTTCCATCTTCAAGAAAGAACAAACAGACGGGTTTGGGCCCATCTAGGGGGAGACTCCAAGTGGCTCCGGAAGGCAGGGGACTGTGTTCCCGTGAGTGTGTGTGCATGTGCACGTGCATATATATGCCGGTGTGTGGGGGAGGGTCTCAGCCCTCGGGGAAGCTGGGTTCAAGGCTAACCTGCTGTGTGGTCCCGAAAAAGTTGCAGGGCTTCTTTGAACAACAGTGTTGACAGTGAGATGCAAACACGAATCTGTACTTTCTACATTTTGTCTTGAACTTTCTGTGTGGGAGCCTCGTCCCCAGCTCTGGCTGTCCTCCCCACTGCCCCAGGCAGATCATGTGGTCTGGGAGGATGCTAGCATCTGGTTCAGCAAGCGTTTATTAAGCACCTACTATGTGCCAGGCGCCAGTACTATGTACTGGAGACTCAGCCGTGGGTAAACAGGTGCTGACAGGCTGATGGTGGAGATACTCACACCAGGGGGAAATAGCAGAGTGACCTGTGTTGCCATGGGGAGAGGTCAGGGTGCCAGGGGAGCTCAGAGGAGGCTTCTGATCCAGCACGGGGCAGGCAAGGGGTGAGAAAAGATGGTTTGGAACAGGTGGCATCTAAGCTTAAACTGAAGGATGAAGAGAATTTAGCCAGCGAGAATGAAGGGAAGGATATGCCAAGCAGAATGAATAGAATGTGCCGAGCCTCAGAGTCAAAGAGGACCAGAACAGCTCTGTGAAGAGCTGAACACAGATCACTGTGGCCGGAGGGTGGGAGGGGAGCCTCTCTTATTCATTTACATACTGAGTGCCACACACCGAGGGCACACTGTGAGCAAAGGCATGTCCTTCCTGCCTTTGAGGGTCTAGTGGGCGAGGCAGATCCAGATCAAATAATCATGGCAGGAAATGTGAAACTGTACCTATGAGAGAAGGACGCTCAGAGAATATTTGCCCATCTAGTTAGGGAGGGCTTCCTGGAGGGGGTCGTGCTCCAGTTATGACCTGAAACACGAACAGTCAGCCGGAGAAAAGCATTTGGGCACAGGCATGGGGTGGGAATGAACCTGGTTGGTTCAAGGAAAAGTAAGGAGGGGGGAAGAGGCTGGAGCAGAGGGAGCCAAGAGGAAGGAGGGGGGTGAGGGAGGCTCAGACCTCAAAAAGGTTCAGACCATACAAGGCATTCAGAGGGGTGGGGGTTGAGACAGAAGGGCAACGGGGAGCCATGGAGGGGTCTGGAGCAGAGGAGGGTGAGATCTGCCCCCATGTGAGCATCTATAACTGGACTCAGCCCCCACCCGCCTCCCTTTGTCTAGACTCTCCGTGGGGACTTCGGCAAGTCATGGCTCCTCTCCAGACCTCAGTTTACTTGTCTGTAAAATGGGCACAACAGCACCCATCTCACTGGGGCCACCTGGTGGCAGAGGAAAAAAGTGTCTGCCCAGGGAAGGAATGCTCAAAGGGGGTGGGGGGTGGGGGGTGGATTCCAGTGAGACGTTATGGGCACTAGAGTGCTGGGCACTTCCTCAGGTCATGCAGCACACAGGGACAAAGTCAAGGTGGGAGTCCTCACGTTCACCTCTCCTTCAGCCTCAGCTCTTTACCCGGCTGGGTTCGGGGCCTCCCGCAGTCAAGCCGGCCAGGCTTCAGTTTCTCCATCCAAAAAGCTATTAATAGAGCATTACTGTTAAAACTGTTAATAAAATATTTAAAGTTGAATCTATTAATGTTTCAAACCATTAAACTGTTAAAACTTCTGATCAAACATGAATGTCAGAGTAGCCTCTGGGACTCCAGAGGGGCTGGAGCCAGTTAAGCATTAAGTGGGAGAGGGCACAAGCTAGGGAGCCCTCCTGCCTCGGCTTGAATGACCCTGGCCCTACCACTCCCCCAGACAAGTGAACACCGCCTCTCTGTGCCTCAATTTCCCCATCGGCAAAATGAGCACCATAGTCTCCACTTTGTAGAGTTTGCTCTGAAAATCAAATGACTTTTACGTGCACAGCCCTTGGCTCAGCTCCAGGCTAGTAGGAAGCAGTTTGTGTCGATGCGTTTCGTCTTAGCTCTCCATTTCATGTCTGTGACTTCTGGGGAGGGACTGAGTCTCCCCGTGCCTCAGTTTCTCCTTGGGGACACCAGGCAATTCCAAGCCCCTCCCACGGGGCCGAGGTGATATCAAGGCTCCCCTGACCCTGTCCCCAGTGCCTCCACCAGGCTGATCCTGGCGGCCTCTATCCCCTGGGGACCGGCTATAATTAGGTCCAGCCACAGTAGCTACAGATGGTATTTTTGTCGTTGGGACAGCAAGTCTGGTTCCCACCAGGTGTCCGGTTGCAGGGCCATGGGAGCAGGAGGGGGTTCCCAGCCAGGTCCTTGAGACTCTCTGCACTCCTGAGCCCCAGCGGGACCCTACTTCTCTGAGCCTCCGTTTTCTCACCTGTACAATGGGGACAACACGATGGTTGGGAGTCAGGAGAGGGTCAGAGTTCTCCTGCCTGTAGCACCTCAGGTGTCCCCACTGAAGCTCTAATCACCCCCATTGTATCTCACATTCCCCTAGGAGTGCCAGAAATGGGGGTGCCGTTTGTCCAAGGACCCCAAAACTCATGAAGTCCCCCGGGGCAAAGCCCAGGCGGGGGAGGGGGTGTCATCCCACAGCAGGGACACAGATGCCTTTAGAGCTGCCTCTGCCTAAAAACATGGGCATTCGAGGTCCTGCCTCCGAGTGTGATACCCTGAGACTTGGTTTCCTTTCCTATGGAATGGGGCAGGGCCATCCCAATGCCAGCATTCAGAGGATAGAGCACCTGCTACAGACCCCTGGAAACCCCCAGACACACACCTCCCTTTCCAGGCCCCCTGGGGTCCCTCCTGGGGCAGAGGAAAGGCAGTTGATGCTTCACAGACGGAAGACCTGGCGAGAGTGGAGTGCGGATGTTTGTCTAGTAGGAACAGCAAAAGAGAGGAAAGGATCCAGAGACGGGGCCTGGGGAATGTCAGAGTGGGTGGGGGTCATGCGGGGCCTAGTGGAGGGGGACTCAGAGAGGGGGAGCTGGGTTTGAACCCCGCTGCCCTGCAGCAAAGCCTTGTGCCTGTTACTACCTCCCTCCAAGCCTCAGTTTCTCCACCTGGCAAAGGGTTAAGGGTCTGTGGTTTCTGGGCAGCGCCGAGTGGCTCCAGGCCTCATTGTCTCCATATGGGAAATGGGCAGAGGGGCACTGGAAGCCCTGTGTGAGACGCGGGCAGCCCCTCGGTAAACTCCGTGCCTCTGTGACCCTCTCACAAAGGGGGACGCTTCCCTTACTGACTTCCGCATTTCACTCTTTTCAGCCAAGTTATCAACCCCAGAAGCTGCTCTAGTTAGGGACATTTAGGCAGAGAGAAGTGGCGTAAGATCCGGGTTCTGGGACCCACGGGGCCACCCCCAAAGGGAGGGAGCAGAGAGTCGCGTCCAGCTCAGTGCCTCAGTTTCCCCCATTGGTCCCGGTGGGGGCATCAAGGAGAGGTCCCGCGGCGAGGCGGGGCCGAGTGCGCCCTCTGCCCCCTCCCCGCCGGGCCCCGCCCCCGCGGCTGTCCAGAAAAGGTCCCGCGCAGCCCGCGCTGGGTGCAGCCTCCATGCGGTCTTGGCGATGCAGGGACCCCCCGCGCCCGCCCCGGCCCCCGGGCCCGGCTCTCCCCGGGGCTCCCCTCGCGGCTCCCCCGGGCTCTTCCGGAAGCTCCTGGTGAACCAGAGTATCCGCCTGCAGCGGCGCTTCACTGTGGCCCATCCGCTGTGGTGAGGCGAGAAGGAGGGCCTGGCGGGGGTCGCCAGAACCGCCAGGCTGGAGGTGGGAAGGGCAGAGTCAGGGACAGCTGGAGCCGGGTGGGGAATCCGGGTAGGGATGCTCTGCCCCTCCCTCTCTTTCTCGGGATCTCTCTCCCTCTGCCCGCTCTCGGTCTCTCGTACTTGGAGACTCTTTCTCCATTTCTGTCTCCCTCCACCCGCTGCCTGTCCACATGCCCTGGGGACCAGCGTCTGTCCCTTTCCAGATGTGCAGCCCCGAGCCGGACGGGCTGAGGCTCACGTCTCCTCCTGACCCTCGTCGGCCGGGGCAGGCGGGCTGGACGCCCTGGCGGGGAGGGGAGGAGGAAATGACTCCTCCCCTTGGTCTCGCTCCCCAGTCGGGTCCCGGAGCCAGCGACCAGATGGCCCCCGGGGAGGGCGGGGGCTGGCTCACACCGAGCCTTCGGTGTCTACAGATGAAGACCCGCTTTGACGGGGCCTTCGAAACAGGGCGTTCGCAGCGTAAGCGGGCGAGTTGTGTGTCCCACGGTGAAAGCGGACCTGCCCTCGCAGAGCATTGGCTCCGCGCGGCCCCACACGCGTCCTACAAAGACCCGACCCACTGTTCCGGGTTCGAACCCCGACCCCTTCAGGAAGCTGTGACCTCGTGGGGCTCGGGGGCGAGGCTGGGGCGGGAGGTGGGGCTTGTGGGCGCGGACCGCGTTTGGCGCCTTGCGCTGGATTCGTGCCGCGTTAGTACTCACTTGATAATTTGGCACCTGGCGGCTCAGGGACTGGAGGTCCCTTCACCAAGGTCACACGGCCAGCGACAGCTGGCAGGGTGGAGGGAGTCGTGACCGTGGTCCTTGATGGCTCCATTTCAGCCCCGGAGGGGTTGGAGGGGTGTCCCAGATCCCGGAGAGCGTCCCCAGGGCACCAGACGCCCGCGAAGAGGGGTCCCTGCGGAGGGAGAGGGGTCCTCCCCGGAGACAGCTCAAAGGCGTTGAGGGAGAGCCACCAGTCCCAGAAGGTGACACTAGAGGAGGGTGGGTTCCTCCGAGGCCCTCTTGCCTCAGTTTACCTAAGACGCGCGATTCTCCTAGTCCAGGCGACCTCGCTCCGCGCCGCCCGCGTCATGGAATCACGGTCTGCCCCCGCCGCTCCGGGCTAAGTTTAGAGCAGAAAGAAAAACAGCTTTTCTCGCGGCGCGAAAATCCCGGCCCAGCCCTTAACCCTCTGCACCTATTACTTGGATGCGAATCCAGCACCCTGTTGCCTCTCCTGGCCTCAGTTGCCCTCTTGATCCATAGATTTGCTCTTCCAGAACATTTGAGGAGAGGCAAGGAAGGGGTAGAGGTGCACCACCCCCAGGACTCCCCCCTCCGAGGGCAGCACTCCCCCCTCCGAGGGCCGCTAGCCCTCCAGAGTGTTTCGCTGCCCGCCACGAAGCCCCGGCCTGGGCAGGGTAGGGTTAAGAAGCCCCGCCCCTAAGGGTGACGTCACGAAGCGGGAGCTCGGAGGTCCCAGCAGCCTGGGGATTCTCAGGGAGGCGGCGAACTCGAAAAGGCCGAGAGCTGCCGACATAGCCGAATATGCCCGAATTCACCCGAGTGAGGCCGGACGAAGCCGAATACGCCCGACTCGGGTCGAGGGCCACCCGGACTTGCTCGGAAACCTAGCCTTGCCGGATTTAGGCGAGCATGACCGAATGTAGCCGAACCTTCCCGAGCGCGGTCGGACGTATCCGAATCTCACCGAATTCACCCGACCGAACCTATCTGGACCAGGCCCAAACCTGTGTGATCAGACCTAACTCAGGTCAAACCTGGCTGGACTTGACCGACTCAGACCGAATCCGGCCGAACTGGACAGAATCCTGTCGAATCCCCCACCCCCACCACGGTCTGAGCCGAATCCCCTGCTCAGAATCTTCAGGCCGGTGCTGATCCTGGCCGGTGGTCTGGGATGGGGTCCCTTCGCAGGGGACGAAGCGGACACCGGCCCTTAGCCAGGGGCCCCATGTTTGGGGCGGTCTCCGGTGTCTTCCTGTCTTCGCTTCTCCTGCCTACCCGCTTCTCAAAAGCCCATGACCCACACACAGATGGCCCCGACTCTCCCTGGTTGCTAACTGCCCACTGTCCTAACTCCTCCCCCACACTTCTGTTTCCCCGGGGCCCCTCCCACTTTTTCTCTGATCTCTAATCCCAAGGGGTAGGGGTGTAGATTCCCCTTACCCAGTCAGAGTGTGGCATGATGGAGACACAAGGGCTGACAGCTGGGAGGGGGTATTGGGGATTATCCGAAACAAGGGGCACCCGAGGGAGGGACGTTGGTGCTCCGGGCAGAGGGCACAGCCTGTGCAAAGGCCCGGAGGTGGAAAAGAACAGGCAGAGCGTTTGGACCTAAAACGAAGCAGGCGAGTGGGGAAACTGAGGACAAGGCCAAGTGAGCTGGGGGCGTGGTCGTGGAGATTGGGGCCGGGCCATAAGGAATGGGCTGGGGCCTGGGAGCTGGGGGTGGGGACAGGTGATGGGAGCATCTCCTAAGCTGGCTGGGGGAGCCTTGGAGCGTGTCAGATCTAGGCAGGACCCTGGTCTCCAGAAGGGAAAACCCAGGAAGTCATTTCCAGTCCCCGTGAACTTACCATGGGACCTCGACCTTAATTTACACAGTTGCCCCTCGTCGGGTCCTCTGTTGTAACTCCCTAAAAGCCTCCTCGGGGAAGGAGTATACCACGCCCACGTTAGAGACCAAGTGGCTGATGTCCAGAGAAAGGCTGAAACCTACCCATGGTCACAGAGTCACTTGGGGACAGATCCGAAACCCATGTCCCAGAGTCCAGGTTGCTCCCAGTGGGAAAGGCTCCGGGGTACAGATGTGGAGACAGAGGAATGAGAGGCACGCGGTCTCTGAGTAGGGGTGTGCCTGTGGGGAGGTAGACAAGCCGGAGGCTATTCTGCCCAACCCACCGAGGCCCCCCGGGGAGGATGTGACAGCGGGTGTGGGCCACAGCCAGGCCTCCACATGCCAGGACCCTCGGCACTGACCATGCCTAATCTGCCTTCAGCTTTGATCTGGAAAATGGACTGTCATGCGGGAGAAGCACCCTGGACCCTCAGGCCGGGCCTGGCCTTGGCCGGGTCATCCAGGCGCCTGCTCAGCACGGCCAGAGGCGAGAGTCCTTCCTGTACCGCTCCGACAGCGACTACGACCTCTCACCCAAGGCCATGTCTCGGAACTCCTCTGTGGCTAGTGATCTGTGAGTCCAAGACTGATGGGATGACACCTCCTTGTTCGTCCCTCCTTCCTTAATGTCTCCATTCAGCAAACCTCCTTCGAGTGGTCACTTGAGCTGGGCTTTGAAGTTTAAGCAGGTGTTTTCCAGACAGCTCCCTTATTCAGTCGAGCATGCTGAGAATGATACCCAGTAAGTCTCTGTGCTTGACTTTAGCCTGGAGTTCGGTGGCGATCCGGAGATGTTCAATGACAGCAACCGAACAAACACCTTGATTTGAGCTTCGTGGTAGCCACAATGAAAAGAAAAACACGGTGTATGGAAACCAATTAGACAATAAATTTCATATATTGAAAAAACATTTTTTTTAAATAAAATTAAAAAAAAAAGAAAAAAGAAAAACACGGTAATTTCCGCCTTGACTCTCTTAAGACCTCTGCTGCCCATGGTTCACTAGTTGTGAGATGGGGCTTGGTCAGAGGAACTCTGGTGGCTTTCAGACTAGTCAGGTGAGGGGAGCATAGGGACCAAAGGTGGAGTCATGTGGGGAGGTCACACTCAGTAGAGGGCATAGTCTGGGTAAAAGCTGGAAGAAGGCGGTGGGTGTGGGGGGCCCGGGGGGCTCAGTCGGTTAAGCATCGGGACTTCAGCACAGGTCATGATTGATTTCCCAGCGGTGAGTTCAGACCCCACATCAGGCTCGCTGTCAGCGCAGGGCCTGCTTTGGATCCTCTGTCTCCCTCTCTCTCTCTCTCTCCCCCTCCAATGTTCGCTCTCTCTCTCTCCAAAATAAATAAACATTAAAAAATATATATATACATATATATGTATAAAAAGCTGGAAGATGGGAACCAGCGTGAGGGCTTCTCTTGGCCGCCCTTCCTGATGCCCCGTCTCCCCCCCCGCAGACACGGAGAAGACATGATCGTGACGCCTTTTGCCCAGGTGGGTGCCCACCATTTGCCCCTCCTCCCCTGGGCCAAGCGGGGAGAACCGACCCCCGCTTTCCAGCGCTGATCGCGCCCCTTCCGACAGGTCCTAGCAAGTCTGAGAACGGTTCGGAGCAACGTCGCAGCCCTAGCCCACCTGCAAGGCCGCGGGGCAGCCACGTACGCAGAGGGCGGGGCGGAGGCGGGGTCAAGCCGAGAAAGAGACGGGGCCAACTCGGGCAGGCATCGGGGCGGGGCCTGCGGGAGGGAAGGGCAGGAGGGGGCGGGACGAGGCCTAGAGGGGCGGGGCCTGAAGACAGGTGGGCAAAGCTGCGGTGGGGCCTGACCCGAAATAAGGTGGCCAGCGACCTGAGGGACGGGGCGAGGCGGGGCAAGGGGTGGGTGGGGGCGGGGCCTGGAGGACTTGGGGGCGGGGCCCATGAGTGAGGGAGGCCATCTGTACCGCAGGCAGGCATCGGTCGAAAACCCCCTATTTGGCAGTCAGCCCCCTCCACTTACAGGTAATGTGCCTGCCCCTTCCCCTTCCTCCCACAGCTGGACGGCTGTGAACTTCCTCTCCATGGCGACCTACTCAGCCCATGAGTCCTTAGGGACTTGCTAATTGTAATCTCCAGAACACCTTTGGGGGTGGGGTCTGCCATACCCATATTACAGATGGGGAGGCTGAGGCCCAAGGAGGGGCAGAGACCTGCCCATCCGTGGTCACACAGCTACTTGGGGACATGTCTACCACTCAGATCCTGAGGTCCTGAGTGGCCTTATTGGGAAGGGCTCTGGGGTCCAGATGCAAGAGAAGGTGGCATGAGGGATGCGGGGTCCCCAAGGCGGGGAGGGGGGAGGGTGAGGCAGGCCTCCTGACCAGCTCGGCCCCCAGAGGACACTGGGCAGAAGCTGGCTCTGGAGACACTGGACGAGCTGGACTGGTGTCTGGATCAGCTGGAGACACTGCAGACGCGGCACTCAGTGGGGGAGATGGCCTCCAACAAGGTGAGGAGGGCCAGATAGCCCAGATCGTTTGCCTCTGGCCACGGTGCCCCCATCATCACTGTCCTCACCTTCCCCTGCAGTTCAAGCGGATGCTGAACCGGGAATTAACTCACCTGTCTGAAACCAGCCGCTCTGGGAACCAGGTGTCCGAGTACATCTCCCGAACCTTCCTGGGTGAGCTGTGGTGGGTCACTGCTTGAGCAACACAATAGAGGTAGGAAGAACCAAGAGAAAGAAAAGACTTCTCTTACAGGCCTCCTGGGGAGACAGGGCTGGACATGGGCACTTCCAACCCCATGGGTCAGAGCCGTTCCAGAGAGAGGAACAGAAGGAACTGTTAGGTGGAGGGGCATATTAAAGCTAGGGTTTTGAAGCACGAGTAGAAGTTTTCCAAGGGAGACAGGGAGTGAACGAGACAGCTGGGTCTCCACCTTGGGAGATGGAAAGCACATTTGGCTTTTTGGGGGAAAATGCTGAGCCCTGGTTGCCAACGGGCACTATCAAACAGAAGAGGTCACTGAGATCAGCCATGAACGGAGAAGGGTAGCTACGGGCCCGATAGGGACTTTACTCCAAGCTCACTTTGATCCAGATGAAAAAGAAATAGGTTGATCCTGAGGTTTGGCAAGGTCCATGACCTGAGGCGAGGCAGGATGACCCCAGCAGGTGAATCAGTTTCCTTGAGCCCCGGCCTGCTCCATCTACAGACCAGCAGACTGAGATGGAGTTGCCCAGGGTGACCCCCACGGAGACCCCAAGGCCCATGTCCCAGATCAGCAGCCTGCGTGGGCTCCCCCACAGTGCCGGCCTCTCTGCAGCCACCGTCCCACGCTTTGGGGTCCAGACTGACCAGGAGGGGCAGCTGGCCAAGGTGGGTCCCCAACTGGAATACTGAGACTTGCCGTTGAGTCCTGGCTCTGTGTGGATGCCCTACCTTGGGCCTCAGTTTGCCTACCTGTAGATTGGGCAGGTCGGGCTCAGCATAGGACCTGAGGCCCGGTGGGGGATGTCAAGGGTCCAGAGTCGGAGCAAGCTGGGCTGGAGTTAAGCTTCAGTTCTTCGCATTTTAGGAACTGGAAGATACCAACAAATGGGGGCTCGACGTGTTCAAGGTGGCAGAGCTCAGTGGGAACCGGCCCCTTACAACCATCATGTTCAACATCTTTCAGGTACCTCCCCGCCCTTGGCTTCCAACGCTACTGGGGCTTCTTTCCTTCACATCTTCCTGCCCCAAGGCCTCGGGGGACACTCATTCTTCAAGTCCTCCCTGATCCCCCCGAATGGCATAATGCGAGCTGCGTATTGAAGGACGAATAGGAGTTCACTAGGTGGAAACATGTATTGGCAACAAGCCTCAGCCCGGAGCCTGGCCCTGAAGAGACTCAGGGTTGGAGGGAAGGACTGGACGAAGAGAGCCCCAGGCTTGTGAGGTCAGGGATAGACCAGAGGGGCAGGACAGAGACCAAGGGAGTTCGGAGGGAGAGCAGGGAGGGCGTCCTGGAAGAGGGGGCACTTGAGGGACGGATAGGAGCTCAGAAGGAGAGAAGGCATAGGAACGGTGTATGCTGCTGCCCCAGAGGCCAAGGCCTTGACTGGAGGCCTGTGATGGACCAGGAACGAGACCTGCTCAAGACATTTCAGATCCCAGCAGACACACTCGTCACCTACCTTCTGACGTTGGAGAGTCACTACCATGCCGATGTGGCCTACCACAACAGCCTACACGCCGCCGACGTGGCTCAGTCCACGCACGTGCTGCTGGCCACACCTGCCCTTGAGGTACTACCCTAAGTGTAGAGGCAGCCAGGGTGGGTGCAGGGTGCAGGGAGCCCACCCCCTACTTCTCACGCCTCCTGCCTGCCCAGGCCGTTTTCACAGACCTGGAAGTCCTGGCTGCTATCTTCGCAAGCGCCATCCACGACGTGGACCACCCTGGGGTCTCCAACCAGTTTCTCGTTAACACCAGTGAGTCGGGGGTGGGGCCCCACCTGTCAATCACCTGACCCCAGACCCACCCATTCCCGCTCTGAGCCCAATTTCCCCGTTTGTGAAATGGCTGGGACAGTCCTTCCCTTTGGTGCTCAGAGCAGTTCCAGGTACGCAGTAGGTGCTCAATACGTGAGACAATAACAAACGTGGCAGAGCTGATCCGGGGCCACAAAGGTTTGAAAGTTCAGGGTCCTTTGAGATGTCGGAAAAACTCAGATAATTACTGGGTGCCTCTTGTATACATCCTTGGAGAGCCTGGGATGAGAGTGGAGCCTTCTTACTCAACCAGCCCAGAGTCCAGTAAGACGGTGACTCAGTTGTTCATTCAACTGGCACTCGGTGCGCACTGCCTCCTGCCACGCCGACGCCTCAAGGGGTCCCTGGTCTCGAGGAGGGAGATCTGAACACCGATGTCCCCGGACCTGCAGTCAGGGCAGGCCTAGGGGGAAAGACAGAATTCTAGAAGGCTTCGCGGAACGGAGGGCATCAGAGTTGGGGCCTTCGTGCGCGAGTAGGAGTTTGCCTACCAACTCCTTTGGGTGGAGGTGGTGGGTGGACAGGTCTTGAGGCTCTCTGCCTCCCCCACAGACTCAGAGCTTGCGCTCATGTACAACGATGCCTCCGTGCTGGAGAACCACCACCTGGCCGTGGGCTTCAAGCTGCTGCAGGCAGAGAACTGTGACATCTTCCAGAATCTCAGTGCCAAGCAGCGGCTGAGTCTGCGCAGGATGGTCATCGACATGGTGAGGACACGGCTGTGAACGGGATGGGGGTGATCTTGGCCTGGCTGGGGGTTCGGTTGGACCTGGACATGTCTCCGCTCTGAACCTGAGCTTCCTCCTCTGTAAAATGGGGCAGCGACCATCCAAGCCCTGGGTGAGGGTCACCAGACCCCTGGTTGGGGGAATGAAATCCTGGCAGAGTTTCATAAACTGAGTTTCTGGGGTTCCAGGTGCAACTTTGTGCTGAGCCATAAGTCTGTCCATTTGGTATTTTTCAGATCAAAAGACAACAGTAGGCTTTGGGGTCTTGTGTCTCATTCGTTAATTATTTTACTTATTATTATTATTTTAATTAAGTAGGCTCCACGCCCAACGTGGGGTTTGAACTCACCATCCCGAGATCAAGAGTCGCATGCTCTGCAGACTGAACCAGCCAAGCGCCCCTCTTTCATTAATTTAACAAGCGTTTATTGGACACCTCTTGTGTGCTTGCCCTGTGCCAATGACCAGTAGGAGACTCAATGGCCTGTGGAGGAGACTTTAGGAGACTCAATGGCCTGTGAGGGAGAGGGACCCACAGGCAGAGCCACGATGAGAGAACCCAGAGATGGAGCCGTGATGGGGGGAGGCAGGGGAGTACTCAAGGTTGGGGAGGGCTTCCCCAGGAGGGAACACTGAAATTGGCAGGACTCGCAGGGTGTGGCGGCCATGAGGTAGGGAGGAGTGTTTCTAGCAGAGGGAACAGCTCAGAGGAAACCAAGAATTAAAAGTTTGGTGAGGTGGTCTTGACTTGGGGCCTTGGGCAATAGGTACCCCCGGTAGGAACATCATTTCGGGCAGGTGGGAGGTTTGGGGAGAACTTTTGAGATTTTTCTTTGATTCTCAGAGGAGCCCACGCACTGCGTGTGGATCACTCCTGGGCTGGCTGTGCTCGGGTCCAGTGAAACTGATTATTACTGTTTTTTTCAGTTAAGTTGAAACAGCTGTGCTCAGAGCTGAACTTCCCTCCAAAAGTCTGAAAACAGCCCTGCTGGCCGCACGGTGGCCACAGGGGGGTTGGGGGGCACCAAAGGCAGGTCCTTGCTGGTTTCAGATCCACCTGTGGCTCCCGTGGCCCTCTGAATAAATCCCCCACTCCTCCCTGAGACTCAGTGCTCCCCTCAGCTGCCATCGCAACTGCCTCCTCTGTGTTCCTCAGCTCACCCAGCACCAGGGCCTTTGCACAGGCTATGCCCTCTGCTGGGCTTCACCACTGCCCTCGGGCACCCCAGCCCCCGGTTTAATTTCTCTCCCTGTGCCCTGTCCCATGGGTGGGATGTACCCTCACGAACCCAGCAACCTTGGAGAAGGGACCGTTGACTCAGCTCCTCTGGTGAACTGAGTTTGCAGTGAATCTTGTGACATCCCCCCATTTCACAGATGAGGGTCCTGAGGCTCAGAGGGCTAAGGAGCGGAGTGGGCGTGGGGTCTGGAAGGTGGGGCGGGCGCAGTCCTCGTCCTCGTCATCTTGTCTGCTCCCAGGTGCTGGCCACGGACATGTCCAAACACATGAACCTCCTGGCCGACCTCAAGACCATGGTGGAGACCAAGAAGGTGACAAGCCTTGGAGTCCTGCTGTTGGACAACTATTCTGACCGCATCCAGGTGTGTGTCCAGATGGGCCCTGGAGCCTCGGCTTCCACGGCTCTCACCTAGCTTTGCTTACGAAGCACCGGCTGTGCAGCCAGCTTGAAGAAACGGAGGCACCCAGAGCCACACGCCGATGCCTTGGCCCTTCTTTCCCACCCGGGCCTCAGTTTCCCCACCCGTAAGATGGGGGTGTTCGTGGCGCCAGCCTCTTGCGGAGGCTACCAGGCCTGAGAGTGCCCCGGCCCGAGCCCTCCCGAGCCTTGGTCTCCCCAGGTCTTGCAGAATCTGGTACACTGTGCTGACCTCAGCAACCCCACCAAGCCGCTGGAGCTGTACCGCCGGTGGACCGACCGCATCATGGCCGAGTTCTTCCAGCAGGGCGACCGGGAGCGTGAATCAGGCCTGGATATCAGCCCCATGTGTGACAAGCACACCGCCTCGGTGGAGAAGTCCCAGGTGTGAGGGCCCCTGGGCCGAGCCACCAGCAGGCACCGGGGATAGGGGAGGGAAACGCTGGGTGAGCCGACCCCGGGAGTCCTGGCTTGACCGCAGCTGGCCAGTGAGGGGAAGTGGCCTAAGGGTGAGGTCTGCCCTGGGCTGTGTGGAGTCAGTCCCGGGAGGCATTCCCTCTGGACTGCGGGGAGAGAGATCCGTTGCAGGGGGGGGAGGGATCCGTACGGGAGGAGTTTGGAAATACCTGTTTGGGTGCCGTGGAGGCGGGGGGAACCTGGAGGGGCTCCCAGTCTGGGGGCCACATACATCCGGCCCTGAGGGGAGGTGACAGGGATGAGGTAGGGAGAAAGACTTAGGGGTTGAGGGAGACCAGAAGGGGCAGGAGCGGTTTCCCAGAGGAGGGGCTGTTTGAAGAGGGTTTTGAAGGATGAGTAGGAGTTGGGAGCTGGCATTCCAGACAGAGGGAACAAGCAGGGCAGAGGCCTGGAGGCCGGACCAGGTCTAGGTTTCACGGTGACTCACGCCACAGCTACCTTCCCCACCTCCCTGCCCTGTATCAACCCACAGGTGGGTTTCATTGATTACATTGCACACCCACTGTGGGAGACGTGGGCTGATCTCGTGCACCCAGACGCACAGGACCTGTTGGATACACTGGAGGACAACCGTGAGTGGTACCAGAGCAAGATCCCCCGCAGTCCTGTGGATCTCACCCGCCCCGAGCAGGGTGGCCCCGACAGGTTCCAGTTTGAGCTGACTCTGGAGGAGGCAGAAGAGGAGGAGGAGGAGGAGGGACCAACATTGGACACGGAGGTCTCGGAGTCACCTGACACTGAGCTGCTGGTCCCTGAGGCCAGCCCAGACCCTGGGGCCCTACCCCTGGACAACCGGAGGCCTGTGGGCAAGCCCTGCGTGGACCATGAGGCCAGTGTGATGGCTGAGCCCTTCGGGACCTAATGGCTCCTGATTGGGTGGGTGGGCCTTCCAGGAAGAGGTCCGACGTGGCCCCTGCCTTGCCTCTGTCCCCCGTCCCCACCACCCCTACCACTGAGGGAGAAAACCAAGCTTTTAGTTCTAGGCAGGCCTCACGGTCAAAGCGAAGGCAGCTGGCTGGGGGCCAGTCTGAACCTGGATTTGCTGAGAGAGCTCTCCAAGGGGCTGGGCTGGAGGCAGCCTCTCCCAGCACCCTTGGGATCTCTCCCTCCTGGGCTTCCACCCCCGGTGTGGAAAGAGGGTGTCTTGCCAGGCCCCTTGTCCACCTTCTCCAGCGGCCACTCTTGAGGGACATCCATCACTTGGTTCGTTCACCCTTTATCACATGTTTATCGGGCACCTGCTGTGTGCCGGGCCCGGGCCCGCTGCGTGCTTCTAGGGTAGCCGTGCACGAGGGGGTGGGGAGGCAGCCCCCAGGCGATGCACCCCCACCTCAGGCGCCTCGCCTTCATCTCCCAGGCAGCTCCACGCAAGAGATTGGAAACTCGAACGGGGGAATTTTCAGCACGAAAGCTTTGTCCCAGACCCGATTCTGGCTCAGGAGCTCCGGTCGGGACCAATACGGAGCAGGAAAGAGGGCTCTGTGCCGGGAACTGTCTCTGAAGACTGACTTAGCTTATGACCGCCTGTGCACTCACTGGTGGTTGCTTTAAGTGGCTGTAGTTTCTGTCCTCGGGTCTGTGGGTTCTGTTCTCCCTAGCCCCAGGACCCCTGCCGCCCGCCTTTTCTCCCTCTTACAGAATAGCAACAAAGCACAGAATCCGCCCCCTCCCCCAACGGCAAATCTCTACACCTCCTGTTTCTGAGGGTCCCCCAGACTCCCTGTAGGGGGAAGGGGGCCTCTGACGCTTTCTTTCCAGGCACAGCCCCTTCTGGGCCTCAGTTTCCCCTCCATGGCCCGATCCTAGCACTTGGGTAAACTTTGGTTGGAGGGTGGTGTCCGTGACCTCTCCGAAATATCTTAGAAACGTGGGGCACTGAACGTGTCTCTGGGGTTAAATAAACCTATCACCCAAAATTAATGCCGCGCCCATCTCAGGGATGGGGAAACGGGGTTCAAAGAGGGCCGTTCGGCCTGCTGGGCCGCGCAGTTGGGCGCTGGACAGTAGCCAGCGGCGCCCCCTGGCGGACGGAGGCACGGAAGGGAGGCGGGGCGAATTGGGGCATTCTCCTCGCCTTACCCGCCGTTTCTCGGCTCCCCGCGACGTCGAGCTCATGCTGAAGGGGCCTGCTCTGTGCTCCAGGATCAGGTTCGATTCCCGCCTCCAGAAGCCTCAGTATCTCCCCGCCCCGCCCCTCGTCGCCTGCCTGAAGAATCATACATGACACAAGTCATCAAGCAGCCCCTGGCTTCAAGGACAGCTGGCTTCATTCCTAAATAATTCCCTTGATGATTCCATCCCACTGATATGATTCATCCTCATCACAAGTAATGATCAAATTCCACAGAGGGAGAATTAAAATTCATCTGGGTCACGAACTTGGTGCGTTTCCTTCCAGACTTTTGAAAGGCAGAGATTTAGGGGCGCCTGGGTGGCTCAGTGGGTTAAGTGTCCAACTTAGGCTCAGGTCATGATCTCACGGTTGGTGAGTTCGAGCCCCGCATCGGGCTCTGTGCTGAAAGCTCGCAGCCTGGAGCCTGCTTCGGGTTCTGTGTCTCTCTCTCTCTCTCTCTCTCTCTGCCCCTCTCCTGCTCGTTCTCTGTCTTTCAAAAATGAATACACATTAGAAAAAATTAAAAAAATAAATAAAAGGCAGAGATTTAGGGGATTTGTATTTATAATTATTTCTCCCTCCCCCCCTTTACTTACAAGTAATATGTGTTTACTGTAGAGAATTTGGAAATAATGGAAACATAAAAAAAAGAGAATAAAATTCTGCTATAACCTTCCTGTAGATCATCTGCCTTCAGCCTCTCAACCTTATTTCCCCATTTTTATTTTTATTTTGTTTTTTTTTTCTCTCCACCTATTTATAAGAACATATGTTCCCCTTCAATTTGGGTCACAGGCATCTCTCTCCCTCCTACTGACCACACTCCACCCATGCTGGCTTTCCATACCCCAAGTTATGGCCCCACCTCAGGGCCTTTGCACATACCGTGCCAAACCACCTGGATTGCTTCACCCCCACCCTCATTCTCACTGGTTGGGTCTCAGCTCAGCGTCTCCTCCCCTGCACGGTCCTTCCTGGCCCTCCATCCCAGGCTGGCACTCGTGGAAGTTCTCGAGGATTCTTGGATTCATGTCCACCATCATCTCCACACCCTGATCCCCCTAGGCCTGGGCCAGGCCCACCACACCATCCTCAGTATCCCCTAGAGATGAATATTGACAACTTCGAGTCTCTTAACCTCTCTGAGCTTGAGAAGAGTGTGTCCTGAGCCACGCACCAAGCTACCTGCTTGAGGTGCACATTAACTCTGTCTCTTCCTTCTCCCATTTCACAGATGTAGAAACTGAGGCCTGCAGAGGGGTGAGCGAAGTTGCTCACATGTTCAAGGTCCCCCACTTTCTCCCGCTTAGGGTCCTTACCAAGGGACACAGTTTTTGCCTCTGTGGCCTACTCTGTACCTGAAGAGGAAGGTTGGAGAAGGGCTTCAGGGCTCCTTAGAACTTTTGGCCCTTGTGACCTCCTAGGGTGACTCTCAGGGCCTCAGTTTGCCCTTTCTCTTAAGGAGACGTTGCCTGGGCCTCTCCTTGGAAAGGAGAGTTGGAAAGAGGCTGTCCCTTGAGCTTGTTTAGTGAACATTTGCTGTTCCCTCTTTCTGGAGGGAACAGCTCATTCTTCACGTTCCTGCTCAAATGGCACTTCTTCAGAGAGGTTCCCTAGCCTCCGTGGCCAAAGGCAGCCTCTCTCCAATCATTCCTTCATCCATGTCCTACCATCACAGGGCACTTACTGTGTCCACAGGTCTAGGTGCCGGGGACACCAATCCCTGTCTCTCAGAACTCTCAGATGGCTGATGGATAAACAAGTCAAATAATTATTTCTGATGGGGATGTGTCAGGAGAAGGAGAAATATGGCAACGTGATAGGAAGGTGACCCGAAATGGGAGGTGGGTGTCCATCCGAGATCTGAAGGGGGTGAGGGAGCCAGGCTTGGAAGGAGGTGGGGGAAGTGTGCTCCAGGTAGTGGGAACAGCAGATGCAAAGGCCCTGAGGTAGGGTTGCACCTGGAACGAGAGGGAGTATCTGACTGGAGGAGAAAGATGAGACGGGAAGGTAGCTGGCGAGAGTCAGCTGGCTGGAGGGCCTGGGCTGTCGGGTGGAGTCTAGACTTTACTCCGAGTAGGGTGGGACTTGGGAGGATTTAAGGCCTCTGTGTCACCAGGTCTGGTCTCCCCTGCTGTCCAGCATTTCCCCCATTCAACCATCCCTAATTCTGGAGTGGAATGCTCTCCGTCAACAATAAATGCCTTGCATTATTTTTACTTTAAAATACAAATTCCCAGGGCGCCTGGGTGGCTCAGTCGGTTAAGCATCCGACTTCGGCTCACGTCAGGATTTGGTGGTTCATGGTTTCCAGCCCCACCTGCGGCTCTGCACCGACAGCTCAGAGCCTGCCTCGGATTCTGTGTCTCCCTCTCTCTGTCCCTCCCCTGCTCACGCTCTGTCCCTTCCTCTCTCAAAAAGAAATAAACATGAAAAAATAAAAATAAATACAAATAAAAGAAAAGAAAAGAAAACACAATTCCTCTGTGCAGACGCTGGTACACAGTGTTGTGGGCTATTTCTGAGCGCCACCCACGTACAAAGCCCAGAGAAAGCGTTTGGGAGGTCAGGGAGCCTCACGCGTCCTTACCTCCGCCGGGGGTGTGGGCCGGTTCCTGTCCCAGCGCGCTTGGGGCCCCACTGACTGCCGGTCTGGGGGTGGGGGAGATTGGGGGTAAATTTATTTTTGTTTATTTTTTTATGCTTTTCTGAATTTCCCAACTCTCCGCAGTAGGTTCGTAATACTTTTACAGTGCGATTGGAGGAGAGGGACAAAAATGTTACCCTTAATAAAAATAAATGCCAGCGGAACGCGAGGGACGCCCCGAACTTCCAGGGGGCGGGGGAGGGGGGGGCGGCTCTAGGCGCTAAGTTATTCTGGTCTTTAGGCGCCTCCGCAGCTGGCAAGCTTTTTATAAACAGGACGAAACCCACCCCCTGCCATCCCCTCCATCAGCGCCCGGGGAGGAATCAAAGAATCAGGATTCTCTTGGGGCCACGCTCCTCCTGCTGGGTCTGGGGACCGGAGTTGAGGGGCAGGGATCCAAAACGGGGGAAAGGGCCTTGTTCTCCTGCCCCCCCCCCCCCCAATTCTGACATTTCCCCCTCAAGATTTGGGAGGATAAATGAGCAGCTCAGCCCCCAAAGTCTCCAATCTCTTGAGTCTTCTTTCCCCAGATGGAGGGAGTGGGTCCCCTGTCTAAGTCAGTGACCAGGCACGGGTAAAGCATCTTCCAGCCCCATCTTTATGGCTGGGTATTTGAACCTCGCTCAGACCCTCCCTGTTTCCTGGTTTCTTGGGTTTTTTTTTTTTTTTTTTTTTTGTTGTTGTTTTTTAAAGGCAGGCTTTGGGCATTTAGGAGGTAGGCCGTTTCTCTGCCCCACATCAGCACGGTCTTCGAATTTTTCTTCGGAAAGTGGGGCGCAGGGAGAGGAGGGGTTCCTGTAGTGTCAGCCCCTTCCTTCTTTTCTAGGAAGTGGTTCTCTTGATCCCTATTTCTTCTTTCTTCTTTTTCATCTCAGAAACGGGATCGGGCATCTACCAGCCCGGTCCTCTTTGGGGATCTTACACCTCGGAAATTGGTCTCTCTTGACCCCTATCTCCGTTTTTTCTTCATTTGTACTTATTTTGAACCCCATAAATAGGGGACATGGAACATCTCTCGGATGTCTGCTCCTCTTTTCTGAAATTGGGAATAGAGTGTTTTTAACAAGAGGTCGCGGTCCGCTGA
>NW_024412424.1:2409804-2434987 GCF_014898765.1 Herpailurus yagouaroundi | reverse complement strand
CGGGGGCGGGGGCGGGGGCGGGGGCGGGGGCGGGGGCGGGGGCGGGGGCGGGGGCGGGGGCGGGGAACGGGAACGCCCCCTGAAGACCCAGGCTTAGCAAAGGAAGGCCTCAACCTCTCATCCCTGCAACCATATGGGAACCATTATTGGACAAGAGCAGAAAGGTGATTATCTCTGATCGGCTATTCAGTCCGTCGCTCCGGAGCTTGAGCCAGTGACAGGACGCCACTCGCCCCCGCCTCCATGACGCAAGCAGGAGGGCGGGGCAGATAGGCACCGCCCCCGCGCACTATTGGCTGACCACACTGGTCCCCGCCCCGTTCGTGGGTTAATCTGCGTGGGAGCCCCGCCCCCTGGCTCTGTGTGCGTCAGTGGGCTACTTCTCCAAGCGCGGCTCCGCCCCAGGATGGCGTCACGGCTATATCTGCATATGAGGCCCCGCCTCACTTTTTGCAGGACGTCACCGCGGACTGCAGGGGCCTGAGCCGCTGCTGCCGCCGCCGCTGCCCCTGTCGCGCAGCCCCATATCAACTCACGGGGGCCCTGTCACCACAGCTGCCGAAAAGTCGCCACCGCTAGGGTCACCACCGCATCGGTGCAGGGCACGGTGAGTTCCCGGGCGGCCTGGTTCGCCGCCTCAGCGAACACCTACATAACCTTCATTTGACTGATGGGCTTGCAGGGTAGGGGACGAGGTTGGCTAGGGTCAAATGGGAAGAAGGGTGCGGCGATCACAGCCCTTGTAAGGGTAGGGCCCTGGTTCCCCCTACCTGCCGGAATCTCACCCCCACCCCCCACCCTCGGCCTCTGCGGCGGAGGGGGAGGGGAGGCGAGTGCCTTGCGGGAAGCTTTGCGCGCGGGAGGTTCTCTGCGTGCGCGTGCGCGTGGTGTGAACACACGTGTGCGCGCCCGCCTGTGCCGGCGGGTTTGTGTGCATACCCTTTTGCTTATGTACCAGGGTATGCTCGTGTGACCCTGTGGGTGTCCCGACTCTCGTGAGTGCGTGCTGCACGCGTGTGGAAGGAGACGCATGGACTGTGATGTACGTGCACGCCGTGTCCATACGTGCACTGGAATGCGTGCCCGCGTGGGTGACGTGTACACGCCTGCATGGGTGGAGGGCGTCCTGCGCACGGGTGGGCTTGTCACATTTGTATATGCGTGTTGGTGTGCAGACAAGTGTCTGCGTCTCTTTCCTGTGCGTCGAGGGTATTCGACTCTCATGTGCACACGCGTGTACGGCTGTGTTCCCTGCTGCGTGCACGTGAACGTGTGCACGCCCCGTGCCTGTCACATGACCAGCTGCTTTAGCCCGATCTCTCCTATCTTGGGAGTCTAGGGGAAGGGGGTGCTGCGACTCGCATCCCCGCGGGATCGTACACGCGTGTGCACGTGCGCCCGAGCAGCTCCGTTCTGAGGAACATGAATGATTGATGGGGGGCGGGGCCGGCTGCAGTCACCCCTACCCGCCTAGCCTTAGGGTTTAGGATTACAGTCGGACCTGGGACCTGGGCCGAGGGCGTGCTGGAGGGGCTTGCTGGGGTGTCCCTACCCCCACCTCCCTGAGCTCCTCCTCTGACACTTCCGGCCTTTCAAGGTCACCGCCGTCCTTTGCCACGGCCCCACCATTAGCACTGGGGCTTCTAATGAGATAAGGGTAATCTCAAAACACTAGTCCCCCTCAAGAGCTCTGGAGTTCTCTGCACCCTGTGCCTGGGGCTTAGGCAGTTGGTGGTGGAAGGGGACTCCTCAACCTCACCTACACCCCACACACCCAGATGGCGTCTGCCACAGACTCACGCTATGGGCAGAAGGAGTCCTCGGACCAGAACTTCGACTACATGTTCAAGATCCTCATCATTGGCAACAGCAGCGTGGGCAAGACGTCTTTCCTATTCCGCTATGCAGACGATTCCTTCACGCCTGCTTTTGTCAGCACTGTGGGCATAGACTTCAAGGTCAAGACCATCTACCGCAACGACAAGAGGATCAAGCTGCAGATCTGGGTGGGTCCAGCTGGGGAGCTCCTGTCTCTCACTTGCCCTTCCCAGAAAAGCAGCCCCAGCTTTGTCTGCTCCCTGTCTGGATTCATTCGTTCACACACTGGGCATTTATCAGGTGCCTCCTGTGTATCCGGGAGCCAGAGGCCCAGAATAGAGTGCTTGTTCTCCCATGGGTGCCTAATCACTGCTCTCTGGGTGTGGGGAAGGAGCAAATGCTGGGTCCTTTCCTATGCCTTGCTATTGTCAAGAGCATCACTTGGCTTGGTGCCTCAGTTTCCCCATCTTTAAGCTCTTTCATATGAGTCTGTATTCGGTTTCAGCTGGATCTTGGCCCCCCAACCTCATTCCCTGGGACAGGAGCAGGCACTTTCCCCCGGGGTCTACTGGTCACCTCCCTTAACCCCACAGAGGCCTGAGGGAACCTGTTAAATCCCAAGTCAGAGCCTTCCCTTCTCTGCTTCTTGCTCTCCCATGGCCCCTACCTCACTCAGGGTAAAACCCATACCTGTCCCCTGGCTTAGGAGTAACCCCTCTCCCCCGGTCTGGGAGCCCCTGCCTGGTCAGTCTCCTTCCACCTCCGCCTCCTTACTGTTCCTCAGATGTTCCAGGCACAGACCCACTTCAGGGCCATTGCCTGGGCTGTGCCTTTTGCCTGGATTGTCTCTCCCTTAATTCCCACATGGGTCCCTCCTCCTTTCCTTCAGCTTTTAAAACCATACCCTCACCTGCACTGCCTGTCCTTCCTTATCCAACTTTCTCTTTCTCCTCGGTCTTTGTCACCCTCCAACATAGGATACGTTTTCTTCTTTTTTATGTGTTTATCGTCTGTTTCCTATCCCGGGTTGTCAGTTTCACAAGGCAGTGATTTTTGTCCATTTTGTTAACGGCTGTGCCCCCAGTGCCCCGCACAGGGTGTGGCACAGGTCACTGCCCAGGTATGTTGAAGGAGTAATGGAATGATTCTGTAGGTGCCTGCTTCTGGAGGATGATGGAGCACAATGTACGTGGCCAGTCTGCTTTCCCTGAGCCACCTCTGGTCCCCAGGGGGGCTGGGCTGGACAACCTCAGGGCTTATTTCCATTCTGAGGAGCTTATGTGTGGGTCCTCTCTGACCCCTGTCTTTTCTTCCCCAGGACACAGCAGGGCAAGAGCGATACCGGACCATCACCACGGCCTACTACCGGGGTGCCATGGGCTTTATCCTCATGTATGACATTACCAACGAGGAGTCCTTCAACGCCGTGCAGGACTGGTGAGCACACCCCATCCCCTCGTAGACTGTCTTCAGAACTGGGTTTGATGCGAAGCCCCAGCTGCCCTGGCAGAAATGTGAATACTAGATTCTCAGACCTGCCGTCAGTCTGTAATCATTAAAGCTTGGTAGCATTGGCTCGAACTAAGGGAAAAAAAAAAGGGTTTCATTTCAGATGGAAGAATGAAATATGAAACATGTAGAGAGAAAAAGTCAGGGCGGGGGCAGAGAATAGGACAGTTCTCATAGGTGAAAGGATATAAACGTTTACATTCCTGCCCAAAGTAATGCTAAGTTTTAAGGAAATTTCTGAGTTTGCAGAGGAGGGAGAAATTCTCTCTGGGGGACAGGGATCTGGGAAGGAGGGCTGCTTGAAAGGGGTTTCAAAGGTCTGGGAGCCTCAGAAGCGGCGTGTTCCTGGCAGGACACAGGCTGGAAGGAGGGACCAAGTCTGCCAAGTTCAAGGAATAATCAGGAGGTGGGGGACTAGAGTGGGGTGAGGGAGGGAGGAGACAAAAGGACGCTGGAGGCAGGATCCTCCCAGCCCTGACCCCACCTGTCACCGCCTCCTCCAGGTCGACCCAGATCAAGACCTACTCATGGGACAATGCCCAGGTGCTGCTGGTGGGGAACAAGTGTGACATGGAAGATGAACGGGTGGTGTCGTCGGAACGTGGCCGGCAGTTGGCTGACCACCTTGGTGAGTGCCTCATGGGGCCGCACACCTCCAGGCTAGGAAAGCGACAGCGAGGCCCTGAAAGGGAGGGGACGCGTCCAAGATCTCACGGCAGAGCCAGGACAGGGCCTGGATTTGAATGCAGACAATTCACGCTTTCTGCAAATGGCCCTGATCCAGGAGCCGTGAGATGGACCTTGATGGATGCATAGGAGTTCACCAGGCAGGGAGTTACTGATTCATTCGGATCCCCTCGCTGCCCGGCCTCCTGTCGGGTTGCTGGGCCTGAAGGACCTCATTTTACGGGGGGGCTGGGCTGGGGGAGTGCCTGGGGAGGGGGGCAAGCTCTGCCTGGAGTAGGGAAGACCTGGGGGAAGGCACTGGATCTGGTGCTTGAGCAAAGGGTGCTCTCTCGGGCAGAGGGAACAACTTAGGCAAAGGCCACAGGTGGGGGAGATCGTGGGTGTTTTGGCGAGTCGTTTCACACGGCAGGGCCACGGGGGCCACTTGGAGGAAACGTGGCCGATCGTGCAGGGTCCGAACCACACGGATCCTCTGGAGAGGCCGCAGGGAACCAGAGGGTACATAAGCGGGGGAGGGCACGGGCGGATGGGAATGTCAGATGCTGCCAGGGTCAGTGCACAGGCTGGGTCGGCCGGCGGGAGCAAGGAAGTAGGTCTTGCCAGGGGCCTGGAGACCAGAAGGGACCGTCTGAGGGTGCGGGGAGGAATACGAGCAACAGGGCCCACCCGGCCTAGTGTTGCTTCCCTAGAGGGCTTGTTGGTGCCTTTGACAGGTGGTCGGCACTGGGGATCTCCAGATGTTCCCTGCCCTCAGAGAAGGGGCTCTGGGAGGCAGAAGACCAGGGTCCTCACCCCTCCCTTCTCAAACCACAGGCTTTGAGTTCTTTGAGGCAAGCGCCAAGGACAACATTAATGTCAAGCAGACCTTTGAGCGCCTGGTGGACGTCATCTGTGAGAAGATGTCCGAGTCGTTGGACACGGCCGACCCTGCAGTCACGGGTGCCAAGCAGGGCCCACAGCTCACGGACCAGCAGGCGCCTCCGCACCAGGACTGCGCCTGCTGAGAGCTGCCCTGCCCCCACCCCCGCCCTCCCCACCCCCCCGGGCCTGATCCAGCCCCCACTGGCCGAGGGCGCGAGACCTCTGCCCCCACTTGGCCCCTCACCCTTATTTATTATTGTAGTTATTTATTTATTTATTGGAGATGTCCCCCAGGGGCACGGGCTCCCTGCCCATCCCACGTCCCACCCTGTACATACAGCCCTGTCCCCACTCTGCCGTGGCGTGTCGTGGCCCTGTGAACTCACCGCTTCCCCTCAAGACCCCACCTTTTTTAAAATTCACCCCCCATCGAGAGTTACTGGTTTTGAAGAGGGGGCCCGATGACACCCCAGGGCAGGCTCATTGGGTGATGGGAGGTAGTCTTGTTGGCCAGCCTCTTGGCTGTGACTCGCTGGGCCAAGGCCACTCTGGGGGGGGGGGGGTGTCTCAGCATGGACCATGGGGTGGATCAGAGCCAGGCAGTGACCCACCTGGCTCCTCACCCCCAAAGTTTTACCCTTTTTTAGAGGTGAGGGCTGCTGTGGGTACTCGCCACCCTGGGACCCCCCCCCAAAACACCAGACCTGCTCGGACGTCATGAGTGTCAAACGTGCCCCTTGGATCCCCAGGAGATGTCATGACCACACTACACACACCCAATAAAGTGAATGGATGACGCCATGTCCCTATGAGTGCCGGCCTGCCAACGGTGGCCTTGGTCATCCACAGCAATTTCAATGACAAGATAATTTAATAGAATTTCCACAGCCCGTGACCCGAGCAGGATACTGGAGGCCACTCGGCCCCGCCTAAGGCCCCAGATTCTGGAGGTCAATTCCAGGCTCAGCCCTGCTCTAAGGGCATGGGCTGTGTCCCCACCTTGGGCCCAGGGTCCGTCCGTGCAAGAAGGTCTGGTCACACACCCTTCTGGACTCCTCGTCGCCAAGTGAGCCCTCATCCTCCAGTCTTGTGGCTGGGCTCAATCTTGCGGGAAAGACTCAGCAGGGACCTGGTCAAGGTCACATCAAACAGCAGAGAGGGGCTCGGTCTTTACCCTGCTGGTGATCAGCTCCCCACCCACCTACTGTGGTTTGTGGACTGTCACAGGCACAGGAGGACCTCACCGTGGAGAGCAGATGCATTGCCGTTGGGGGTTCACACGTGTGGCCCCTGAGGAGTCCCCTGGGTGCCTGGTGCACCCACCGTGCTCACCCGGTACTTCAGGTAGGAGAGGTACGTGTCCCAGCCCAGCGTCAAACCATTGATGTACGTGACTCGGAACTGGCTGGGCACGAAGAGAAAGTTCACCAGCTGCGCGGCTGGCCAAACGCACCAGTCGGCCTGAGGGGAGGGGCGGAGTGTGGTCAGGGGCAGGGCCTTGAGGGCGTGGCCGCGAGGGAAGGGCGGGGCCCGAGGGGGTGGGCGTTGCCCACCTTGTAGAATTCCCAGAACTTGTCCCGCAGCTCCTGGCAGCTCTCATCCAGGGTTTGGCCCTCCAGGCAGCCAAGGCCTGGGAAGGAAACCAAAAAATGGGAGTGTCAGAGGCTGGGGAGTAGCGGTGATAGAGTAGATGGGGCAGGAGCCCTGAAGGCCAGTGTCCCCGGCAGACAGACCATGTTTTAAAAGCCTTGTGGTGGGAAGGGCCACACACAGCAGAGTGGCTGGGGCGGAGAACAAGTCGGTTCCAGTGAGGGAGAGGTTACAAATAAACACGCACCCCAAAGGATGAAAATGCACCCTTCCTGAGGCTGTTTTATTTCCTGCCTTCCACAGAGGAAACAGCCTGGGGGGAAGGGGTGGGGAGGATGGGGGAAACTCATCCTAGAGTCAAGGGCTGGATGACTGCACCCCAGCAACATCAACCCCCTGCACCCCATCAACATCAACCCCAGCCCCAGCAACTCTTCCTTCAGCCCCAGGGCCTTTGCACGGGCAGTTCTTCATGCCTGCTGGCTCCTTCAGGTCTCAGCTGAGTGTCCTCTCCTTTGGGCAGCCCTCCCAACCATTGCCTTGGGCCCACCTGATCCTGTCCTCATCCCTCCTACACTAAGGATCATTGTCTGATTCTGCCGTTCATACCTGCCCCCGACGGGTCTGTCCTGTTACCACTGGGACACAGCACCCAGGCCCGAGCCACTCACAGAAGAGCACGTCAGAAAGGCACCTCAGCATCCTTCTTAACACAAAGCTGGCTATGCCCCTCCTGACGTATGGAGGGGCAAAGCCCAAGCTCACAAGGCTCCTTACCTAAGAAGTACCAGACGCCTAGCATGGGAGAGGCCACCAGCTGGTCGATGAGGACCTTCCTGAGGACGTTTGGGAGGCCACGGAGGCCGGATGCTGGGAGCAGGTGGTCCAGCCAGAGGTACCAGTAGTGCAGGAAGGGGCCCATACTGCAGCCCACTGCAAACATGCTAGCTGAGAGCAGTCCAAGAGTCGGGGAGGGGGGGGGGGGAGGGCACGTCAGGCAAGCAAATCCCCCCATCCATTCCCTCCCTGGTTAACCTCCCTCCCTGATTAACCTGAAGTTCTCCCTGAGCCCAGCCGTACGATCTTCCATTACAAGCCCCACTGCCAGGCACCGTCCCAGTGGCTCCTCTCCCGTTTTCTCTCATCCCCTTCACCACCCTCTGAGCAGGTTCTACCGCTGCCCTGCTCTCCGGACGAGGAAACAGGCACAGCGGGTTGGGAAGCGTGGGGCCGGGGCACAATCCCAGGCTGACTGGGTCCGGAGGCTGAGATCTCGACTACCCTGGGTGCGGTTTGGTCTCTGTGCAGAAGGGAGGGAAGCTGACAAGGGGATGAGTGGGGACGAGGCCTGGCGGGTGGAAGCGGACAGAAACTGGATATGGGAGGAGGCAGGGACCAGGAAGTAGGAGGAGATGGGAGACCTGGAGTGGGGACGGGACAGAGACCCCGAGGTGGAGACCCGAGGGTGGGTTTTGAGGGTCTCGGGTGCACGCCAAGGTCAAGGGTCCTGCCGGGAATTAGGGCCACGGGTCAGGGATCTCCAAATCTGAGGCTGGGGCCAAAGATCCTAGGGGGCCAGGGGCCAGTATAGCGCGGGCCTCCTCACCTGAGCGCCGCGGGTCGAATTTCTGGCCAGGCCGGGCGCGGACCTCCCAGGATTGGCGCACGCCGTCCCCGGCCGCCATGAGAGCACCGCAGCCCAGCGTGTTGGTGACGAGCAGCGCACGACCTTGGAACAGGGGCTGCCCCACGGCCCACAGACCGCGCAGCCAGTGCCTGCCGCCGGAAGCCATAGCCCGCCGCTACTCTGGAACCCGCGCCGGGATCGCCGCCCTCCCGGTGCTGGCCAATCGCACTCTGTCTTCGCTTTCTGCACGCCCGCCCCAGTACTCGCCAATCACTGACCGCAGGTCGCTCAATTTTGCGGGCCTCGAGAGGTATTAGCCAATAAAAGACCGGCATCGCATCCCCGGGCCGATCGCTGAATGAAGCCAGTCTTTGCCTTCCGCACCAACGGACCAATCGCAAATAGGCGTCTCACTGCAACACGCATATCAAAGGCTGACTGTCCCTCGTTTCCCCGCCCCTTTCTGCGCCGGCCAATGGACAGCCGTCGCCACACCCTTACCGACCAACCCACTACTGCACTGACCAATCACAGACAAGCGTTATGCCGGCGAATCACTGCCGGTTGTCCAGCCTCCTGTGTTGAGATGGTCAATTTTGTTCTCCTTTTTAGTTGCCCTCCAGGTTCTCAGATTCTCCCGGAATTCCTGAAAAGGAATGCGACCCGTGACCACGACCGCTCCCGCGGCAGAAGTCTAATCCCGCAGACTCTCACGGAACTGGGGGAGAGATACAGTTCTGATACGCGCGCGGCCCAGTTGGAGGCTGATCCGGACATTGACCTTGGTCCTGACTTTAGCTGGGTATCTGACCTCAGTTCCATAATAATAACAATTAAAACGTTAGGCACCGTTCTGGGCACATTACATGCATTAATTTATTTCCCAGCAGTTATACAAACAATTATATCCCTATTTTATCTCCCGTGTTCCTGTAGGGGAAAATAGGAGTTTCAGTGGAAAGCTGTGGCTTAGAAGGAGCCAGGGTGTCGCAAACTGTGGCGTGTGGGCCAAATCCTATTGCTGTTTTTAAGTGTGTGAAATAGTTGAAATAAAATTTCTGGACCCGAGAGAATCCGTTTTGAAGTTCCATTTTACTTTGCAACTAATGAACTCTTGAGCTGGGCTGGACAGCAATCGTTTTACAAGCAGTTGCTCATAAAATTTTTAAGAGTTTGCTTCCCCACATGAGAGGGACACTTTTCTGGTTACTCAGGAATCTGTGCTTCCTGAAGTGTGATTCTGGGACCCCGGATTAAAGCCTTTGTTCCTTTTCAGTTCCTTTTCACCTCCTTTTCTCAGTTTACAAATGGTTGGGGAAACAAATCAAAATAAGATTCCGTAGCATGAAAATTACACGAAAATCAAATTTCTGGATCCGTAAATAAAATTCTATTGGAACAGAGACATGCTCATTCTGTTTCTGTATTGTCTACCCTCACTACAATGAGGAGTCGCAACAAAGACTGTGGTCTGCAACAACTAAACTATTTTGCTATATGCCCCTATACAATAAAAAAATTATTGGGGCACTGGCTGGCTCAGTTGGTGGAGCGTATGGCTCTCGAACTTCGGGTTGTGAGTTGGAGCCCCACTTTGTGGAGATTACTTAAAAATAAAATCTAAATTTAAAAAATGTTTTTTAAACCCTTCAGGGGTTTCTGATTTTGATTTCTATGGAAGATTTTTTATAAACTCTGTAGTTACAGGATTACAGAGAAAAATAATTTTTGCTTCGAGACATGCAAATAAATTCAGCCAGGTGGAGAGACACTTCCCCTAATCTTTGTTCCATTAATTTGCACATTTATTTTACTATTCCTAATTTGCTTCTTGTTTGGATCCCCTCTGAAATGGTTTTAACATCTGACCGGTTCTCCTCATTAATAATGAGTTAAGATGGGGCGCCTGGGTGGCTCAGTCGGTTGAGTGTCTGACTTCAGCTCAGGTCATGATCGCACGGTCTGTGAGTTCCCGCCCAGAGTCAGGCCCAAGTCAGGCTCTGTGCCGGCAGCTCAGCTCAGAGCCTGGAGCCTGCTTCAGGTTCTGTGTCTTCCTCTCTCTCTCTCTGCCCCTTCCCCACTTGCACTCTGTCTCTCTCTCTCAAAAATAAGATAAAATAAAAACATTAAAAAATGTACAATTTCCCGTGCTTAAAAAAATAATGAGTTAATAATTTTTAACATGTGCTCATTTTTTTTTAAATCTGTAGGAGAGTTGTGATTTTACCTTTTCTTTTCTTTTTTTTTTTTTTTTTGGAAAATTGTCCTTTGGCACTCCCTATTGCTGTCAAGTGCCACAGCCTGGTATTCCAGGCACTAGATTTTATTGCATCTTGGTGGAAAAACCTCCAAAATGGCCCAAAGGTGGGGAAAACATCACACTGTTCACAGGACAGAGTCAGGTAGGCTTTGTCAATAGGCAAGTACATTTCATGGTGGCTACAGTTGTGATGATTCCCAAGGGGTAAGATAATTTCACTGTTTATTGTTCTCACCTTTGTTCTCCTCTCTATAGATGTGTGCTTTGCCTTTGATGCCTTTGTGATGGATATTGTCACCTGCACTGGGGGTGTGAGAGTCTGGGAATCTGGCTTTATGGTCTGACCATTTGATCATTTCTATCGGAAGATTCCTAGTTGCTGGCTGAGAGACAATGGGAGATCAATGAATAATTTCATAGAAAAGGGCGTCTGAGCGGCTCATCCCTATATACTTTAGTTGCTTTTCCATCATTGCCTCCCTGTGTTCAACCTAGTAAAGAAGCACCTGGGCCTAATTATTTCTCGAGTCTTCCTTTTTCTCATAAGGGCTCCCACGTGTGTGTAAATAAAATCCACGTGCTTTTAATCTGCTTGGTGTTAGTCTCAGCCCGAGGCTGTCCTGCTTGGTAACCAGGATGGTGTAACATTGGCTGGGACTCCGTTGGCTCTGGGTCTGCAGTTGGGAGGTCCCGGGGCCCGATGAAGCCAGCAGTAGGTAAGATTTCTTACCTCATTTGCCTTCTGGATCTCTGGCTCTAGTGCCTGGTGGGGAGAGGATGCTAAAAATTTCTCTTTGTTCCCTTCTGGGTTCCGATTGGCGAGAGGGAAGCATTCGGAAGGACTAGCTCTTTGGATTCTGCGTGACTCTTGTAAATTTGGTTTTGAAGGGCGCCTGGCAGGGCCTCAGTCGGTTAAGTATCTCAGTTTTGGCTCTGGTCATGATCTCCCGGTTCGGGCCCCACGTTCAGTTCAGCTCTGCTCTGATTGCCTGGAGCCCTCTTGCGATCCTCTGTCTCCCTCTCTCTGTCTCTCCTCCGCTTGCTCTGTATCTGTCTGTTTCAAAAAAATAAATAATAAAAATAAACTTCAAAAATTTTCTGGTTTTGGGTACCCGCTTGTTAATCCCTCCCTCCCAGATGTTGTTTTCCTGTTTGTCCCCTTTTGTGGGCTGAAAGCTTGGCTTGGCTTTCTGCCTGCCTGTTGTCAGGTCTGGGTGCTGCAGGGGACCAACCATCAGGTTAGGAGCCCTGAGAACATGTCAAGGGCCAGCCAGAAATGTGGGTCACACCTCATTTGTGGTTAGGGTCGTTGCCAGCTCTCTGGAGAATGTCTGTCCTGTTGGCTGTCTTTGAGAGTGGCTCTGGATCTTGGGAAGAATGAACTTTTGTGCCCTCCTTGGGGACACCTCTTATGTCCCTGGTTAGGTCATAAAAGGCTTTGGTTTGGGTTTTCTTTTTTTTTTTTTTTTTTTTTTTTGACGTTTATTCATTTATTTTTATTTAAAAAAAATTTTTTTTAACGTTTATTTATTTTTGAGACAGAGAGAGAGCATGAACGGGGGAGGGTCAGAGAGAGAGGGAGACACAGAATCTGAAACAGGCTCCAGGTTCTGAGCTGTCAGCAGAGCCCGACGCGGGGCTTGAACTCACTGACCGCGAGATCATGACCTGAGCCGAAGTCGGCCGCTTAACCCACTGAGCACCCAGGTGCCCCTACGTTTATTCATTTTTTGAGAGACAGCGAACGGAGGAGGGGCAGAGAGAGAGACATACACACACAGAATACGAGGCAGGCTCCAGGCTCTGAGCTGTCAGCATAGAGCCCGACACAGGGCTCGAACCCACGAGCTGAGAGATCATGATCTGAGCCGAAGTCGGACACTTAACCGACTGAACCACCCAGGCGCCTCCGGGTTTGGGTTTTGAATCACTTGGAACAGGTATGCTTCTGTTTAAAAAAATAATAATAAGGGGCGCCTGGGTGGCGCAGTCGGTTAAGCGTCCGACTTCAGCCAGGTCACGATCTCGGGGTCCGTGAGTTCGAGCCCCGCGTCGGGCTCTGGGCTGATGGCTCAGAGCCTGGAGCCTGTTTCCGATTCTGTGTCTCCCTCTCTCTCTGCCCCTCCCCCGTTCATGCTCTGTCTCTCTCTGTCCCAAAAATAAATAAACGTTGAAAATAATAATAATAATAATAATAAGATTTCAATAGCGCCAAAAAAATTTACTGTTTGTGTGAGCTGAAGCCTGATAAGATATTTAAAAGGACTTTTTTTTTTCATTATTATTATTCTTAAAGGAACTCAATGGACAGAAATTGGCCTAAGGAGGCTGATATTCTGAGGCTGTTAGGAACTATTTTCAAAGCCTTCTCTCCTAAGCTAAAATGGGAATATATACTCAGAGGGCCACTTGGGAACAAACCGGCATGTGAAATCTCTTAAAAATCTTCTTTGCAAATATTAGTAACTCGTTCCATCTGCCAGAAACATAGTTTGGAGTCAACTATTAAAATAATTTTATTTTTAAATCTATTTTTTAATTTAACTTTTTTTTTTTTTTTTTAAAGTAAGCTCGATGCCTGTGTGGGGTCTGAACTCACAGCCCCAAGATCAAGAGTCACATGCTCCACTGACTCAGCCAGCTGGGCATCCCCTGAACTATTTTTTTTTTCAAACACGTGAGTTTTGTTATTCCTGTACCTGTGTCATGGCTAAAATTTAAAAATAGGAGCTATAAGATCTCTGATTGTATCTGTCTCTATGTTTATGTGGCATTTTTCTACCTCCAGAACTATTGCTAAAAATTGTCAAAGAGCTCTATTTAATTGGCTTTTTATTTTATTTATTTATCTTTTTTTTTTCAACATTTATTTATTTTTGGGACAGAGAGAGACAGAGCATGAACGGGGGAGGGGCAGAGAGAGAGGGAGACACAGAATCGGAAACAGGCTCCAGGCTCTGAGCCATCAGCCCAGAGCCTGACGCAGGGCTCGAACTCACGGACCGCGAGATCGTGACCTGGCTGAAGTCGGACGCTTAACCGACTGCGCCACCCAGGCGCCCCTTTATTTATCTTATTTATTTTAGAGAGAGAATGTGAGTGAGTGAGGGGCAGAGAGAGAGAGGGAGAGTGAGTGAGGAGTCTGGAGCGGGTCTCGAACTCACGAACCGTGAAATCACGACCTGAGCAGAAGTAGGATGCTTCACCAACTGAGCCACCCAGATGCCCTTTAACTGACCTTTTAAAAAAATGCTTACATAAGTTAAGATTAGTCAAACGAGGTCGTTATCTCTGTGTTTAAGATTATAAAATGATAAATTCAACCCTAAGAACAAAACATACTATAAAAGTGAATGGTTTGCTTATATCAAGCATGATACTAAATAAAAAAGGAAGAGAGTCAGATGTTTAACTTTGTAGGTTCTTTGAGTCTGTGATTTTTTTTTTTTTCAGAGAGTGCAAGTGGGGAGGGGTGGGGACGGGAGAGAGAGAGGGGGAGAGGGAGAGAGAATTTTAAGCAGGCTCCATGCTCATAGTGGATCAGAGTTGCACGCTCCACGGACTGAGCTACCCAGGTGTCCTGTGTCTGTGATTAAAAAAAAATTTTTTTTTAACATTTATTTATTTTTGAGAGAGAGAGAGAGAGACAGAGCATGAGCAGGGGAGGGGCAGAGAGAAAGAGGGAGACACAGAATCGGAAGCAGGCTCCAGGCTCTGAGCTGTCAGCACAGAGCCCGATGCGCGGCTCGAACTCACAGACCGCGAGATCATGACCTGAGACGAAGTCGGTCGCTCAACTGACTGAGCCACCCAGGCACCCCTGTGACTTTTGATACTTACCTGATTTGTCAACAAGAAAGATAACTTAGGATGCTGGCTAGATGTTTCATGACTCATATGTTCACAAGTGATCTAAGCATAATTTTTAAAAACGAGTAACTTAAAAACATGTAAGTGGATAAAAGTTTATGAGTGAGCGTTTTGGACATAATTACGTCTTATGAAAAGTTTGCTCAAAAGTAGTTTGCCAAATCTTTTGGGAAACTTGGAACCTTGAAGTTTTGCTAAGTTGGATGGTGGATGTTCATTGAATATCTAGATCCTTTCCAGATAAGATAAAATACTGAAACGTTACTTACTAAACTTATTGAAGATAGTCCCCTTTGGCTCCTGAATTTCTACAGAGGGTCTAAAGATATTTGGGCTAGTTTGTGAACATGACTTTTGTCCCATTGAAATATTGTACCGTAAGAAAGCATACACCTCTAGAAATTATGAAATGGCGGATTTACAGATTTGCTGATTTAGGGCAGAATGTTGGCCTGTTCTACAGTTTACAATTGTATACAGTTCTACAGTTTACTAATTGTATACAATTAGTGGTATATTATAATTGGTATAAGAAAACAAAACTATTAATCAGAGTATAGAAAAAAAAACCTCCTATATAAAGAATGCAAGGAAAGTAGGATGTGTTTTGGTAGGAAATGTATGAGGTGTGAAGGATAAAGGAGAGTAATTTTGTCCTAGCTTAAAGGTATTTAAAGATTGTTTCGGGGCGCCTGGGTGGCTCAGTCAGTTAAGCCTCTGACTTTGGCTCAGGTCACGATCTCACAGTTCGTGGGTTCCAGCCCCGCATCGGGCTCTGTGCTGACAGCTCAGAGCCTGGATCCTGCTTCGGATTCTGTGTCTCCCTCTCTCTCTGTGCCACACCCCCCGCCCCCATGCTCTGTCTCTCTCTGTCTCTCAAAAAATGAATAACTGTTAAAAAAAAATTTTAAAAAAGATTGTTTTAAAATAAGAAAGAGGGGGGCTCCTTGCTGGCTCAGTTGGTAAAGCATGGGACTCTTGATCTCAGGGTTGTGAGTTCGAGCCCCACATTGGGTGTAGAGATTACTGAAAAATAAAATCTTTACAAAAAAAATATGAACGAGGAAAACAAAGAACAAAAACCTAAGTAGATATAGAAAGTTGGAGAGGGAGAAAGAGAGGGAGAGAATTTTATCTTGTGCAGTCAAGTTGTCAAAAATCAAATGGATTTATTAGAAGGGTTTTAACAATGAGCTTCAATATCAATAGTGTCCCTATGCAAACTGGAATTTTTTTTTGCTTTCTCTGTTAGTTTTTTTTTTAATTTTTTTTAATGTTTATTTATTTTTGAGACAGAGAGAGACAGAGCATGAAAGGGGGAGGGTCAGAGAGAGGGAGACACAGAATCGGAAGCAGGCTCCAGGCTCTGAGCTGTCAGCACAGAGCCTGACGCGGAGCTCGAACTCACGGACCGCGAGATCATGACCTGAGCCGAAGCCGGCCGCTTAACGGACTGAGCCACCCAGGTGCCCCCTTTTTTTTTTTTTTTTTAAATGTGTATTTATTTTTGAAGGAGAGAGCGACAGATCCCTGCTTGGGATTCTCTCTCTCCCCCTCTCTCTGTCCCTTCCCTACTCTCTCACACACTCTCTCTCTCAAAATACATAAAAACTGGGGTGGCTGGGTGACTCAGTCAGTTAAGTGCCCGACTTTGGCTCAGGTCACCATCTCACGGTTGGTGAATTCCAGCCCCTCATGGGGTTTGCTGCTGTCAGCACAGAGCCTGCTTCGGATCTTCTGTCGCCCTCTCTCTCTGCCCCTCCCCTGCTCACGCACCCCTCTCTAAAAACTAAATAAACATTTATTTTCATTTTTTATTTAAAAAACTAAAAAAACATTTTTTTTAACGTTTATTTATTTTTGAGGCCGAGACAGAGCTTGAGCGAGGGAGGGGCAGAGAGAGAGGGAGACACAGAATCTGAAGCGGGCTCCAGGCTCTGAGCTGTCAGCACAGAGCCCCACGCGGGGCTCAAACCCACAAACCAGGAGATCGTGACCTGAGCGGAGGTCAGACGCTTAACCGAGCCACCCAGGCGCCCCACTAAATAAACATTTAAAAACAAAAGAAAATAAATAAACTTAAACAAAAAAAGGACTTAGTATGAAAAAAAAAAAAAAGAACAAAGAAGGTCTCATTAAGATTGCTCATATCCCTTACACGTTGAAATGATAATGTATCAGATCCATATCAGGTTAAACAAAACCTCAGGTTAAATAAAATCTATTATTAAAATTAAAAAAAAAAACTTAAGTGATGAATTACTAGGTTTTACTCCTGAAACGAATACTACACTGTATGTTAATTAAATTGATTTTAAATAAATAATAAAGTAAAACAAACAAACAAAAAAAAACCTGGGAGTAAAAAAAACGTGTTACCCCCCCCACCACTTTATGAGAAAGTGAAAGTCATTTTTACTTCTATTTGCACAATCATTTCAAGATTTCTCGTTTATAAACCTCCCTGTTTTTTGAATGCTTCTTTGAACATCTAACCGGGTTTCTTCATTAATCATGAATGAAATAAAATTTTTAACATGTAATCATTTTATATCAGTCTAAGAATCCTATTTTTTTTTTTTTTTTTTTTTTGAAAAGTATCTTGGGGCTCCTGGGTGGCTCAGTTGGTTAAGCATCCAGCTCTTGGTTTGGGCTCAGCTCATGATCTCATGGTTGTGAGATCGAGCCCTGCATCGGGCTCCACACTGAGTGGGGAGTCTGCTTAAGGTTCTCTCCCCCTCTTCTTCTGCTCCTCTCCACCCGGGTCTCTCTCTCTCTCAAAAACAAAAACTTTTTTTTTTTAAGGTATCCTATAATATGTCCCGGTGTTCTCAGCCTGGCCTCAACTTGGCATTATAGCTCCAGATTTTCTTTTTTTCTTTTTTTTGAGAGAGGGCGCAAGTGAGCAAGGGACAGCGAGGGGCAGAGAGAGAGGGAGACAGACAGAAGCGGGACTCATCCGAAGTGGGGCTCAAGCTAACCTGATGTGGGACTCGAACTCACCAACCGTGAGATCATGACCTGAGCCAAAGTCAGATGCTTAACCGACTGAGCCACCCAGGCGCCCACAGCTCCAGGTTTTGCTGCTGGCGTGGTCTTTGCACTCTGTTCCTCTTGCCTGGAATGCGGGGATCCACCCCCCTGCCACTAGTGAACGCATTCTTTGAAACTCCCTAGACAAGATCCCTTCTCCACCTTCGGGCTCAACTCCTATTAGTGCGGGGTCAGCAAAAGGGAACAGTTAGTGTTGTGGGTTGAATTAATGAATACCTCCTCTGCCCAATGAACTCTTACTCACCCTTCAGAACCCGAGCCCCACTGCCCCTATTCCTACGCAGAGCCTTCACGCTCTCTCTGGGGTCCTCCTGCCCTGGTGCCTCCCTCTGGCCCATCTCTGCTCCCTGTGGGACCAGGAAAGTCTGTCCGGCTCTGCATTCCCTAGAAAGGAGACTTCTCAGGGGTCTCGGCACGGTGTGGGCCGGAAGAGAGAGATTTGCGAACTTATCAAATGAATCACAGCATCCAGCAGTGTTTATTAAACTAGTTTCAAGGTAGCACCGTCACCAGTGGGGCAAGAGTCTTGATGTCGGGGCAGGATTGTGAGTCTGGGCTTCGTGGAATGTGTAGAAATTCTCCGGATGGTGAGTAGCAGCCGCTGAGAGTCAGGGATCGGAAAAAACGGGGGCAGTGCTCTGGCTCTTCCTCCATCAGCTCCCTTCGAGGGCGCCAGCGGTCACTTGAAGCAGAGTTCCCTGTGGGAGCTGGCCACGGGTTGGCAGACATCTGGCTTCTCACCCTGGAGGGGACAGCCGTGAGCTGGCGGTCCCGGAACGAGTCCCTACCCGCCCCCAGCGGCCCCTCTGTTCCCCTTCCAGCTTACTTGGTACAGGTGGCAGACGAGGCTTAGGAGCTGACTCAGATCTTTCAAGGGTTTCTGCACAAAACACGACAGGAAGTCGTACAGTCTCCCCGGCTCCACTTGCCCCAACTAACCTGAGTCTGGCCCGGAAGGGGCTGCAAATGGCTCCGAGTCTGGCCCCTGCCTCCCAGACCAGCGGGCACATCCATCATCCTGGTCCCTGCCCCGGGGCCACACGCAGGGTCGCGAGAGCTCTTACCCCATTGACGACGACCCAGGGCACATACTCGTGGCGCGGCTGCAGGGCATCTGTAAGCTGGGCGTTAATGTGCAAGAGTTGCATGCCGCGGTCCCCCATTGCACACTCCATGATGGTGTCCGGGGACACCTCCGGAGCATAGATCTGCAGGCACTGAGGGTGAAGAAGGGTTGCTGGTGAGCTGGAGCATTGCCTCAGCTTCCTCTGTGTTATCTCCCCAAAGGTGCCTCCTCCAGTCCCCCCCCCGAGCCAAGCTTCTGTTTCCTCACTGGCAACAGGAGACGTTTGGGTCCACAGCAGTGCAATAAGACCCATAAACAGCAGGTGCTTAATATTTGCCTGAGGGGAGGCCCCCAAGGCGGGAGTCCGACTGCTCCTGACTCTCATGAGACCAGACCTGCAGCCCCTAGACTGGCCTCTCTAGCGTCTCATTTTCCTCGGAGCTTTCCTATGCGCTGTTCCCTCCACCAGGAACACCCCTCCACTTCCTTCTCCAGAATCTTCTGAGTGCTCCCTCCTCCTCACTCTTCTGGCCCCGCTATGACTCTGCAGGGCTGCGGGGCATCCCGGGGTGAGGCCTCTTAGGCGGTCCAGATGTTTGATGAGTGAATAAACGATCGGCATTCATGAGTTACTCCGTTGGGAATTGTTTTCTCGTAACCCTCCCGAGAAGTAGGCGGGCCTGTCCCGTCATCCTCATACCCCAGATGAGGATCATCATCCGTATGCCTGTACGTTTCTGTTCATCCAAGCCCAGTTCAGAGGCAGCTCCTCCAGGAAGCCCTCCTTGATCTACCCCTGCCTCCAAAAGATCTTTGTTCCCTTGATTCAGAGATGTGAGGCTTCCCGAGGGAAGGTTACTTTCCTGGGGCTACAGACAGAGGGGTGGTCGGGCCAAGACTTGAGCCTGGGTCCGTCTGGGTACAGGGAAGCCCAGGGCCTCCCAACCCGGGCCGAGGGGAGGGGTGTGGCTCACCGGCTTCAGGTTTTTCTCCATGTCATCCATTTCCTCCAAGCAGACGATGGTCAGGAAGGCCATATTCCTCTCCAGCTGGTCCCACAGGCAGGCCTGTGGGATAGGGAAGAGACAGGCAAGGGCATGAAGTGGGCCCAGGGCACCCCTACCTACACCACCCTGGGAGTAATCGCGGGTGTTCACTAATAAAGGGGTGAACGAGGATATGACTCAGTGGAGGCACGCAGGCAGAGGATGGGGCCGGTTCCAGTCCCTTCTGAGCCTTGCTTCGGCCTTCCCGACAACGGGCAACGTCCCCAGCCTCTTGCCCCCACCGCTCGGGAATTCTGGGAGCTGCTCACCTCCACCTTGTTAAGCTTGCATTCCTGCTCACCGTGCTGACATGTGAACTCCCACCTGCCGCTGACATTTTGCTCCTGCAAGGCAGCTAGGTGAGTGCTGGCTGGCCCGCCGGCTGCCCCCTCCCCTGGCGCCTCGGTTTCCCCAGTGCCAACGTACCTGGGCATTTCCATAGGGCACCAGCGTGACGTTGAGGATCTCCAGGACCATCAGCCAGGTCGGGAAGAGTTCTCGGATCAGGAAGGCCCGACAGCCGGGGCACAGTGCCTCGTAGTAGAGGCTCACGTTGACAGGCGGGGATTGTGACTTCCCGAGGGGCCCCTGTGGGCACAGGTCCCCAGCCTGTGTGGGAGGAAGGGGGTGTGAAGGGAGTACAGCCCCGCTTGGTCCTCTTGCAGAAAGGTAGCTGCAAACAGTAGGGGCTCCATTTTGCCCTCCTTTCAGACGTTGCCAGGTGGAATCCTGACCCTAGGCTTTATTGCATCCCTAAGTCTTCCTAGTTTTTCTGCAAAACAAAGACTTGCAAACAGTAGGCACTTAATTTATGCACAGCTCTTGCTTTCCTTCAGTTGAGGTGAAACCCCTGGCCCAGGGGAACTGTATGCAGTAAGGACCCGAGGCATGCGCCTTTCTGGTCACTGCCCTCAATCCTGCCTTCTCAGAGGTGCATACCACAGGAGACTAATTCATGCTCATTTGTTGCCACCTCATCCCCCAGAGCCTTGGCCCCCGAGCTGAGCAGGGCCCTACCCTTGCGCTGACTCCTTATTTATTCTTCCTCTTAAGGGGCCCAGGTGAACCCCTCCCAAACCCCACTGCAGAGGCGGCGCCTAATATGTGCTGATTTCCGGTTTCGGCTGACGGATGGCAGCAGCCAGTGTCTGTGCAGCAGTGAGCAGGTCGCTCAGCCTCCGGCACAACTGCTTGCTCGGCCCCAGAAGCACGCGAGCTCTTTCTTCCCTGGCCGGAATGCACCCAGTAAGCAGCACCTGCAGGGTCGGTGCCACGGGCAGACTTATCTGGGCTTCCCCTGGCATACAGAAGGAGATTCCTTTCCCGCCCCAGACGTACACAGTAGGTGCTCAATGCACCCCCGGGCTGGGCGGGCGGGGGGTGGGTGAAGGACTGCCGGAGAGTCTCGGACGCGAGATGGGAAAGTGAAACGAATCCGAACGCGGCCACGGTGCCCGCGGGTGGGGTTCGGTACCCGCCGGAACAGCGTCCCCGGGACCCTAGGCTTTCCCGGCAAAGTCCGGGGAGAGGGGAGGAGCCGCCTGTCCCGCGTCGCCCCCTGCCTGGGCGTCGGCCCCCGCCGGCCCACCCGCCGCGTCGCCATCCCTACCCGGCAGGCGGCCGCCCCCTCGGGGAGTCTGTCCAGCGAGGACGCCCGCGCCACCGCGGGGACCCCCAGCAGCAACAGCAGCAGCAGCGGCGGCGGCGGCAGGAACGGCACGGGTGGCGACGAGGCCATCACAGCCGGGCCAACGTGCGGAGGCGGGAGCAGCGGCCCGGGGAAGGAGCAGCCTTTAACCCCGCGGTGGCCCAGCCCCCAGCCGGACCCGCCTCCCGATGCCCACGCCCCTGGGGGCTGGGGCTGGCGTCTCTAGGTACCTATTGACCTCTCTGGGTCCCTGTCCAGCCTGTCCCCCACCCTCACTCCCGCCAGGTGCTGGGCCCGCCATCCCGAGGCCGTGGGGCCGCCTTTCCATCTCTCTCGACCCCTCCCAGCCCCCAGGGTCGCCCAGTCACGTGAGGCTGGGGCAAGAACTCGGGGGAGCAGAGATTAGGTGGAGGCTTCAGAGATAGACACAGAGAGAGGGAGAGAGAGAGAGAGAGAGAGAGAGAGAGAGAGAGAGAGAGAGAAAGAAGGGTCTCCATGGGCCCACAGACAGCTCTGGGGTTGGCCAGGGTGACCCAGGCCCCCGTTCCTAGCCTGGGAGCCCCCTCTCCCTACCCTGCTCTTATGGGGGAGCAGGGAGGGGCTGCACAGCCCGTCCCCGCACCCCAGACTTGCGCGGGGAGCCCCTCACTCTCGACCATGGGACCTGCCCCTCGCCCCCCCCCTCCCCCCTCCTCTCAGGCTCCCCAGCCCCGGTCCTGCCCCTCTCGCCCCCTCCTCCTCTCAGGCTCCCCAGCCCCGACGCCTCAGTGCCACCAAGCGTGGTCCCGCGGCGCTGACTCAGGCTTGGCCACAGCTGGGCCAGAAAGCAGAAGCCAGTGGGGGGAAGGCCCCTCACTTCTCTGGGTCCTCCCAGCCCTGGCTGGGGTGGGGGTGGCAGGCAAGAGGAAAGCTGGAGTTCCTTCTCTCCTCCATCCAAAGCTTGGGGGGTGGGGTGGGGGGGGTGAGCATCCAGGCCCGCAGGGAGCTCCCATGGGAGGGAGGGGGGTTGACCGTGGGGAACCCCAAACCGGGTTTGTCTCCAGACTCCACCGGACACCTCAAGCGATGGACCCTCAGCTTCCCCTTCTGTAACATGGGGAGAAGAGTGAAGTCTGGGGAAGAAAGCCACGTGGTGGGCTCAGAGGCAGAGGGAGGGTTGCCCCAGGCTAGGGGTGGGGTGGCCCAGCTGGAAAGGTCTTGGGAGATGCAGGCAGAGACTAGCCTGAGGTGGAGGCTGGGGGTGATGAGGGAATAACCCAGACGTTCAGGCCTTGCAGGGCCTCAAATACCAGGCATGACACAGGACCTGATCCCACGGGAGGAAATGCCCAAACCTGGCCCAGATCACAGCCAAGTCCCCAGCTCCCCAGCTCTGCCTCCTTCCGGTCTGGGAGAAGCCCCAGCCTCCCAGCCTGGTGTCCATGGCAGCAGCTTTGGGCGGGGGCGAGGGGGTTCCCTAAAGTCCCCACGGCTGGATGGTCCTGCCAGTTCTCTTTGAACCCTTTGCAAAACCCATTTTTGTCAGGTCTCTGGAAGAGGAAGCCCTACAACTTTGTAGAGTTTGTGTGCACTTGCTCCATGCAGGGCAGGGCGGAAGAAATAATCCTAAATTGCTACAAGTTTTCCAGTGGTTACTAGGCCCCAGCCCGATTGGATGAATTCCCAGAGGTAACCTCATTCCTTTGCTTATCCAAGCCTTAAGAGACTTGCTCTTGGGGGTGGGAGTAGCAACTATTGATCCTACTTGGTGAGACGAACCTGAGGGTCAGATCCTCTGGGGAGAGGATCAGAAAGGTGGGGGGGGACTGTCCCAAGGAGACAGCAGGTGGCTGAGTGCAGGCAACTGCTGGAGGCCATGTGGGGTGTTACTGCTTGTCTCCAGGCTCAGCCTGCTGGTGTCATGGGACCTAGAAGGTGACCTTTATCCTGTGTTCTCCCACGCAGTGGGTGAAGACCACAGGGGAGACAGCGTCTGGGCTGGAATCACTCACGGGGCACAGCAGGGACAGCCCTGGGGAGAGTCCGGGCGCTCAGGCCAAGGGAGGCAGGTCCTGCCCCTTGGAGCCCAGTGAGAAACAGCTCAGAGGGCAGCTTTGTTCATTTATCCTGGGCTGCTGCAGGCATGCTGGGCCCTGACAGGTGCCAGCCCCGAGGGGAGAGGGCAGAAAGCTTACTCTCTGTAGGGGGAGGGGGGAGGAGAGGGGAGGGCTGAGAGACCGGGACCTTGGGGAGGGGAGGATGGCGAATGGTCAAGGTCAAAGACACCATGAGGCCCCAGGTCAGTGTCCTCTGGGACCTGGAGGCCTGAAAGTCGGGTGGGTGTGGAGGGGGTCAGAGGAGGGTCAGCAGGGAGGGGCTGGCACTGAGGGCATTAAGGACATGGGGGGGGGGGGACTTCTATGTGTGATGAGAGGGTTGTGCTATCCACCCCACCTGGCAATGACGAAGCTGCCCATCAGAGGGGAGGCGGCTTTCCTGAGGGCCTGGCTGGTGGCCGTGGGCTGGGACTCAAACCTGGGGGACGGCCTGGATGCTGGTGAGAAGCCAGGCTGGAGTCTGGGGTGCCTTGAGGAGGCCGTGGCGCAGGGCAGAGCTCAGGGTTTGAGCCTCTCTGCCCTGTGACCTTGGGCAGGTCTCTCAACTTCTCTGGTCACAAGCAGCTAAACCGGGTGGCGGGGAGGGAGGGAGGACTGTCAGCCTTCACTGGCTGCCGGGTCTGTGTGACCCTGTGAATGCCAGGGTCCCCAGCACATGGGAGCCATAGAGAAGTCCTGTCACCAACAACAGAAGCATCCACACGTTCGATGTTTTATATCCGTATCAGTATCAACGTACTTTACAAAACCTGCCTGCCAGCCTAGCTGGGCAGGCAGGAGGTGGGGGGGATGGGGGTCCGCGGGTAGTGTAGAAAACCAGGGCTCTCATCCCAAAAGAGGAGAGAAAAAGGGACTTTACAGTCAAGAGAAAATCAAATCAGAACCCAACATGATCGAGGAGAAGCCTTGAACCTACACTGAGTAGAGGTGCCGTGGGCAGTGATGCGTCTCAGCCGCCCGAGCGGTGCCGGGGGCCTCTATTTCTGGGAGGCCTGGTGCCGGGTGGGGCCGGCTTGTGAGTTTATTTTTAACTCTTTTCATTTTGGGGCGTTGCTTCTTGGCCGGTGGCCCCTATGGGGGGGATAACCAAGTGGTGGTTTCACTTCAGGGTTTGGAGGGGAAGTTGGGTCTGGGGGCGGGTCCCGCCCGGCCCAGAATGTCCCAGCCGAAGTTCTTGGAAGTGGCCAAGTAAAGTTCCTTCCTGCCGTGACCCCAGGTCTATGGCTTAAAAATCGGGGCACCCAGGCTGGGGCCGCACAGCCCAGGGGCCTCTGTAAACATGGCAGGTGCAGCCAGGTGGGGCTTCGGGGACCCCAGGGGTGGGGGGGGGGCTCTGGTGGGCAGGGCGCACAGGATTAGGGGTGGCCAGAGCCGTGGGGAGGGCAGTGCCCATGGAGGAGGGGGGGCATGGGGTTGGGGAGGTAGGACCCCCAACCCGGAGACACAGAGGGACAGAGAGAAGGACCGACAGGTGGGGAGGGAAAGAGACAGGGTGACGGGGAGAGACGGAGGGAGGCTCAGAAAGAGAGATGGAAAGAGAGACAGGAAGAGGCTCCTACAGGAGCCGGACAGACCAGACAGAAAACCCGGAAGAAGGGGCAGAGGCAGAACGATGGGACTGCCCCCCCCAGCCTCCGGGCCCGGGGGTGACCTCTCCAGGCCGGTGCCCGGTGGTCAGCGGGCGGCCGGCGGGGGCCCGGGCCCGGGGGCCCGCACGGGGTGCGCGAGAGTGACGGTGAGCGCGTCGTTGTGCTGCACCAGCGAGGCGTGCTGGTAATGCAGCACCAGCTCCTTCAGCGACCCGTACAGGTTGTAGGGCTCCGCGAAGCCGAAGCCGGTGGCCGTGCGGTAGATGACACAGTGCTTGGTGTCGCCGTCCACCCTGCAGGCGCAGGCGAAGGGGGCGCTCAGGTGGGCTCCCCCCGGGCTCTCCCCGTTCCCGCTACTCCCACCAGGGGACCTCGGCGCCGGACGCGCATTTCCCCACCCTGGTCCGGAGGCCACCGCCTCCTGCCTTAGCTTCCTCCCTTGCCCGTGGCAGCCATTGTGGC
>NW_024412424.1:2387865-2409794 GCF_014898765.1 Herpailurus yagouaroundi | reverse complement strand
CGCCTCCTGCCTTAGCTTCCTCCCTTGCCCGTGGCAGCCATTGTGGCCCGGGGGGGGGGGGCGGCGGCGGGCTTCTTCCCGGCCGGCTTCCCAAGGTCTAGCACACAGTCGGTGCTCAGCGAGAGCTCTCAGGAGGAACGCGCACATCCCCCACCCCTGCGCTCACTCCCGGCTCCCCCCACCCCCACCAGGCACTCACACCACAGAGCAGGCATAGCAGCCCCGCTGGCTGCTCTCGCGGATGAGGAAGGTGCCATCCCGCTTGCCACTCAGCATTTCCTCAGCTTGCGTGCGGTTGATCTTGCCCACGTACCACGTGCGTTCCTCGTGGTGGGGGAGGTCATCCTCGTCTTCCATCAGCGCATACTGGCTGCGGGGGAAGCGGGGAGGGACCCCGGTCACTCACCCACAAGCCTCTGAGGCTCTCCTGCCGCCTGGACGACTCACCTGCCCTGGTGAACTCCTACTCGTCCTGCAAAACCCACCGAAAACGGCCCCCTCCTCCGGGAGGCCTTCCCGGGCCCCCATCGGGTGTCCACTTACTCCTCAGTCTCATTTTTGATCCCCAACCACTCGTTGATTTTCTTCTGCCGGGCACCTTTCTGGGTAAGCCACCTGGAGGAAGAGGAAAGGTAGGCTCATTCCACCCTGCCGGGAGGGGAACAGAGCAGCACAGGCAGGCTAGCCCACAGTGGGTCAGGACAGCCGGGCCGGAGGCAAGGACCGGCCTACAGGAGTGCAGGTTCTGGGTGCAATACCGCCGGCTGCCACAAGGGGTCAGCCTTGGCTTGGTCAAGGAAAGCTTGGCCCCGGGGGACCTTCCAGGGACGCCCCCCCACTTACTATGTTTCCTTTAACACTTATCGGACCCCTAGAATGGGCCACCCCAGCAAGGTCTTATCGCTACCAGAAATTTAGGCCTGAGGGCTGCACGGCAGTGTGCCTTCACATGGGGGGGGGGGGGTTCTGTTCCGTACCTCAGTTTCCCTCAGCTGTTAAGGGCCAACTTTACAAAGAACTTTGAGAGAACAGAATGAGCTAACGCGCACTCGGTACTCAGCACAGTGCCTGGCACACGGCAGGTACACGTACGCATCTCAGGCAGAGGTGGGAGAGAGAAGCCCTTGAGGAAGCCCTCGGCGGCTCGGGGAGGCAGGGGCACGATTTCAGCTTGGCCTGGGGCTGCTGCGACCCTCCCGCGCGCTAGGCCGCGCGGTTAGCATCCACAGACTGGCTTCTGCTGGAAGCTCCCAGTGACCAAGCGCCGTGGGAACAGTGTTCCCGTTTTGCAGACCACTATGAGGCTGAGGCTGACCCGTACCTAGGTAGCCCTTCCTGGGGGCGGGGGGGGGGGGGCGGCCGCCCCCCCCCCGCCCCCGCCCCCCCCCCCCCCTTGTGGACAGACGAGGGGTCTCAGGGGCAAGGCGGGGCCGCTTGGTGGAGGCAACGACAGTGAGGCCCCGGCAGAGATCACCGCGCCAGATGTGCCTAAACTCACGAGGGACTCTGCATCTGAGGACAGAGCCAGGCACTCACACGAGGTACTGGTCTCGGATCTTGCGGAGCTGCATGAGGTCTGGCTTGAGGCTGTTCATGCGCTTGTCGATCTCCCGGTTGTCGGAGGCCTGTGCCCGCAGCTCCTGCTCCAGCTTCGTGCGGCTCTCGTGGATCTCGGCGATGCGAGACTTGAGCCGCTCTGAGTTCAGCAGGATCCTGTGGGAGGGGCGGCTCTGAGGCCTCAGACGGCGCCCCAGCCTCTACACCTTTGCACTGCTGCGTCCCTGATTTCTTTCCCGTGAACTCCTATTCATCCTTCAGAACCCATTTCAAACGACCCTCCCTCCCCCTGGAACTCGGGGTGTCCCCTCTGTTTCCTTTCTTTCCCCAAGTGCACTGTGCCAGATCAGGGTAAGGTGGGGTAGGGCAGGGCAGAGGAGCTGACTCACCTCTGCATCTCTTTCTCATTGCCCTCACGCCGGAAGCGCTCCAGATACTCCTTGCTACACTTCTCTTGTGTCTGGCCCTGCTCTTCAAAGATCTTGATGGTCTCGTTGAAGGCCTCAATTGCTGTGCGCTTCATCTGCAGTTCCTGAAATGGCGGGCGGGGGGGGGGGGACTCTTAGCACCTGCTGGGATTCCTTTCAAGTCCCTCATGAGGGGTGAAGGCAGATCCCCACTCTGATATGGAGACTTTGCAGGTGCATCATTCCTCTAGCTCCTCCTGTACTGAACGGACTCCTATTCAGCCTTCAGAACCCCACTCCCCAAACCCACTCTTCCTTTAGATCCTCTTTTGGGTACCCTACAAACACCTGGATCTGTTAGCACTGCTGAGAATTAAAGACAAATCTAGGGGCATCTGGGTGGCTCAGTTGGTTAAGCGTCCAACTCTGGGTACTGGCTCGGGTCATGATCTCACGCCTAAGCTGCCGGAAGCTTAGGTCTGAGAAGCTGCATGATAGTGTGCCTTCAGCGTGCCAGGCTGACAGCACAGAGCCTGCTTGGGATTCTCTCTCTGTCCCTCCCCTGCTCACGTGCACTCTCTCTCTCAAAATAAAAAAAAATTAGAAAAAATGACAAATCTAGTTGCTACGTACAGGGCATGGGGCTCCCTCTCAGGGTACCTGCTGCATGGAGTACTTTCAATATATCATCTTGTAGAACCTGCCGAGAGCTTCCTACAAAGCGAGAGCTATTAATGGGGAAACTGAGACTCAGGGGCCCTAAGTCACTCCCAAGATCACGATGTTCATCACCCATCAGGCAGGCGTCTTGTCTGCTCAGAGCTTCAGACGACCCATCAGTAAAAAGGGGACAAGGAAGAAATTCCTCGGGGATGGCAGGGAGAACCCAGATATTCTCTGCCTGAAATGGGATGTCCAGTCTGAATTAGCTGCGTCTCAACTTACAGAAGTAGATTATTAACAGTCTTTGAGTGATAAAACCTCCCTCCCCCTTCCCCGTTTAAAAAAAAAATTTAATGTTTATTTTTGAGAGCGACACAGACAGAGCACGAGCGGGGGAGGAGCAGAGAGAGAGGGAGACACAGACTCCAAAGCAGGCTCCAGGCTCCGAGCTGTCGGCACAGGGCCCGACGCGGGGCTCGAACTCACAGAAGATCCTGACCTGAGCCGCAGTCAGATGCTTAACCAACCGAGCCACCCAGGCGCCCCATCCCCCTTCCCTGTTTTAAAAGATGTTGCGCTTTCCCGTGATCGCCTGACCCTTTGTCTCCATCAACTCTTTGTCAGGTTATCATCACTCGGAATAACATCCAGGTTGAGGGGTTACGGAGAAATAAGGAAGGCCCGCGGTTCCAGATGGGGAAAGTGAGGCCCCGAGAAACGCAGAGGCTCCACCAAGGCATTTTCTAGGTCCTGACTCAGCTGCTCCCGGGAGGCTGGCTGGTGCCTTCCTTTTTTGAAAACACATGCATTGATTTCCGCCTTTAGGGCAGTTCCGGGTGCTGATGACTGCTCTGTGACCTGGAAGCAGACGGCTGTCCCTATGGCCTCGCCGCCGCCCCTCCACGCCTGGGTCTCCCCACGTGTGCAGGCCTGTGGTACCTGGGAGGTGCGTGTGTACTCCTCGTAGAGCTGGTCGTACTCGCGGCTCTTGTCCTGGTACTGCTGGTGATAGACTTTGAGCTGGGCGCCCACCGCCTCCACGCTGTCCTCCTTGACGATCTGGTCCTAGGGACACCGGGGGTGATCAGAGAAGAGGCCTGGGACACTTGTGCCGGAGGCTGGCACTGTCCTCCCACCCTGGCCGCAGACCTGCTGGTACTTGGACACCGGGTAGAGGAGCCGTGTGTCCAGTTTGGCATTGTACTGGGCCAGCGACTCGTGACGGTAGTGGGTGATGAGGTCCACAACGGAGCAGAAGGTGAGCGGCTCTGAGAAGCCATAGTGCCCGTCACGATGGAAGACCTTAATCAGCTTGTTGTTCCCGCCTTTCCTAGGGGCGGGCGAGAGGGGTGTCAGGAGCCCGTGCGATCCCCAGCCGTCCGGACACCGCACGTGCCCCACTCTCCAGGCAACCCCCTGTCCTTCTGCCCTGGGTGTCCTCCCTCCCACCTCTCACACCCAGTCACCCCGGAAGGGGCAGGCCCCCACCTGAGGGTCAGTGTGTATTCCCCCTGGATCTTGCTGGATGCATCTCGGACCAGAAAGGTGCCGTCGGGTGTGTCCCGGAGTTTCTCATTCACTTCCTCCCTGCGGGGAGACCCAGGATTGGGGCGCCCACCGGAGACCCTGCCTTTCGGGCTCTGCCCGCCACGTGGCCCCGTCCCACGGCCCTACCTGGAGATGTCACCCCAGTACCACTCGGCATCCTGCAGGGAGGGCGGGCTCCCCCCATTGGCTAGGCCTGCGGGTGCTGGCTTGGCCTTGGGGGGTTTGGGCGGCAGCGCTGGGGGACAGGAAAAGAAATGTACACTGAGCACCAACTGTATACCGTGGCTGGCTCCTGTTGCAACAGAGCTTGCTGATGCGGGCAGGACTCCAGGTCGGTATTCGTGATTCCCAACAGTAAGAGCTAATATGGGGGGGGGGGGAGGGGAGAGTCACCTGGGGGTGCGACCTCCTGCTCTTCCAGATGTTCCTGAAGCAACTTCTCCACCAGCAACGCCGGGAAGTCAGGGCTGGGCTCAGTCCTAGGGGGAAGGGGAGAGCAGGGGGTAGGTAGGGTCTGAGGTGCACAGGGTCCCGCATCGTGCGGCAGACGTACGTGAAAGCACGTGTAGGGAAGAAGACGGGCAGGTGTGGGGGCCCCCCGCCTGTTTACATGTATGCAGTAAGCACTCGATAAATGTTCACACACCAAACACACGGGAGTCTAGCACCTAGGGTGGGAGGGGGAGCGGAAGCGAAGGTGCACAGCTCCACCCACGAGCCTCTTCTGCGGTCTAGGCCCCATCGCTTCAAGTCTCAAGGCTGCTGGGGTCTTCCTGGAACCACAGATCCCACCCGGGTTATCCTAACTAGTCCCGGCATCACAACACCTCTGGCCTCTTAACCCAGGGGCCCCGTTCACACTCCTTTATCACGGCCTAGACCCCACCCTGGGCGGAGGCTCCCCGCCCCTCCTCCCTGAAAGCCCGCCCCTTTTAGCTCCGGCTCAGCCCCGCCCCCTCTGGCACCTCACCCGTCGGGCGCGCCCCCTGGCGGCGGCGAGGGGGGCGGCGCGCGCAGCAGCAGCGGCCCGAAGGTGGCGCCCAGGGCTCGCACGGCGGGGCCCGGAGCCGGGGCACGTCGGGCCACCCGGCCCAGGTGCTGGAGCAGGAAGCGCAGCGTGAGCGCGCGGTGCAGTGGCAGCGTCGGGGGCTCCAGCGCCGGCCCCACGGGCCCCGTGGCCTCTGCGGACACACGGCCGGGGCAGGGTGAGCCGGCGCCGGCCCGCCCCGGCCCCCTTCCCACCCGGGCTTCCCGCCAGGCTCACCCCGCAGGGCCCGGCGCGCTTCGGCCGCAGCCTCGGGCGTCACGAGGGGGGCGGGCAGCGCCAGCAGGAAGCCCTTGACGCCATCTGCCAGGGCTGTGGCGTCCCACTGCTCCACGTCGCTCAGGGACCAGTCTGCGGGGGCGGGGGGGGGGGGGCAGGGTTGGCCAAGGAGGCCCAGGGCCAGCGCTCCCCCAACCCCTGCCCGTCCAAGCTCCCCCTCACCTGTGCGCGGGGCGGGCAGCTCAGGCCTGTAGAGGGATTCGCTGTCTAGCCCTGGAGGGGTAGGGGAAGGGGTGGGTCAGCTCCACCCCAGATGGCAAGACCAGCTCTCACATGCATCCCCCCCCCCCCCCCCGTACCCCTTGTACGGGCCTGGGATGGCTACTCAACCTCCCAGAGATCAGAAGAGCAGGGGGAGGGGAGACAGGTGGTGCCAGAGGGCACAGCACACGCAACGGCAGGTCCGGTGACCACATTCCCATCCAACCCGGTAGGGGTCACTACTGCCCCACCTCCACGCGGAGGCCCAGAGCATCCAAGCTCAGCTTCTTTCCATGCAGAGTGGGTCTGGCGGCCCCGTGAGAGGCTGAGTGGCCCGTCACCAGAGATAAGCAAGCAGCATACTTGGGTCGCAGCCGGGCGGAGGCTCACCTGTCCGCTCAATGGCCTCCACGAGCTTCACCAGGAGCGGGGGAGCCACATCAGGTGGGGAGAACTCCTCTGGCAGGTCAGGGAGCGTGAGGCCTGGCAGAAGGGGACAGCGTGTTGGTGGGGTCCCTGGAAGGACTCCAGCCCTTCTTTGCCTGAACCTCCGCTTGGGCGGCTCCCGGTAGGGTCGGGTCTAGGCAGGCGCCTGGCATCTGAACCGCCATCGTTTGGAAGCCAAAAGGCCTGGCTGAAGCGGCTGGGAGGGTTGAGTTGGTGGCAAACGATTTTCTGGGTTAAAGTACCAGTTTACACACTTTCAGAGACCAGGTAGAAATCCTGACACCTGTGACTACGACCTTATTACGCGGATACAATTAAGGTAAGAATTTTGAGACGAGATGTTAGATTTGGGGGCTCTCAATCCAATGACTGGTGTCTTTGTAAGAAGAGAAGTCCAGGTGAAGACAAAGGCAGAGATTGGGGTGATGTGCCCACAAGCCAAGGAACACCTGGAGGTCCTGGAGGCTGGAAAAAACAAAGAACCACCCGTTCCTAGACATTCCAGAGGGTGCACGGCCCTGCCGACACCTTGATTTTGGACTTGTGGTCTCCGGAACAGTGAGAAAATACACTGTTGCTTGAGGCCACCGAGTCCGTGGGAGTTCACTACGGCGGTGCTGCCGTCGCTCACTGTGCGACCTTGGGTACAGAACCCGCCCTCTCTGAGCCTCAGTTCCCTCGAGTAAGAAACCGGTTCATGGTGTCATTTCTCCCTTAGTGGGAACAACAAAGCGGTTGAAGACAATAAAAGGACAGTCTCCCCTAACCGGGTCAGAACACCTCACTTCAAGGACCTTTCTCCATTCTCTAAGTCATCATACTTTAAAAAAAAAAAAAAAAAAAGTATTTCTCCCGGTTTTAAAAATGCTGAACCCCTTCCCAGCGGGTGTCAGAGGCCTTCCTGGGCCCGCGTTTCTCGCTCCACCGGCCCCTTTGTGTTCAGGCGTGCTCTGCCTGCACGGCCATCATTTGATGCGGCTCCGGCCCTCGGCAGGGACGCCCTGGCATCCAGCAAGGGCAAGCCCAGGCCTGCAGGGCCTCCCTGAGTGATGGGCCAGGTGGTGCCTCAAGCTGGAGAAAGGCCCAGCTACGTCAAAAACACTAAAGAGAAAAAAAAAAAAGAGAGAGAACAAGAGGAGAGAGGAGGTGGGTGATGGTGGCAGGGTGGGGGCACAGGTTTGAAAGTTGCCTGTGGCTCCTCTGCAAAGCGGGGGAGGGAAGTCTCGTGAGAACAGGTGTCACCCCCATTTTATTGATGGGGGAACTGAGGCTGAGGGAGGGAGCAACCACCCTCTGGGGGCGCAGGTGCAACACTGAAGTTTCGCACTAGCTCCCTGTGTGGGATGGAACGGAGGGGACACGGGCAGCCACAGCACGTTGCTGGGTGGTCCTAGGGCCCTGGAGAGGCAGGGCCTGCACGTGCAAAGGACCCGTTCTTCCTGCTGCCAGATGAGGAAACTGAGGCCTGGAGAGGGCTGGCCCCAGCCGCTGTCACCTAGTCCTGGAAGACTTGGAGGGCGGGGCTGGGCAGCCACTCGGAGTGGGCATGTGTGTGGTGGCTGGACCGAGGCCAGGCAGAGGAGGGAGGCGGCTGTTACCAGGGGGAGAGGCAGATTTTGGCTGGGAGCCCGGATGGGGCCGCCTCCTGCTCCTCCAGGCTGAGGCGGGACGTAGGCCCCGGCCCTGGAGGCGCCAGATGCTGCAAACCCCTAGCAGCACCACACCACAGCCTCTGTTTCCCGCCCCCCCCCCCCAACTCGGCCCCATGCTGTGGGGTTCTGCTGTGACCCTCTTGGGGCATCAATGTCCCTCTGGCACAAAACCGGGCAGGCCAAAGGTTGGGGCCATGGCGCCTCCCAGGGCCTTGGTCTTCCCTGGAGGATGTGCCCACGGTGAGTGGTTTGACTCCTTTGCACCTGGGTCTCCCCATCTGTAGGCGGGGCCTCCCTGGGTTGCTGTGGCGGGGGGTGGGGGAGCAGACTACCAGGCACTCAGCACTTACCAGCCTCCTCCCCACAACCTGAGCCTTGGTTTCCCTGGCTGGAACCCATGTGCCCTGCCCAGCAGACAGCGATTTCAGCCTACCCCCAGTGCCCTCATTCTGCACTCCTACCACGTGCCTCAGAAGTGTAGATGGCCAAGGGTCTTTGGGGGAGGCATGTGGGGTCCTCATACCCCAGTGTGCTACATGGCCTGGAATGATCATCCCATCCTCTTTATTTAGGCTCTGTGGCTCCCTCCGTTTTGGAACCCAGGTAAACTTAGGGCAACAGAGAGGAGGTTTCTCAAGGGACCCTATCGGTAAACCGAGGGACGATGCTAAAGTGAACCTCTGAATCCTGCCGAACGCTCCCCACTGTGCTCAGAGTCAATCCCACAAAGTCCCTGAGGCACAGCCCCTGTTGCGTGGCCCTTCCCTTCCCACTCGGCTCCACGGGCTGTTCCCCGAATCCGCCGCTCCATCCCTACCTCTCAGCCTCTGCCTTTGCTGTGCTTGCCGCCCGGAGCCCTTCGCCCCCAGCTCTCCCCTCGTGAGGCTCCTTCCTCACAGCCCTTTTCGTTACCTAGTCACTTCTCGTCACTTGTCACTTCTTGCACCAGGAGCCCCACAAGGGCGGGGCGGGGCCGGGCCCGTGTCCACCGCTGTGTCCCCGGCGCCGTGAACCGTGCCCAGCCCTCGACAGCAGTGCAGTCAACACTTGCTGACCAACCACATGTCCTTATTCCTCCTCCCCTGGAAGGGGTGCCATTGTCTCACTAGAAAGAAGAGGAAGCTGAGGCTCTGAGGGAACCCCCGCCCCGCCCGGGGGCCCCCTGCCTGCTGCTCACCTGGCTCAGGGGGCCCGTCCCGGGGCCTGGCGGGCAGTGGGCGGGGGCCACGCGGACGAGGGCCGGGCCGGGCCAGGGCTACAGGACCCAGGAACTCGACGTAGGTGCCGGGGAAGTCACCTCGCTGCCGCGTGCGCTCATTGAGGCCCGGCATCCAGCCCACACTCTGTGGGCAGCGTTCGTTGCCCTCGGCCACGCCCAGCACCTGCAGGGCTGCTCGGCTCACCACCAGCACGTCCCCGGGCAGCAGCTCCAGGTCCTCCGGCCGCTCCCGGCGGAACGGGTACAGCGCGCGGTACTGGAAGCCCTCGGCGCCGGCCATGGCTGGGCAGGGTGGGGTCTGGACGGTCAAGCTGCGGCTCGGGGCCCCGGTGGCCCCATCGGCTGGGGCGACGGCCGGGGAGGGTCCGCTGAGTCGGCCTGGGGCACCGAGACCACTATTTCTGCCAAGAAGTTAGTTACAGGTGACCACGGGGGTCACTCATGCCTTGCCTCCCACCATCATTCCACGACCCTGACGTGGGTCGCTCATGGCTCGCTCCACCATCCGTCAACTGGTGGGAGGGGGTCGGCAGCGTGGTCTCAGGTCACTCGGCCGCTGCGTCCCCCCTTGATCCGTAGGGCAGGGCCAGGCTGCTCACTCCCTCACACGGGGGGCCATCGGCGCCCGAGGCTGGCGGCTCTTCCGGCTGCGCCAGACGAGGGGGCCGAGGGCACAGGCTGTCACCATGCTTGGCCAGGACGCCGACCTAGGGGGAGATGGGCAGGGCAGCGTCAGCCGGGTCGGGCTCCTGCCACCCCCACCCCAGAGATGGGCCCAAATCTGAGCTTGGAATCCCCTCGCTGGGTACCCTTGGGCCAGTCCCAGCCCCTCTCTAGTCTTGTTTCCCCAGATGTGAAATGGGCGTAACAGCAGCCCTTGGGGTCCTGGCGAGCTCTGCCCCAGGCATATCGCACGCTCTTCATCGCCCCTGTTAGAGATGGAGAAACTGAGGCTCAGCGCAGGGAGGTCTTTGTTGGACCAGTGGGCCACGAAGCCAGTTAGACCCCCCAGTGGGCAGAGCGTGATGGGGAATGCTTAGGGTACTATGGGAGTCCCGAGGAGGGGCCGGGCCAGCTGAACACAGGAGGCAGCAAGGAAGCAAAGAGGTAGGAAAGCAGGTCCAGCTGGAGGCCCCAGCGCGGGCAAAGGACTAACAAGTGAGTCCAAGGTCTCTGCGTGGGGAGAGATGAAGGTGCGCGCGTGCGTGCGTGCGTGCGTGCGTGCGTGTTCCGGCTTGGCTCAATGAGGGGCCTAGAGTAGGATCTCAAAACGTGAGGGGGGGTGATGGGCGGACAAGGGGACCTCCATGCAGCCAGGAGAGTGTTCATGGCAGGAGGGCATCACAGCTGCCAAGGGGGAGGCTGCTGGATGCATGGCGATCGGTGATCACGCCCCGGGAGCGCCCAGCCTCGGGGAAACAGCCCGCCACGGACAGCATTCCCAGTCTCAGCCCCACAGGTTCGGTCTTCCTGAGACTGGGGAGTGGGGGAGGGCGTGCTTTTCTAGAGGGCGGGTCTTCAGAAAGGGCAGGAGAGAGTACTGGCTAGAGGGAATAGTACGTGCAAAGGCTTGACAGTGGGAAGTTGCTTGCCAAGAGTTCAGGGTGGCCCGATGAAAGCCACCCGCCGTCGCCCGCGCTGGTCCTCGAGTGCCAGACAGAGGGCTCGGGGCTTTGTGCCCCGACCACGAGAGCCCCAGAAGGGACTCTCTGCGGGGAGGAGAAGCTCCCCGTTCCGGGGTGCCCAAACGTACCCGCTTCCTGGACCCGGTACCACCATTCTACAGGTGGGGAAACTGAGGCCCAGCGAGGGGACGTCCAGGAGACCGCCTGGATCCGCTCGCCTGCCGGCCCCCGCGCCCCAACGTGCACACGTTTGCACACGCCCCGGTGTGTGCGCCCGGGGAATCCAAGAGGCCGGGTGGAGGGGCCAGGCCTGGCCAGGGGCTCGGCGGCTGGACGCAGGGCCCGCGCGCTCACGCGTATTCAGAGGCGTGCCCGGGCCTGCGTGGACCCGGCAGCCCCCAGGGGAACGGAAGCGGAGACGACCCCCGACCCTCCTGCATCTCACCATGTCCCACACAAAGCCTGGGTGCCCCTTATTACTGCTCGACGCCCCACTCCAGGCAGGGCCTCCTTCCATCGGGGGCCGCAGTCCCAGCGCCTTATCTCTGCCTGGGGGCACCGCGTTCCTCTCCCCACCGTCCGGGGCAGCCTGCACCGCTGCCAGGTCGAACCCGAGGCCTCCTGCTCCCGGAGGCCCCCGGTTCCCGCGGGGCGCGATGCGGCTAGGCGCTCGCGTTCCGACTTCCACCTCGGCCCCGCGCTCTGCTTAGGCGCCCCGCATTGGCGCGCACGCCCAGCCTAGCCTGCCACGCCAGCCGGCCTGGACTTACCTGGTCGCGGCCGCCACCGCCGCCGCGGCCGCCGTCACACGGAGCGGAGCCCGACCCGTGGCTCCGCCGCGGCCGCCGTCGCCGCAGCCGCGGGATCCCCGCCTCCGCCACAGCCGCCGCGGTTCCGAACAGCCGGGCCCGCCCCCGGCGGAAATGGCCGAGCGCGTTCGGGTCAGGCGCGTGAAGCGAGGCGGGGGCGGAGCCTCGGGATGGCCGAGCATTTCCGGAAAGAGCCGAACATCCTCCCGCGGGACTGGCGGGCAGAGGGTGCCACGAGATAGCCGAGCATTTCCGGAAACAGCCGAGCGCAATCTCGTCAGCTAAGCGTTTCCCCTAAGCTCGGCGGGGCCCGCCTGGGCTTCGAGATGACCGAGTGATTCCGGAAATCGCCGAGCGTCTCCCCCCCCCCACCAGCGGGACTGATGGAACCGAGGCTGAGCCCCGAGACTGCAGTTTCTGCAAAGAACCGCGTGTGCTCGGACCCAGAGGGAGGCCCTGTGAGTCGAGAGCCAGGGATGGACCACCAGTTTCCGGAACTGATGGATGGGTCCTAAGGGCGCGAGGCGGCCCCGAGCTCAGGGAGCAGGAGGCGGTGGGGTGGGAAGGGAGCTCGCCACAGAAATCTGAGCTTTTCAGGAAAGAGCCAAATAAGCTGGGATTGAAAGCGTTTCCATGGCAGCCCAGAGCGTCCGGAAACAGCTGAACTATTTGCAGCGCAGCGAGCGCGGGAACACGCCCAACGAGGACCCAGAGACGGACGATTGTTTCCGGAATAGCCGAAGACACTCGGAAGCGTGGCCCGGGGCTTCTGGTAGTACTGCCCAGAAGTAACCCAAAAACACGGAGTTGGGGTGGGTTCGCGTGCGGCGTGGGGGGCTGTGGGGGGACAGGGCACAGTTCCAGCGAAGACTTGTATAGAAAGGACACAGAGATGTTTTTTATTTGTTTTATTAACACAGCTCGGGGCCCCAGATCGGTGTCCGGATGAAGCTTTTAAGAGCAGAGCCTATGATGGGTACTCGGGGAGAGGGCAGGAGGAGGCCAGGGACCCGAGAAGACATCAGGGAGAATCTCATTGGCGAACCCCTGTGCCACCTTCAAAACCCCTTCAAAGGGAGTCAGTTTTCACCCCGTCCCCACCACACTCTCTCCCCTTACCCCTTTCTTTGCCCCTCACAAATCCAGACGTTGGGCCTCCTCTTTGTAAACGTGGGCTTTTATTCACGGTCAGCTCCAGGATGGAAGGGGGGTGGGGGGGCACAAGTCATGCACAGCCTTGGTCTAGCTCCAGCACCAGCCAGTGCTGGGCGAGGGTCTCTGGGAGGGATGCAGAGTGGGCTACCGTGCCTGGAACGTGCCCTCATCAGGTGGGGCGCGGGGATCTGGCGGGCCACCTCCACAGAGGAAGTGGCGGTTCTGAGGCGCCCAGTGTGTGTCACACAGCAGCCCGGGAAGAGATCTGGAGGTGGATCTGCTGTATCCGACACCAGACTCTCCGTTCAAGCTCCCTTGTCGACAGTGCCCACGACGGGGCCTGGCTGCGTGATTTTTTTACCAGGTGATCGTGCGACACGTCTCCACCCCTCGCCAGGCCTCGGTTACGTGTCCGTAAAATGGGGAGGACACCGCCACCTGCAGCCTTCTCAAGGCTGGCCGGGGGAGAAGCCACGAGTAAAAGCGTCTGGCATAGGGCGGATGCTTAATAAATAGTCATTGGGATTAGTTTTGTAAACACGAGGAAACTGAGGCACAGAGTGGGAAAGCCATCTTCCCAGAGCCACACGAGGAAGCCAAGATTCAAACTTGGGCCCCATTGCCCCCCAGCTGGGTTTCTCACTCGAATTTCATTCTAGGAAGGCTGCGATACGTTGCGGGAACCCTCCGTAGGGTGTTTCAGACACATCATGGTCAAGGGCTCACCCTGGTGGGCACTGAGCACGTGAAATCTTGTCCAGGGTGGACATTCTTCCCCTGCCCTGGCAGTAGTACCCTTCGAAGCCTGCGCCTCCCTCCCCACCCCAGGGCATCAGTGTCCCCCTGTGGAGTGGGTGACCTCTCTGCTCCTCCATCAAGGTCCCAGGTCCCACACCCCCTCCCCCGGGCTGAAGCCTTCAGGACTAGAAACAAACTCTAGCGAGACTGGCCTAGGGATCGAGGCTATGACAGTGAGACGTAGCTTTCAGCGTCCAGCCCCTCATCGGGATTGCTTTGTTTTGTGGTGGAGGGGAATCGTTTACAGACTCTCCAAGTCCTATCCGCATTGGGCCCGGACAGGTTAAGCTTGCCTGTATCCCCTCAGGTCAGTGGGTCCTGGGCCAGGATGGGATCAAGGAACACACACACAAAACTAAAACATACAGAAAACCTAGAAAACACAAACATACGTAACTTGTCCAAAGTGCTTCCTTCTCAGCCCAGGGGGCAGCATCTGCAAATGGGGTCCCAGGTGCAAGGGGCAGGACCCGGGCTGCCACCTTCACGGTGGTGGCTCAGTCTACCTATCGCTTATAAAAAGTAATAAATTAGTCGCAGGGATTTGCTGCTATTTACAATGCCACCCTTGTCCCCCATTCCTGCCCCCACGTACGGCCCCTGATCTGCACCGGAACACGAAGGAGGTGCTGTCTCTACTTTCCGGTAAGGACTGAGATGGCTTCTCGCCTTCCAGGTGTCACAGTCTGGTGGCTCAGGCTCCATCCAAGAGTCGCTTGACGGAAAAAACATTGCACACGAAAAAGCCCAACTTCTAGGCCAGGGGGAGGCCGGGTGGGAGGGATCAGTCCTTCCCGGCAGGACCAAGGGCTCCTGGCACAGCCTCGGCGCCCTCCACGGCAATCTGCGGCACAGAGGTGAGCGGCCCGGCGGCCTCCTCGGGTGGCTCATCGAAGCTCACCTCCTGCACGGCCTCCTGCTTCTTGAAGGAGTCACGGCGCTCGGACAGGTGTAGCCGCCGCATGACTACCAGCTCCGAGTCTGGCCCGCGGCCGCGGCGCCCCAGCTCCCCATCCAGCCGTTCACCCGAACCCAGCTTATCAGCCGACTGGCCCCGGCGCAACCGTGGAGACCGGGCGGGTGCAGGTGGGTGCCCGGGGAGGGGCGAGGGTGAGCGGGGTGGGGGCACGGGCACCGGGGGGCAGGCCAGTGGGGAGGGCGGGATGCTGCTGGTGGACTTGCGGCGGCCGGCCTTGGGGCGGGGTGGCCCGAGCTTGGCGGCCAGGCCATGCAGGGAGCTAGGGCGGGTGTGGCCAGCGGCGGCAGGAGAGGCAGGGCTGCTGGAGCTCGGGGATGCACTGGGAGGGGATGCGGTGTCTGTGGGTGATAGATGAGGGTCAGGGCCACCGGCCTGCATGTCCCCAGCCCTGTCGTGGGGCCCTGGGCCTGAGAGCGCCTGCCAAAGCCCACGTCTCTGCCTACGGCCACCCAGTATGCCTGCCTTTCTCGCCTCCTGTAATGTGTGCAAGGTGTTCCCTTGGCTTAGATCTGGTGAACTCCTACTCATCCATCAAAGCCCTAGTTCCTATCCACCCACTTCTCATCTAATGACCTACCCCTCAATGGGCCAAAGGTACGCATCCACCATCTGCCCCGTGACCGCCCCTCCACCCCAAGCCTCAGCTGCAGAGGATACCTGGTCTGAGGAAAGGAAAGGTGGCACAGATACCCTCAGCCCCTCGAAGTCAGGGTAGAGAGGGGGCAGAGAGGGCTTCTTGGAGCAGGGGCCTCCTCCAGGAGGCCTTCCCTGCTTCCCCTCAGGGGTGCCCCAGCCTGGTCCTCCCATCACTGGATGCTGACCCAGTGAGCCTAGGGGTGTCTGCACCTGGCTGTCTCTCACAGACATTGGGCCCCATCCTTTCCTGCCCCGGAATGATCTTTCTAAAACGCAGACCCTTCTAAAACATGCCCTCTCTAGCTCACACACCCTCCATAGCTCCCAGCTGCCCACCAATTTAAGCCCAGCTCCTTGGCCTGACCCATCTCCCAACTTCCTCCCTCCCAGCTCCTTGGCCTGACCCATCTCCCAACTTCCTCCCTCCCAGCGACTGGAAAGGCCCTTCTGGTCCCCTCACTTCCTATGTCATGTCATTCCCTCCTGTAAACCCCGCCAGCGTCCTCACCGGGGTCAGGCCCCACAGACCTGAGCAGCCCCAGGGTGGCCCCGGGGCGGGGCGGGGCGGGGGGGGGGGCACACCTACCTGCGGGGGCCTCGGGAGCTGGGCTGCAGCAAGGCGTAGTGGGGCTGGGGGAGAGGCTGTGGGTGGGCGAACCCGGGAGGCTCTCGCTGGACGACAGGGAGTGGTGGAGGCCGGAGGAGAAGCTCCGGCTGGTGTGCAGCACAGAGGACTGTTTTGAGATCTTCTTGAAGAGCGACTTCCGCCTGAGGGGGAGAGACCCGATGCGTCAGAACCCCTGTCCCCAGCAGTCTAGGGAGCCTGCTCCCGGTCCTCTGCAGCACTCCGCGCAGGCCCACCCCTCGCTCACCGGTCCTGGGTCTCCCGCCGGCGGCTTCGCTTGCTCCTGCGAGCCATGCGGCCCTTGGCCACGTTCTTCCGGGCGGGGCCCACCTTGATGGAGGTGTTCTCCAGGGCTGTGGTCCGCAGGGCGATCTTGTTGCCGCTCTGCAGGAGGGATGGCGAGGGGGTCACCTGTGGGTCTCCCACCTAGCAAGCCCCCCACGCACTTCTTCATCCGTCAGAGCCCCAGATCCTATCTACCCACTTCTCGCCTACTGACCTGCCACTCACTGGGCCAAAGATGCATGTCCGTCATCTGCCCATCCATGCAATGAGCTGCCCACCTGTCCTGTCCACCCACCGGTCCTAGGAGCTCTCCAAACAAGGCCCTGCCTCCTGGCCTGGGCCCACCTCCCCACCCCCAGGCCTCAGCCCCCCTGAGGAAGATAAAGATAATACAGACACCCCCAGCCTCATAAGGCCAGGGTGAGCCAGAGGAGGGCCAAACGTAGGGGCACCCAGGGGGCAAAGGAGGATGTACGTCCTGGGCAGAGGGGAGGGGACATGCAAGGCCTGGAGGTGGGACCAGGTGTGGAAAGGTGTGGTTCCAGAGGGGAGAACCTCAGGATCAAAAGCTGAGGGGTCACAGGAGCAAAGCAGTGGGGGCAGACCTGGGCCCCTGAGGATGGACGGGACGTGGGGATTCTGGGAGCCCCAAGGGTAGGCAGAGTTGGGTGGGGGTCTGGAAGTCCCAAGGGTGGGAAGATGGGGGGCTGAACCTTCAGCAGCAGCTCAACGACGTCCATGTGCACCAGACCCAGGACTGACTCCCCGTTGATGTGGGTGATGAGGTCCCCAGCTCGCAGGCCCGCCTCCTGGGCAGGGCTTCCTTCCTCCACGCTCTGGGGGTGGATGGTAGGGTCAGGGGGCTTGGGACCCACAGCTGGAGACCCCGGCCCAGCTGGGTCAGCTGTGGGACCCCAGCAAGCTGCTGCCACTCACGTGGTTTCCTTGACCTTGGGTGCTGGCAGGGAGGGAACGGGCCCTGGGCTGGGGGGAGGCAGGACATCACACCCAGGGTGCATCTGCGGGCGTGGGGCGGGAGCTTCGTGCCCAACTGAGGTCTCTACCCCTCTGTCCATCCCTGTCCGTCTTGCCCAACCCCCTCCCCCTAAGTAAGAGGGGCTGCAAAGACCCAGGTGGCACCAGCTCCCTGCCCTGGGCTCCAAAACCTTTCAGCCAATGAGCTTGCTTTCCTAAGACTAGAAAACGCGGCTCCCAAAGTGAAGTGCCTTGCCAGGGTGAAGCTAGACTCAAACCAAGTCCCACTGTTCCTGCCCACCCCGAGGCCAGCTCACCCAGACAACATGGTGCACGGTATAGACATCGCTGTCGCCCATGTAGACGCGGATGGCCCGCAGGCTGAAGCCGTACTTCTTGCCCGAGCTGTGGATGACAATGGGGGGCCGCAGGCTGCCGCACACGGGGGACGGGTCTCGGCTTGGAGAGGAGTCTCGGGACGACGGGTTCGAGGACAGTGAGCGTGGGGACAGAGGGCTCATGAGGGGGCCGCCGCTGCCATCATCTGCAAGGACACGGGTTGGGGGGGGGGTCACTCCCTCGCAGGGACGAGGGTGGGGAGGGCACCTCCCCTTCCCACCAAGCTGACCATCCTGGCTGCTTTGCTGCTGCTCCAGTGTCCCAGGCACGGTCCCCCGATCAGGCCTTTGCACATGCAGTGCCCTCCGCCAGGAGTGCCGGCCCCCCAGCTCTCCCCGTGTCTCGCTCCTTCCCCCTTCCCGTGGCACAGCCCGAGCCCCGCGGTTACAACAGACGTGGACGGACAAAGCAAAGACGAGGCTGGGCCACGTGCGTTACCGGCCGTGATGATGAGCGACAGGGCGGACACTGAGGCGGACTTGGGCACACGGCCCCCGCTGGGGGAGGCCCGAGACTTCTCGGGAGCTGGGTCTCTTTGGCCCCCAAGGCGGCGGCCTCGGCCAGCATCCAAGGCCCGTGGTGTCGAGTGCCGTGTACCGATGCTGTTGCTCCGTAGGCGTGCGTGGCTGAGGGCGGCTGGGTCAGCTAGGGGTCAGCAGGGTTGGGGGTCAGCCCGGCCAGTCTCACCACTCAGTCCTTCTGCCCTCGGCAGGCAGAGCCCCTTCCTCCCCGGTCAGCGTGGACCCTAGTTTGGCTACCTGGCCTTTCTTTTTTTAAAATTTTTATTTTTTAACGTTGTATTTATTTTTGAGACAGGGAGAGACAGAGCATGAACGGGGGAGGGTCAGAGAGAGGGCAACACAGAATGTGAAACAGGCTCCAGGCTCCGAGCTGTCAGCACAGAGCCCGACGCGGGGCTCGAACTCAGGGACCGTGAGATCATGACCTGAGCCGAAGTCGGCCGCTCAACCGACTGAGCCACCCAGGCGCCCCTACCTGGCCTTTCTTTAGAGGGTTCTCTCTTCCCATACTTCCTTTCTGCACTGCTCTCCCTGGAAAGCTCCACTCTGCAAGTCCCTTCCTCTAAGCAGCCTTCTCCCACCCGTCAGACCCCCAGCACCCCTCAGAGCTCTGCGGTCTCACCCCCCTCTCCAGTCCCATCCTGACCCAGTGAAGCTGCGGGTATCACCCCTAGACTGGGCGACAAGCTGAGGCTCGAGGATTCTCTGGGAACCCTGGCCTCTCCTATCTTAAAGCCTTTGTTAGACAGGCGAATGGTCTCTCTGGGGAGCTCCTACTTATCCTTCAAAACCCATCTCAAATAGTCCCTCTGGGAAACTTTCTACAACACTATCCCGCCCACCCTGGACCTCACCTACCAGAAAGGCTTGAGGGCTTGGGCATCACTGGGGTGGCTGCTGGGGGTGGATCGGGCTCCCCCAGAATGAAGATGGGCCTCTTGGGGCCCGCAGAGGCTGGGCTGGCTCCCTCATCCTCTGACGAGAAGGCAAACTTGGGCATCGTGTCCAGGCTAATAGTACTCAAGAGAGACGGGCTGGGGCCCCGCTCGGGCTGGGAAGACGACGGACAGGAAGTACCAGAGGACGTCCAGGACCTCAGGCTGCTGCAGGGAAGGGCCAAAGTCACACTTGCCAGGCGCCGTCGCCCCGGGACACCCAGTTACCCCTGGCAGCCAGATTTGAACACTCAGCCCAGAGCCAGAGGGAATTCGTAAATACAGGGTGAGTTCCCTCTGCTTGCCCCGTCCTCTGCCCAGAGAATTGGCGTTTTTTAAAACCCAGCTTCCGATGCTCATCCTCTAGTAGGCATTGATTATTTCTGTTGGGTCTGGTCTTTGAGGAACGGACAGGAGTTTGTTAGCGAGGGGTATGCTGGCAGAGGGAATGGAGCAAGCAGAAGCCTAGCAGTAGGACAGTGCACGGCTGCTTTACGCCTGCTGTGGTAAGGGACGCAAAGCCAGAGGCAGCAATGATAGGGGCCACGCTGGCAGGGGTCTGACAGGCTAGCCAGTGTGTCTGACCCTTTTCTCCTGGGCCACCGGGAAGCTCCTTGCAGTGTTAGATTTTGTGGTTCCACCTCCCAGCAGGCTCGGAAGCTGGATCTGCTCATACTCTCCAGCCCACCTACCGAATATCCATGCTCAGGCGGCGGCCATACTCGCCCTCGCCGCTACGCTCCCACCCTTCCTCCCGGTCCTCGCTGAAGCTCCGTTCGGCGAAGGTTGGCGTGGGCTGGGCGGCCAGGAACTCGGAGCTGCTGTAGACCTGGAAGAAACAGAAAACATCAGTAACAGTTGGTGTTACTAATCACGAGTCCGACTCACGATCCCAGGGTTGTGGGATCGAGCCTGGCATCGGGTTCCACGCTGGGTGTGGAGACTGCTTGGAGTTCTCTCTCCCTCTGCCCCTCTCCCCAACTCACACACACACGCGCGCTCTCTCTCTCTCTCTCTCTCAAAAAAAGAAAAAAGGAAAAAGAGTGAGCTTAGTTGAGTGCTTCCTATATGCCCCGTGCTTCCCTGTGAGTCACTTCCTTAAACCCAGACTCACCACATCCTTAAAAACAGCAGAGTAAAGACGCCCACTGTACAGACGGAAAAACTAAGGTTCGAAGGGGCCCGGCTACCAAGGGGGCTGCAGCCAGGGTTTCTGCTGCTGATCAGGGCGCTCTGCCTGGGGCCCAGGCCCACAAGCAGCAGGGAAGGTTTTCTTCATCAAATTAGAAACGAAGGAAGGAAACTTAAGCTTGTGAGGCTATAAAATGTGGCACCCAGCACAGCAGCACTGGTCACAGTCGCCCAAAAGTGGAAACGACCCAAGTGTCCACCAACGGACGGGTACACAAAACGTGGTCCGTCCACACAGTGGAACACTACTCAGCCACAAAAAGGAACGAAGCCCTGCACACACGATACCGTGGGTGAACTCTGAAAACATCCAACTGAGTGAAAGACACCAGACACAGAAGGCAGACTGCGGGTGGCCCGGGGCTGGGGGAGAGGGGAAGGGGAGTGACTGCCCACGGGATTGGGGGTTCCCTTTGGGATGATGGGAACGTTCTGGAACCAGAGGTGATGGGTGTCCCGACCTTATGAATGCGCGGAATGCCACCGAATTGTAGTTTAAAATGGCTACGATGGGGCGCCACCCCTTTGACCTCTGCCGCTGCAGCTGCCCCTGCCGCCACCTCCCGGGAAGAGGGGGAGGCAGGAGAGGAGCCCACGTTTGTCCGGTGGCTGCTTTCTTGACTGTGTTCGCCACGTAACTGAAATCACTGCTGGAAGTGTTGGCATTCACGTTAATTATGGATGCAATTCTGCGTATCTTACTGTGACTCCGAAAACCGTAGCGTTGGCGTCACGGAAAGGTACGTCATTTCCAAGGTCATTTCGTTAAAGGGAAAAACTCTACCCCGCCCCCCCCCCCAATCGGTCAATCAATCAATCAATCAAACGGCTCTGATGGTATATTTCATACGTATTTCAACCACCATCACGACGGAAAGCAGCAGAACCCCGCCCCCAACCTCGAACCAACATTTTGCAACATCCCCAGTGCCGTAGCTAGGTCCCCGGGCCCACCTTGCTGAACCGGTGGGAACATGACGAGAACTGGGGGATCTCCGTGGATGACTCCTCGTCGTTGGTCTCCTCGTCCTCAGAGCCCAGGTGGCGGTAGCGTTCCGAGCGCGCTGCAGGACGGAAAGGCACGTACAGCCCACCCGATGCCCCGAGGCGGCCGTGAGGGCCGTGGGGTGATCTGGGGAGGGCGTCCCGGGGTGGGGAGACACGGTCAGGGCAAAGGCACTGAGGTGGGGCTGTGTCTGGTGTATTTAGGGGCCACGGGAGGCTTGAGTTGGCAGAGTGAGGACCTGGCCGAGAAACTCCAGCTGGGTCCCTAAAAACCGTGGGACTGTGGGTGGGGATTCTTGTGTCTGACCCTCGGGAGCCTCGCCCTTGAGATGGGTCACCCAGAATTAGGTGATCGTGTGCATCTTAAACATAAAGGATGCTCCCCACTTTACAGAACAGGAAACAGCTGCTCAGAGAGGACCTCTGACACGCCCAAGATCACACAGCAAGTCCTAGAGGAGGTGCTGGAAGCCTAGAGCATTTAACCTGTGTGGCTGGAGCCCCAAGTAGGCAGAGGAAGACTTGTCTGAGCCCACCCACAATGTCGGAGGGGCTCCCTCCACAAGGCAAAGCGAAGCGCCCCTCCCTCCCGTGTGACAGATGAGGCACCGTCCTTGGTCAGGGCTGGACGCTCAGGAGGCTGAACCTGCTAGGGACGCCAGGCAAGGGTCTGCCACCCTCAGTGCCTTGGTTTCCCCTCCCACAACCCAAGAGGATGCCGTGGCCTCCGGACCCCAGAGGCACAGGAAATCCCAGCCAGGGAGGGGGCAGCTGCCGGCAGACATGCTCTGATTACTCAGAAAGCTCCGGAAGTCAGAAGCTCCAGGTCCAGGGCGAGGTGCTTGGGTGGAGACCCCGGCAGACATCCCCTCCCCGCCTCAGGGGCTTGTGGGATAGCAGAGCCCACCCCCTTGACACCCCCCCCCCCCACGGGGGGGGGGGGGGGGGGGTGGGGGGCTCAGGGGGGGGGGGG
>NW_024412424.1:2378165-2387765 GCF_014898765.1 Herpailurus yagouaroundi | reverse complement strand
CTCCCCGCCTCAGGGGCTTGTGGGATAGCAGAGCCCCCCCCCTTGACACCCCCCCCCCCCCACTTACTGTCAAAGTAGCTGGTGTCATCCTCAGCTTCGAGCTGTGGCACGAACTCAGCTTTGTGTCGCAGAAGCCCTGCCCAGTCCAGTGTTCGGAAGAAGGGGTGCTGTTTTACCTCGTGGGTGCCACCTGCCAACACATGCCTGGCTCAGCCCTGCGTGTCCCTGTCCCCCACTGCCCCCTGGGCCAAATTTGAGCCCCAACCTGGCCAACACAGAGCCATAAAGATGGCGAGGGGAACAGCCGCTGTTTAAGAGCCTGAAGACAGACAGAATTGGGGCTAGCCCCCAGGCCCTGCTCTTTCCTCTGCTGGATTCTGAGATCCCAAAGCCCTAGGAGGGCTTTCTTTCCAGCCTTTTCTATGCATTTCTACTCCACGGAGCAGAGAGCTGACTGCGTGAAGGGATCCTGTTCCCCAACCTCAGCCCCTGTGGTCCTCTCCAGTGGCTAAGCTTCCTCATGGACATAACCTGTAGTGGCTGCGTGAGTCTCGAGTAGTCCTTTAACCATTAATTAGGTGGCTGGGGAATCTGAACAGTGGGATCCACTGGGCTGGGCCTTTGAGGACCTTAGGACATACCCCACGGTGACCTCGTAGGCTCTCACTCAGCCTCAGTGCCCCTTGTCTGCATCCGACCCAGATACCCGCTATTCCTTCAAGGTCTTACGCTAGTTCCCGGTGAACTCCTGTGCGCCCTTCAAAACCCCAGCCCCAAGTCCCCCTTCTCTAGGCAGCCTCTCCCCATCCCACGTCCACATACCAGTGCCCAGACGGTCCAGTGGGCTCTGTCGGAGCAGCCTGGTGATGAGGTCCTGGGCATCTGCTGGAAGGGCCTCATCCCCTTCGGGCCACATGATCTCATCTAAAATGAGAAGAGGGAAAAATAAATCAAGTCAAATTAAAAAAATAATAATAAACGTAAAATAAAATAAAAGAGAGTGAGAGGGTGAGGACAGCCCTTCATAGCACCTCCAACCACCTCCCCTCACTCACTGTACTCTAAGCCATCAGCCTCTTCTATTCCATCAACACACCAGGCTCGGTCCCACCTCATACACAGCCTTTGCTGTGGCTGCACCCTCTGCCCAGAACACCTTCCCCTCTTCTACTTTAGGGACTCCCTGCTGCTCCTTCAGGTCTTTACTCACACCGTCACCTTGGTGAGGCCTCCATGACCCTCTATTTAATGCAGCCCCCCCCCCCAAGCCCCCACCCCCACCACCTCTGGTACCCTATCCCCTCCCCTCTTCCTGCTTCTTTTCCTGGGCACTTTTTTTTGTATCTGATGTTCCCTAACTTGCGTATTTCTCTCCCCTGCTGTCTCGCCCTTGGCCATGTCCCCAGTGTCCAGCTGGGGCCAGGCGCACGACACGTGCCCAATCCACACACATAGCTGCTCCCTTCGGTAGGGAAACTGCTGCCCAGAGCCCCAGGGCGGCCAAGACTCGAACCGGGGCCACGGTGGGGGAAACGCACCACTGACCACCTGGCCGAAGAGTTCCTCGGGGGTGTCTCCGAAGAAGGGCACACAGCCCACCAGGAATTCATAGAGGACGACACCCATGGCCCACCAGTCCACCGGCTTCCCGTAGCCCTGGCGGAAGATCACCTCGGGCGCGATGTACTCAGGGGTCCCGCACACCTGGGTCAGGCAGAATGGGGAACAGGAGGATGGCCTCCGACTCCAGAGAGACCACGAGGGGGACGGAGAGGCCAAGGCCAGGCTGGGAACGGGGGGTGGAGAGAATTACGGGGCGGGGGGCGGGGGGGTGCGGTTTATTTTCTCCTTCATGCTGCAAAGTCTCCCCGCGTCCTGAGGGTCAGGATCCAGATAGAGGGGGGCGGCCCCGCACCCAGGGCCGCCTGCCCACCCGCACACCTGCTTGTCCACGAACTCCCGGGTGTCCTTCTCGATGTGGCCCTCATAGAGGTTGGTGGCCATGCTCATGAGCCCAATCTTGGACAGGCCGAAGTCGGTCAGCTTGATGTGGCCAAGTGAGGTGATGAGCAGGCTGTGGGTGGGCGGGTGGTGCACTCAGGGCTGGGGGGCCCGAGGTGCCTGGCTTCTCATGCCGCCCCGGAACCTGGTGCCACCCCAGGTGGGCTGAGGTCCAGCCAGGGCGGCTTAACTCCCCCGAGGGGGTCGGAAAGCACTTCCTGAGCGTGGGCACGTCATCACGAGGACCGACAGGTCTTGGGCAATACTGCCAATCTGGCAAACGTCTCGGTGCACCCACCGGATGCATCTGGTGTCGCTACTGAGCACCTACTGTCTACTCCGCTGTTGGAATTTACATCTCCCGAGAATCATACCATCTCCCCGCTGTGCATGAAAACGTCTGAAACCCACAGTATATTTTTGCACACGTGGCCATTTTTTGTTTTCGCTAAATGCTTTCTTTGCAAGCCCTCGTTATTTACGTTTCCTGTCGAAAAACGAACATACCTCGAGCAGCTGCTGTATACAGAAATATTTCTGTGCACCTCCTAAGGGCACCCGTTTTTAAAACCTTGTACACCTCCCATGCACCCTGCTGTTCTAGTTTTCCCGTCGGCTCAAGGATATAAACGCCTTGCCGGATGACAGAAGCATACACACCACCTTTAGAAAGTCGCGGTTTCGCGCACCTCCTGGTACCTCGGCTGCTTAACTTCTGGAGAGCTGCGTATAGCCAAGTGGTTTGATAAACCGTTTACTTGGCACAGAACTGCATCCACGGACTCTCTAAAGGAACGATTCTGTGCACCCACTGTCTTTAAAAAGTTCTGGGGGTGCCGTGGTGGCTCAGTGGGTTAAGTGTCCAAGGTTGGCTCAGGTCATGATCTCACGGTTTGTGGGTTCGAGCCCCGCGTCGGGCTCTGTGCTGACCGCTTGGAGCCTGGAGCCTGCTTTGGATTCTGTTTCCTCTCTCTCTGCCCCTCCCCTGCTCGCGCACTCTCTCTCTCTCTAAAAAATAGGTAAACGTTAAAAAAAAAACAAAAAAACCCTTTCCTTCTTACAAATGAAATGATAATGAAATGATCCGATGCCTGGGATATGCTTCAAATTGCCCGGCATGGGGGGTGGGGGGACCCAGGGATGGGGAGGAAGCAGGATTGGCCAAGCGTTGGAAGCTGTGGAAACGGGTTGAACGTGGGGAGTGGACGGGGGGGGGGGGCACTGGACCCTTCCTTCTGTTCTGGGCTGAGTTATGTACCTCCAAAGTCACATGTTGACGTCCGGACCTCTGGTGACTACAAACGTGACCTTATTTGGAGACGGGATTGTTGTGTGATTAGTTAAGAGGAGGACGTCCCTGAGTACAGTGACCCCTCATCCAGTATGACTGGTGTCCTTACAGGAACGGCATTTGGACCCAGGCATGCAGAGGGAGGACGCCATGTGAAGAGCGGGGCAATGTCGCCACAAGCCAAGAAATCACCAGAAGCTGGGGGAGGGTCCTGGAAGAGATCCTTCCCTGGGGACTTCAGAGAGAGCCCTGCTGCTACCTCGATCTTGGACTTCTGGCCTCCAGAACTGTGAGAATAAACTTCTATTGTTTAAGCCGCCCAGTTCTGTGCTACTTTGCTCTGACAGCCCCAGTGAATGAATATGCGCCTTCTCTTGACTTTGGGATGTATTTGGAACTTTCCAAAGTGAAAGGCGAAAATCTCTCTCGCGCGTGTCTATCGTGTGCGCCTGTCTCCCTGAACCCTCTGGGGCTGGGCACCGGCCTGTGCCACTTTGCGGATGGGGGTCCCGAGCCTGGGAGGGGCAGGTGCTGCCTTGGGGTCACTCAGGAGACCCCACCCCACTCTAGGATGATCCACAGACCTGACGGCACAGAGCATATTGACAAGTGTTGCGCACAGAGGCCCAGGTACATGGTAGGTGCCAAATACACACTTTATTTTCTAAGCCGCTGGCAAACTACAAGACGCCTGAAAACGTGCAGGCTCTTAATGCTGATGTTCACACCCCCATGCAGCAAGAACCTAAGAAACTCGAGCTCCTTGCCTGGTATCCAGACGGCACTTGATATCAAGAGTAGCCCCTTGCTCTATAAACAGCAGGTGCTCAATTAATGCAGGGGAGAGTGCCTTGCAAGTTATGTAGGGGTTATAAAGCACGATGGATTATTCACACACATGTCTCACGGTCGCCCACAGAGGACCTGGCATGCAGTAGGTGCTTATTAGGTGCCAGAGCAAAATAAACTTCCCAAGGCTCTCAATGAACATCTCTTCCTGTCGTCCCTGCACAAACACACAACAGGTGCTCAAGACATGCACAGTCCCTTTCTTCACACAGAAGGTCTTGCAAAGGGCATGTCCCTGTTCCCTGTATACAGCCGGTGCCTCCTAAGTGCACGTTCTCTCCTCTTGTGCCGCGGTAACTCTGTGAGTGCACAGTCCCTTCCCCTGTGCGTTGTGTGCACCCTAAAGTGCACATTCTCTCTTTGCCTGACCGCATCTCCATAAATACAACTATCCTCCCCTCGCATATAGCAGGTGCCTCTTAAGGACCTGTCCTCCTCTGTATACACCAGGTGCCCAAAGTTGCCACTGCTCCCTGTCTTCCTGCTGCCAGGGGCCCATGGGCCAGCAGGACCTGGATAGGCGGGCAGCTCTGAGCAGCCCCAGACCCCAATCAGAGGCCCCGCTCCCAAAGCCCCAGGCTGCTCACTTGTCAGGCTTGAGGTCCCGGTGCACTATGCCGTAGTTGTGCAAGTACTCCAGTGCCAGGACTGTCTCGGCGAAGTACATGCGGGCCATGTCCACGGGCAGTGGGCCCATGTTCTTCAGAAGTGTAGCACAATCACCACCTGTTGGGGGACAGATGCGTTCAGAGGCCCTGGGCTCTAGAGCCTTGCTCCAGGCTTATGAGACCCCCCCCCCACTCTCCTGCAAAGCATCCCTGGTCTATACCAAACCAAGGCAGGGAACCAAGAAGGGCAGGAGGGAGGGCAGATCCAGATTCCTGATTCTCCCTTGGCAGGGCAGCAGCCCTGCGAGGACACGGTTCCTTACCCTGTACACAGCCGGTGCCTCCTAAGTGCTCGTTCCCCCTCCTTGCCTAGAAGGACCTTGAACAGTGCACACCCCTGCACCACCTGAAGGCCCTGCTCATTCTTTACCTGCAAACCTGATCCAACAACTCTTCTCCCTGGCCCCCAATCATCCTGGCCCTTCCAACCCACACCTCCCGCCCTCCCTCCGTCCTTGCTCTTACTTCTGGCCCTCAGGCCTCTGCTCACTGGTACCCCCCCCCCCCCAGGATGTCTGGGTCCCACCCTCACACACCTCTTTGGACTCCCTCAGCCCCAACTGCCCAGGTTGGACCCCCCCACCGCAGACTGAGGAGCTCCCAAGGCAGGCAGGCTGGGACCCCAGGGAGGCCGGAGCAGACCCTAGCTTGGTCAAAGGAGGGACTTTCTTCTGGGTAGGTGGTGAGCTCCCCGTCACTGGAGGCATGCAAGCCCTAGTGACCGCACCTTCCACATACTCCATGACCATACACAAGTGGCGACGGGTCTCGAAGGAGCAGAACATGCTGACCACAAACGGGTTCTCGGCAAAGGTGAGGATGTCACGCTCCACAAAGACCTGCTGGATCTGGTTGCGCAGAATCAGGTTCTGCTTGTTGATCTTCTTGATGGCAAAGCGCTGCCGTGTGTCTCGGTGCCGCACCAGGTAGACAGCCCTGGGGGAGCCGGGTTCGCCGAGGCTTGAGACCGAGGCCCGGGCAGGCAACGGGCCCCGACCTGGGCCCAGAACCCAACCTGCCAGGCCTCTGCCCGCGCTGCGCCCTACAGCCGGGACACCCTTTCTCCTTACCTGGCCCCTCTCCAAAAGCAGCCACCCTACGGGTTTAAGCTGCCTTTCTTGGTGTCACATCGATATGACAGAGATGGCCCTTGGCTTATGTCTTCACGGCAGACTGAGACCCCTGCAGTCAAAAGCCCCCTGGCACCAAACTCAAAGTGCTTTAAATAGGGCCCAAATAAGCAGATTTTTAACCGTTGAGAGCTTGCCAGCTTTGCATCCGTAGTGAAACGATACCAAATTTACTAGCCATCCGTAAGGTGAACCGTGGGGCTAAAAAGACCCCAAGCCACTGCTCCCTCTTGGAGCTCCCTGACCCAGACTCCTGGCAGTGCTGCTGAGCCACATCACCTAGACGCAGAAGCCCCTTCTGGATAGTCTTATCCTGTGAACGACTCCCCCTCCCACCCCAGCCCCACGCGGACCTGTCAAAGTGGCACCAAAATAACGCTCACTGCTCACTACCGCCACCACGGGGCCATCTTTTTCCTTGTATACCTAGAACTCCCTACACCTGGGGCAGGTAATGGCCTAGACCGCGGCGGAGCCTGTCTGAGACCCTGGCCTGGCTGTACTGTGTCTCTACTGCCCTCTTCAGGCCTCAGCTTCCCGGACTGCACGTTCAGGGGCCGCTGGACCTCAGGCATCCCCGTGGGCGGCTGAGAAATCAGTCCATGGGGGACCCGAGGACTTACCCGTAGGCCCCGTTGCTAATGAGTTTGATGGTCTCGAAGTCATTCTCACACGGCTTCCTCCGCGATGGGCCGACCAGGGCACGGCTCTAGGGGGCAAAGAAGGGTCAGGGTCCTGCCCCACCTCAGAGCAGGTCGGGCTCTTCCTGCCTTCAAGTCCCAGCCACTGGTCCCGACATCTGATGCTACTTTCTCCTTCTAGACGTCTCAAACTCAGCTTCTGAGTTTCTGAGCTTTGGCTGGAGCCACGTCCTCCTTCCAGAAAACTCCTAGACATCTTCCAAAACGCCCCTTTCCAGTATCCCCTCCAGCCTTGCCCTGTTCAACCGCCAGGGCAGGGCACTCGCCTCTACCTTCTCCCTCAAGTCACAGGCATTTACTAAGCAGCTACTACATGCAACACGTCCGCACACCCAGCCCCTCCCACGGCTGCCTGATCTACCTTGAAAAGAACCCGACAGGTGGGGGCGTCAAAGCTCTGTGACTTACCTCCGGGGACTCAGGTGCTGGAGGCTGTCCTCCCTCTTCAAGGTGACTCAGAGGCACCATTTCTGTGAGACAAGGGAGGAGCCTCAAATGATGCCTCCGTGCCTGTGCCTCGATCGCCCAGAGATTTCCCAAGGCCTCCAGGGCTCATCCTGGGGACGTAGTGCCTCCCTGACCGGCTCCCACGATACCATCATTGCATCATCGAGCCCCTACTACGTCCAGACCTTGGCCAAACCCAGGCCAGAGTAAGAGCAACGACTGAGGAACTTTCCAGAAGGACCCGTGGGAAGCCCAGCCTCTGAATGGCACAGCCATCATCCTGGCTCCGAGCCTTGGGCCTGTTAACGCAGGCTGTGACATGGGCCCTCTGGGTCTTGGCTCCTAACATCCTCCTCAGCTGAGGGTGTGGCCCAGAGGGAGCCCCCCACCCACGCCGTTTTCTGGCCCTAGGGCTTTGGCAGAGGGGCGGCCCCGAGTGAGCGGCTGGTGCACATGAGCCGTGATGATGGCACTGAACCATGACAGTGTCTCACGGTCACAGAGCAAGGCTGGGATGGGACAATGGGGTGTCACGGGTGAGGGAGGTCTGGGTTTGAATACAGCCTCTTTTACTCAGTAGGTTCCCCGCCGGGGACACTGGATAGATGACCTGCCCCACAGTCTCAGCTGCCAACTGCCCGGCCACTTTCTGCTTCCTCTGACCCCGGGGCCGCCCACAGCACCACCTGCCTTCATTGGACAGCCAGGCACAGCCGGGGCCACACAGCCAGTCGACAAGCGGTCTGGCCTGGGGCCCGCCGAGGTCTGAATCCCTGCTCGACCTCATCTGCCTGGAGCCTCAGCCTTAAACGGGGACAATGGCAGCCCAGTCCCAGGGTTAACGGAGCAGTGATGCTGGGCAGACGCCAGCCACTGTGGCAAAGCCCTGCTGACCCCACCACCCTCTCCCAGCTTTGCTTCTTCCTCAGCTCCAGTCGCTTCCCCCCTCACTGTTCTTCCCGCACACCTCAGGGCCTTTGCTTTCACCCTCCCCCGCCGCCCGGTTCACCCCCCCCTCTTCCCCAGATCTGTACCTGGTCACCTCTCCATCCGCCAGGACTCGCTTACACATCAACCTTTCCCCAGAGCCTCCCATGGCCGCACCTGGACCAGGTCAGGTCCAAGTTCGACGCTCCCCGGGTCCCATGTCTCAGTTCTCCTGACTCTGCTGTCTGGGGGTAGTTCTTGACCAGCTTGGTCAAGCCCACGGGTTGGTTGTCCTGTCCGACTCTAAGTCCGTCTCCTGGGCCACAGTCGGATGATGAAATCAGGAAAGTACTTTGGGGACTCGTGGGAGGAGTGGTGGCTCCTCTTGGAGCCACCCCTTGGCAGGTCAGAGGTCCCACTTACAGGTGGCTGACCCAGGAACCCCAGGCACTTTCCCACAGTGGGCCCCACAGGTGGCTGAGGGCAGAGCCACAGAGAGACGAAGGACATCATGGCAGCTGTGGAGTTGACGGCTCTGGGTTCGAATCACAGCTCTGCCCCGGCCTCTCCTTGGTTTTCTCTTTCCACCCTACTCCCGTCAGCTTACCCTCGAGGGGGTCCTTAGCCAGGCCCAGCTGCCCAATGATGTACTGAGGCAGGTCCGTCTTGATGCCCTGGCCCTCTCGGGCCTGGCCCTCGGCAGCCTCCAGCAGGTGGTAAAACTCCTCAGGGTCAAACTCCTGGGGGTGGCAGAGGGGCCGGTAAGGCGGGGCTTGTGCCCACCTCCAGGCCTTGGCCCGTGCCGTTCCCTCCGTCTGAAGCAGCTTCACTATCGGTGGCTCCAACTCTCCCCTCCAGATCTCAGCTCCTGGCACTTCCCTGGGGAAAAGAGCCCAGCCCAGCCGGGAGGCACCCCGTGCTCCTCTCCAAACTCCACCCGATGGGCATGTCTCTTGAATCTCAGCAGGACGGTTCTAGCGGCCTAGTCTCAACCACTGGGCCCCACACCTGGCTGGGTGCAGAGACTTACCAGGCACTCAAGGAGCCTCGCCGGCCTCGAGATGATGATGAGCAGCTTCCGGACAAGCTGGACAATGAAGCCGACCTCCTCACTGTCCGAGCGCTCGTGGGCCTAGGGAGAGGCGGGTGATGGCGTCGCCTGCAGGCCCTTGGCCCCGCCCTCCCCGGGGGCCCCTACCCCCCCCCCGCCCCCCCCCCCCCCCCCCCCGCAACACACATCTTGTAGCAGCCTCTCCAGCTTCTCCTGCATCTCCATGAAGTAGCGGGAGGTGACGAGGGCCTCTCCAGACTTGGCCAGGCAGTCGCGGGCCAGCTCAATGATCTGGTGGTGGATGAAGCCCAGGACGCCATCGGCCAGGGCCAGCCGGGCGCCGGGTGCAAAAGCAGCAAGGAATTCTTCCAGGCGGCCTTCCATCTGTGCCGTGGCCTGGGCAGGGCGGATGGGACAACCTGGTCACTGGACAGGGCTGGGGGGGCAATACACACAGGTGGGGGCAAGACAGGCAGTTGTGGGGGAGAATGTGATGATGGGGACGACGGGGGCAGAGAACTGGGGGGGGGGGGGG
>NW_024412424.1:2373366-2378065 GCF_014898765.1 Herpailurus yagouaroundi | reverse complement strand
GTTGTGCGTCCCGGGCTGAAGGGGAAGGGGCAGGCGGGGGACAGTCAGCTTGTGACGTGGGACCAGAAATCCAGTCCAGGGGAGGGTCGAGGATCAGAGGCCAGGCTCGGACAGGGTCAGGGCCAGAGGTGGAGGAGGGGCCACAATGTGGGCCCCAAAGGCAGCCCGGGGAGGGGCTGAGGTTAGAGGTCGAGGCCCACCTGAGGCTGCGGGAACGGGGACGAAGGTGGGGTGAGCGGTGGCCGCCCTCCTCGTCAGCCACGCTCTCTGAGCTGCGGAAATGCTTGGACAGGAAGCATAGTTCATCCGGTGTCGGCTGGAAAGGAAGCTGGTGGAGGCGCTCCCGGGAGGATGAGCTCGACTGGCAGGAGGGGGTATCAGGGCCACGAGTTCACAGTCAGCGCCAAAGCCAGAACCCCAGCATTACCCCTCAAGGCCTAGGCTGCCTGCTGGTCATTAGATGTTAACACTCTCCTGCCTGACTTCTACGCATCCTTCAAAACCCCAGCTCTGATGCCCCCTCCCCCAGCAAGCCTCGCCGCCTGCTCCTTAAGCAACCCTAAGACTCCCTCTGGCCAGGCCCTAACCCCACAGGACGGGGATGTCTGTGTCCTCCAGAACGGGGACTCCTTGGGACCGAGGCTGGGTCCTTTCAGGGACCCATACGTTGCCCGGAATGGGGCACAGAGGGGGCAGCCAGGATGTCTGTTGACCGGACAACTATCCAACACCTTGATAAAAACCAAAGACGTGTCCCGCCCCACCTCGCACCCGCCTGTCTGCTGGCCAAGGTGGGACTGTGGGTACCGAGACGGTGGAGCTGGGTGTGTTGGTTCCATAGCCAGAAGATGGGAGAGACGCAAGGGACCATCTTCTGCCGTCAGCCCTAGAGGGGAGAACCAGAAGAGTTGGAAAGAACGCATGGCCCCTGTGGTTTGTGGGGACTAAGGACGGAGACCGAGGCCGGCAGGTGCTGGCCCTGTTGGAGGAAGGATCTTCTGAAAAGGCGGAGAACAGAGGTTCAAGGTGAACGAATCCACTGGTGTGTTTCCTCCTTGTCCTTCTGACACCTCCTCCAGGAAGCCCTCCCTGACCCAGCTGCCAGTGCCTCCCACATCGAAGCTCTGACCTCTGTGAGCTGCAGTTGCTGGGATACATGCCAGTCACCCCCTTGAGACTGAGGACTCCCCGAGGGTCGAAGTCCAGCCTCCCCCCTTCCTCGGCCCCCGGCACAGGGTACGGCATGTAACGGGTGCTCGATGAATGTTAATGAGTGAACGAGTAACGTTTAAATGCTTGGTCCAACGTCAACTCTAAGTAAATTAATGATTTTTAGTGAATTAGTGATTTTAGCCTGGATGGTGTGCCCTCCTCCTCCCCAAGGGCTCCCTGAAATTACCTGTCCATGCGCGGGACGTGGCTGCAGAAGGCCGCGCGTTTGCCGGGGGCAGAAGCCAGGGGGAGAGACCGTCACAGGGCAGGGGACAGGGGAGGGGAAAGGGCGAATGAAGAGGCAGGGCCAACCACCAAGAGCATGCCGCTGCCCGTCCCCTCACCAGTTGTGCTGAGGTCATCCCTCAAAGCCAGTGACCACTCACCTTCGGGCAAAGGGGAAGTTCACGGCCGACGCAGCGGAGAAGTTCCGAGGGCTATCCAGGGGGCTGTTGCCTGCTGAGGAAGAAGCAGGCAGGGGAAACTGAGGCGGGGGGGGGGGGCAGAGACGGGACACCGCCCCTGCAGGCTTGCTCCCACACTCACCTGTTGGAACTGAGAGCGGAGACAGGGGCCGGGAGAGGGTTGGGGAGGGCGTTCCCACCACCAGGCTTTTGCGGTTCCCACTGCGGCAGCTGTCAGGGAGGTGGGGACAAGGTCAGGCGCTGGCCCAGGCCTCAGGGCTCAGAGGACCACGTGCCCAAGCCAGCGCGCACATGTGGCCAGCTTTGGGGCAGGACGGGAAGCTAGGTGTGACCACTGCCACTCTGCCCCCAGTTGGACTCCTGCATGGCCCTTAGCTCGGCCTTTGAGGTCTGGGGTAGTCATTTTTGACAAACGTTACCTACTGTTAAAACTCTTATTATTACCAGTGGTGGCATGAAACACTTCCAGACTCCTGGGGGACACTGCACATGGCCAGGAGCCCCCCCCCGTGAGCCTTCTCACGCTTCTGTGTGCACCACCCCACCCCCACTCCTTCGCTGACGCCATGCCCCGGCCAGGAGCACTGGCAAATAAGGCAGAGAGTGGAGAGGACCCCGGAGCTCACTGGTGAACTGAGGCAGGTTCCCATTCCATCCCACGCACCCCTTCTCAGGCTCACTGCCCCAATCTCTTGGCGACCTTCCTCCCCACGATCCCCCCAAAATGCCAGCCTGATCCTTAAAAAACCCCGAAAATCAGCATCTCGCACATTAGGTCCTGTCCTTCCTGTTCTACCCAACTTTTGCCCACACGTTCCCCTCCCTCCATCCCCGTTGTCTTCTGGCTTCCAGACCCCCTGGCCCAGGCCACTCCCACGCTTGCCCAGCCTCTCCCACCTGTGCCCCCGGCCCCGGCCCCCGCCCTGGCAGAGGGAAACTGAGAGCGAACCGTCTCCCCACCTTCCCCGGTGCAGTCGCCCAGCAACGGCTCTGCTAGCTCGACAAGTGCAGCAGCCCACATACTCTGAGCCGCCAACGCAGCTCAGTGGCGCAGGGAGGGAGCGAGAAACCTCAGGGCCTTACAGGGCCAGGAATGGTGTCCCAGGCAGAAGGCACAGAGCAGGCTAAGACATGGGAGAGCAGGGTCAGCCGCCGACCCAGGCATCAAGACAGGCAGGGAGGAGGGATCCAGCCTGTCCACGACACTACGTGCACCTGCCCTTCTGTGCTTGTTTCCCCATATGTACACCCTGCAAGGTGCTGGGAAGATCTGATGCACGATGTACACAGTGTTCAGCTCTGGGCCCAGCACTGGGTCGATGGCCGTGGGCACATATATTGTCATCTTTCTCCCCACAACTCCTGCAGGGTCTAGTGCACGCAGTGGGAGGGCAGGCAATGCCTCCCCGGTGACTTAAGTCACCCTTTGCCAATCCCAACAAACCCGGAGGTGAGAGACACCAGTTGCACCCACTTCCCAGCCTAGGAAACTGAGGCCACGGATGTCAACAGCCGCAAGGAACTGTCCTGTAGTCTGATGTACAGAAGCAAAAGTGAAACCCACAGGTTCCTGCAAGACTTCCTGCCAACAACCCCCCCCCCCCCACACACCCATACCCCCGCCAGTCCCACATCCTCTCCCAGCCCTCATCTGGGTCCTCAGCTCCATGCTGCACCCCAATGCATCATTTATCACTAACAGCTGCCTTTGGGAAAAACACTTGGCCACCTCCCTCTCGCTCTCAGGCGGGGCCTTCTTGAAAAGAAAACACAGCCATATTTGAGGTCTCAAAGGGGAACTGGGCATCATTTGTGCACTTCCCGAGCAACTGTCTAGTGTCGACTATTTGCTCAGCCCTCTCTAGAGAAGGCCCAGGACGCTGAGAAGCTCTGCCTAGCCATTCAATAAACACCCAAGTGGGACGACACAGAGTGAGAATACGACAGAAAACGCTGGCCTGAGGCCAGTTTCCTGTACCCGATCCCTAAGGTGCCCATAAGCCCTCTGTAGCTCCACAGGATCTGGGAGAAGCGTCTAAGCCCTGAACCTAGCATTCCAGGTCCTTCAGCAGCTGGTCTCGGTGCCTAGCCCTCTAGGAACGCCCCAACCCAGCACCAGTGAAACATCTAAGAACAGAGAGGTTAAGGAACTGCCTAAGGTCACACAGCCAGGCAGTGGCCGGGCAGGAATTTGAACCCAAGTCCTGTAAAGTCCACAGCCCTTACCTGGCCTTTTCTTTTCCGAAGAGGAAACAGACTCCAAGAGAAGCCAGGCTTCGCTGGAGGCTAAACCCAGTATTTTACCCCCGTGACCCGGCTCCTGACACACCACCTGCATGCCAGCCTCGTGCGGTAAATATCTGCTTCTGAAACAATATTTCCGCTAACCGAGCCCCAGGGACAGACTAGCCTCAGTTTTTCCAAGAAGCTCCTCCCCAGGTCTCCCAGGCCTAGAGACCCGGGTTCGAATCCTGACTCGGTCCCAAGTCCCTTCTGCCTGTGTTACCCCCTTAACTAAGACCCCGGCGGGCAGACACCCCACTCCGGGGTAACGACGGGCGAAACGAGGGTATCTGGGGTCCTAGAGGATACCTCGATCCCAAAGCGTCCCCCCCTGCCCCCTACCGCCGCACACAGTGGCCCATGCCACGCCGCCGGGATATACTTCTGGCAACTCGTGTTTGCTTGGCCGGCCGCCGCGCCTTTGCCCGCACGGTGCCCCCTACCTCTTGGAGCGCTGCAGCAGCGCGCCCTTGGCAAGGCGGCTCCGGTGGCCTGGCGCAGCCACCGCCGTCCAGTAGCTGGGGTCGGACATGCTGCTTCTCTTTGTGCCGCCGCCGCCGCCCGAGACCCGGGAGGCGCGGGGGCGCAGCGGCGGCGGCGGCGGGGCACGAACCTCCGCGGCGGGATTGGCCCCAGGAGCCCCGCGGAGCTGGGTAGGGGGTGCGCGCCGCGGGGCTGGGGTTAGGGGGCGAGGAGGACGCGCGCGCCCCGGCCCGCGGCGCGCACCCCCTCCCCAGCTCCGCGGGGCTCCTGGGGCCAATCCCGCCGCGGAGGTTCGT
>NW_024412424.1:2359767-2368366 GCF_014898765.1 Herpailurus yagouaroundi | reverse complement strand
CGTGGCAAAGGCCTCCCGTGAAAGGCTGACTAAGCCACCGATGTCTGGCGTCAGCCCCCTGCCCACCAGATCACGTCCCTCCCCAACTCACCCGCCCTCCGCGGCTCCTCGTGGCTTTTACAGCAAAACCACACTTCTGGGTGAATCCCTCTCCTAGGTCTCAGATCCTAACCCTGTCTGTAGCTCAGGACCTGCCTCCCTCTGCTTGTATTAAGTGACTATGTAAATGGCAAAGCCCCAGTGAGCATACAGAACCCTACCCTCAACCCCTCCGTGGTCTGACCATCCCAAGCCCTTCCCACCTGCCCATGCACTGTCCACACCCCTCCCAGCTCTATATGCTGTATGGTTCTTAGCTCCCTGGATAGAAAAATACAAATTCTTCCCCATGGGGGCCGAATTCACGACCTTGAGTGCACGACCTTCTTCGATTACCTCCTGCTCACCACCACAGGCAGAGCCCTCCCACCTCCTTCCCATTTGTCCATGCCATAAGCATTAACTGAGCCCCTGCTGTATACCAGGCCCCGCCCTAGAATGGAGAGGACAGATCCAGCTCTGGCCCTCAAGGGGCTCCCAAACCTCCGGGTGAGAAAAATAACCCAAGAATCACACAAGAAAACGTGGAAATCACACCCACAATGCAGTCTCAATGAGGGGAATGGACAGGCATAATGGATGTATCTGGGGCTTGGGAGGCCCTGAATGGGGGCTGTGTTCAGAAAAAGCTTCCTATCTGAGGGCTTGATAGAGACGTGGCAAACAAAGAAAGGAGGAAATGGAGCTCTGGGCAGAGGAGTAGCAAATGCAAAGGCCCCGAGGCTGGACCAGCTTATACTCTGGCAGCCCAGGAAGCCTCATGGCTAGAGTATGGTGAGCGAGATGGGGAGATAGGTGACAGGGAGATAAGAGGTGGCAGGGGCCAGACTCATGGGGACTTGGAGGCCGAGGGAACAAACGTGGGCTTCTTCCTAGGGTACTTGGAGCAGGGGAGGCAGGGACCCATTTCCTTGCCTGACCCAAGGTGATGGGGCTCTGCTGCCCTCTGGTGGCGGGTGAGGAGGCTTTTCTGCTCAGAGCCCCAAACTCTCTGCCTCCATTTGCTCCTGGTAAACTGGCTCAGCTGTTGTTCACTTGGTGGTTGAGGCCAAGCAGTCGGTGTGAGATTTGGCCCGACACTCTTTCCCAGGGTACCTCTGCACAACATACTGTGATGTCCTGGGTTTCCTCCTCCCCTAAATGGGGGGTACAGCAGTCCCCACTGGATACCCCGACCTGGTCTAGGCCCCACCATTTTCTACCCAGATGTTATCCTGGCCACCTCCCTTCCTATCACTTGTCCTCGGCAGACCTTTCTTCCCCCAAGGCAGCCACAGAAGCTTTTCAATTCTTGGTCCTGCCTCAGGACCTTTGCACGTACAGTTCCCATTGCCTGGTACCTCTCTTCCCCTAGCTCTGCCTCGACCTTGGCTTAAACACCACCTCCCCCAAGGGGTCACCGTCTGAATGGCTCTTGTTTGTCTCCTCACTTGTTCACTGCCCACCTCCAGAGATCTGACTGAGAGGCCCATGAGGGAAGGATTACGTTAATCTTGTTCACAGCTATGCCCTTAGCATCTGGCTCACAGTAGGTACCTACTTAATGAAGGGAACTGTCTGTTGCCCAGCACCCAGTGAGGGCTCCAAATTGTTCTCTCTTCTCCCCACGAAAGGTCTATTGGAAAGAATCTAATCAGTTCGTTCATACTGAGGTATAAATGATTGATGGGCCATTGAATTCTAGACATGACTGACTCACACATCTGTCACCTCCCTGAACTTTTCCCAAGCCGTGCGAAGAGCCCACGACAACCCTGATCTTCCCTCCCATAGAGGGGGCAAGACCCTGAGATGCGCCAGTCACAGAGGCTGCCTCAAACCCTCAACAGACTCTGGTAGCCAAGCTGGCCCTGATGCTCGGTCCTCAGACGTACTGAACCAGGAGAAGTGGCGTCTCCTCTCAGCCTCAGTTTCCTCAGCTGAGAAATGGGGACAGGAAGGGCGCCTCCCTCTCGGCTTGTGCAGGAAACAGAAGGTATTTGGTACAGGGCTGGCACTCAGTCAAGCTGGTTCTTTCCTCCTGACGCCACTTTGCCTGGTACAGTGCGTGGGGCTCTAACGGTGAACTCTCAGCTTTGTGTGTGTGTGTGTGTGTGTGTGTGTGTGTGTGTGTGTGTGTGTCTACATTCAGAGGGAGGAGCTTTCTGGCCAGCTGAGCTGGGTGTGGGGAGGGTCCTGGAGGTCACAGGCTGGAAGGCAAGGCTGATTCAGCAGGGAGGGCCCAGAGCAGGCTGGGAACCCAGCATCTGTCCCAGGGATGTCCTTGGGCCACAGCTCAAGTTCTAGCCTCACCTTGGCCACCTGTCGGATGGAGGACCTGTTGGCTATGGTTGAAAATGGAATTTCCCCCATCAAGGCCCTAATGTGGATAGTAGTTTCATTTTATGGAGGAGTAAACTGAGGCCCAGAGAGGTGATGTCACCAGCCCACAGTACCTTGGTGAGGAAGCTGGGTCTGGGAGGCTTCCAAGGTTCTGGGGTGTCAGGGCAATGTCTGAGCCCCGCCCCCCAAGTGCTGTCACTTACCTCCAGGGATGCAGGCCCAGTGAGGGGCTGCAAGGGCTGCAGGGGCTGCTGGGGCTCAGCAAAGATGGGCTCTGGCTGCTCGGAGACAGACTGTAAAGAAAGAGGCCGGGGACGGTGAACCTGGTGGTGGCCCCTGCGTGTGGCCGAATCCGAATTCGGACCAGGACTTAGGTTCCCTTAGGGAGAAGGAGCCCCCAAGGCCCGGGACTCTGGGTCTCGCCAAGGCCGCGGGGGTGGGGCCTGACCGATGACCGATGACCCGGGAGGGCTCCCCGGAGGCGGTGGTCTGACTCTGGGCGACTTAAAAAGAGACGCGGGGGGGGGGGGGGAAGGGCGGTTGTCTGTCTGCCTCTCTTCCTCCCTCCCCATTTCCCCCCTTCTTCGCCAAGCACTCACTCGAGGGTCAGCGCCGGGATGTGAAGCTTGTCCCTGCGAGACTTCATGCTGAGGCCGGGGTTGCGTCTACGCGGCTGGGTGCCAAAGCCCTCTTTGTGGCCCCCCAACCCCTGCTGGTGGCGCGATCGGACAGACCCACAGAGGCGGACGTGGGGACAGCACGCCTGCCGGGCGCGACGGACGCGGCGGCGCGGAGGCCGGGCCGCCGGGGGCGCGGGGGGGCGGGCTCTCTCCGCCTCGGGGCGGGGCTCGGGCCCCGCACCTGCGCGCAGGCCCAGCCCAGCAGGAAAAGTCGGGCTGCGGGAGGCTGGAGTGGCAGGTGCCACCCCCTCCCGGAGAGAGGGACGCCGAGGCTGCCGGGTCTCGAGCCCCAGGGCTGCGCGGCCGAAAAGGAAGGGCGGTCACTGCCTCCTCGGTTGGCATTATTGCTCCATCGCCTGGCCCCACCCCTTCCCGGCCGGGTCTGTGCCCTCGCCCCACCCCTCCCCGGGAGGTGCGGGGGTGGGGGGGGTGGGGTGTTGTCTTTCGGACCCCGGATCTGAGCGCGTCCCGCCCCTATTCCCCCACCGCCTGCCGCTCAGCACAGGCCCTCGCGGCGGGTCTCAGCATCCCCTCGCACATCCGAGGCCGGTCCACGCCTCCAGGCCTTTGCTTCGCTGGGGTCCCTGTCTGGAGCGTCGTCCCCCTCACCCACATCCCAGTTCGGTCCCATGGGCCCCTCTTCGGCGGAGCCGTCCCTACACAACAACCCATGGCGCCCCGAGTCCCACCCTCCCTTTTGCCCAGCCCAGTTCCCAAGACTCCGGGGTTGTGTCTGGCTATGGCCCCCCCCCCCCCCCCCCGCCCCCCCCCCCCGCCCCGCCCCCCTCCCGCGGGCCCGCCCCCACGCCCACCCGGCGGGGGGGGGGTCTGGCTCCCCCCCCCCCCCCCCACCTCGACACCCCACTTAGACCCGGTCAAGAACGCGGTCGGTAGCAGAAAGTAGACAGCTCTCAGGGAGTCTTTGTCCTCGTTCTGCCCCGTGGCCCAGGACTTTGTCCTCCGTGGTTCTGACTGATTCCGGTCCACCACCCCGCCCCGAGCCTGGGCAAAGGCCAGGGACAGTGCCCGCCTTCCGGTCAATGCCGGAGCCCCGCCCCTACGGGCCCCTCAGGCTCCTCCCCACCAGCTGCACATCCCCAGTCCATCAAGAACATATGGTCAGGCCGTGGGGGCCAGTCTGACCCCATCCCCACCATCAGATTTCAACCTCCCTCCTCTCTCCCTTCACCTCCCCTGTGCTCTCTTCATTCCAGCTACTGCCGTCTCCATGATGTTCTTTCAATGCCAAGCTGGTTTGCACCCCAGGACCTTTGCCCATGCTGTTCCCTCTAACTGGAATGCTCTTCCCCTCAGACTTTCCCTCTTGCCTCTTCTTCCTCTTCTAGATCTAGGCTCAAATGTTACCTTCTCCAACAGGGCTAAAGCCCCCCCCCCCCCCCGCCCCCAGCTCCTCTGTTTAATTTCTCCCCTGCAGTACATCTCTTCACCATAACTCTCCCCAAGAGAGTGTGAGCTCCACGGGCAGGGTCCAGCATCGATTTGTCTCTGTGTCCCCCCCATGCCTGGAACAGGGCCTGATACACAGTAGGCACCCCAAAAAAGTTTGTTAAGTGGGTAATTTCACTGCCAGGCAAGAGAATTCCCATCCCTCAGGCAAACACAGCCCCCAAAGAGCGGGTGTTGTACACTCACACACCTCCGGACCACTAGCACAAGGCAAAACCCTCCCTGTCCTGGGCTGTGCTTTCCCGTCTGTAAACCAGCAAAGACACGACATAAAACGGTCTGTGAGCTCTGGGATCTGAAAATGCCAGCCTACAGAAAAATGCTAACGTGACCCTGAAGGATACAATTTTCTACCTGTGTTCCCTGACAGTGAGCTCCCCGTCATGGGAGACATGCAAGCTGGCTCCAGGATACTTGGCTGGAATCCTCTCATTTGGACTCTAGATGCTAGACAAGGGTTCCTTTTCCAGTCTGGATGCCCTTGTGCCAGCTGTGCAACCCTACAGCGCTTCAATCTCCACATTTGCAAACTGGCGTGGGCCCCCAGCTTGTGCGGGCCAAATGAAGCACTTCCAAAGCACTTTGCAAACACCGGGGGAAAGGATCAAGGTGAGCAGCTTTGTTGTAATTATCACATAAATTCACAGTCTGGAGGCTGCCGCTGAAATATCTGTGCCCAGGACCGTTGGGTCCAGCCCAGCCCACTGGCCTTAGGTGAACTCACCCACGTCCCCGGCGTGGCAGGCTCAGCTCCTTCTGAAACGAGAGGAAACAGGGGTCATTCCCAAGGAGACAGGCCCTTTACATCCCCGGCCCTCCACCCACATCACCCCGAAGGTGGCCCCTCGCTCACCCAGCTCCAGCCAATGCCTCCTTTCTGCTGCCCCATATTCTGGGTTCTGCCCTGCCTCAGAGCCTTTGCACCGGCTGTGTCTTCTGCCAAGACTGCCTTCCCTCCCCTCTGGTGCTAGTCAATTGCACATCATCCCTCAGCTCAGGCACCCCTTCCTCCTGAAAGCCCTCCAGACTCCCAATCACCTCCCTGCCTAGCTCAAACCCTCCTTGTACTAAAAATAACTTCATTATTTTATTTGATTTTAAAGTTTATTTATTTATTTTGAGAGAGAGGAGACAGAGAGAGAGGAGAGAGAGAGAATCCCACGCAGGCTCAGCACTGTCAGCGCAGAACCCGATGCGGGGCTCGAACTCACGAGAACATCGAGATCATGACCTGAGCTGAAATCAAGAGTCGAACGCTTAACCGACTGAGCCACCCAGGCGCTCCAAAACTTCATTATTTTAAATAACAAATTAGTTATATTTGTAAAGAAGTATGTCAATGGTGGCTAAATAGTAACAATTGTTCGAGGAAAGGGAGATTCTTGACTCGTCTTCACTCTGCCCCCTCCCAGATCTGAAAGTCACTTCTGCAAAGCTTCTGTGGATTTGTCTTGGGAACCGATGGGGGGTGGGGGCACTCATCAGTGCCTCCCTTTTGAAGACCCTTTTAGAGCTCAGCAAGCTGACTGCACCAACCCTGGGTGCCCTCGCCATATGCAGGGCAAAAAGCCGTGCACTTGGGGTTCATGGTGACCCCGGAATCCATCCTCCAATGTAGCTCACCCAAGAAGGTTTCTAAATTCTCAAAAGGCCATGTCACGCAAGCTTAGAATCTAGGGATACTCAGACCTGGGTCCAGATCTATTTATTATCTGTTCTTGCCTGGCTGTGGGACCTTGAGCAAGTAACTTGCGCAATTCGTGCTTTGGTTTTCCCACCTATAAGGTGGAGGGTAGCATCAGGAGGGTCCCAGGGTAGTGATGATCAGCCATTATTATCGTGGCTGTTGTGCGTTGTGTTATTGTTGAGCTCAGCAAGGGCCTAGGTGGACTATCGTAATACCTGATAAATTTTACTGAGCCACCTAATACATACAGACCAGGAGCAAGGGCCATTTGTCAGGCTGGGAAACCGAGGCGCAGAGGGAAGCCAGCTGCCCATGTCTCTTGGCAAGGAGAAGGAAGGGAATCCAGGTCTCTGGACACCCCCACCCTCCCTGCTCCCCCCCCCCCCCAAACACACACGCCAGGGCAGTCCTGTGGAGGACAGACACATGACTATTTTTACCTAGGTGGGCTCTCCGGACTGCCCACATCCAGAGCGGGGCGTTCACCATGGCAACCACTGACGTCATCAGCCCCCACAGCCAATTCAAGGGGGCTGGAAGCTGCCCGGTGCCGGACGGGGCTGGGAGAGGTTGGCTGGGTCCCCCGGCAGGGGAACAGGAGGGTCCAAGAGGAGGGGTGTCACCCCGAGGCCTGACCCCAGCTACCCTGAGCCCACAAAACCGGGCGGTTCAAGGTGGGAGGAGGCTGACTTGCCATCCCGTGGTGTTTCTGTCTGCCTGAATACCTCTGGGAATGGAGAGCTCACTATAGTTCAGGGCAATTGATCACAGTCATAGGAACCACCACCATCATTAAGGCCTCCTGCTGCCCCCTCCAATTGTTATGGGGTCTTATGCCAGCTTACCCCTCTCCTCTAACCCATGAAACAGCGAGGAGCTGGCATCTGAACCCAGGACTTCCTTGCTCCGCCACCCCCTCCTCCATCCCAACCATTTCCTTCCAAAGCCCTGGCCGTCCTGGGTTCCCAGTCTGGCTCCCCATCATCTGAGCTGTGTGACCCCCGCCAAACAATTTCACATCAGTGTCTTCGTTTGGAAAGCCTCCCGGTTCCATAGGGTCCTGGGAGGAATCGAGAAACAAGCTAAGAGCCCGGCACTGGGGAGGCTTCGATAAATCCGTGCCAAGACAATGATTTTGTGAGGTTAATAATAACCACCAATTTCACCACAAATTTTAATTTGCTTCCAAAATACAAAAAGATGTAAAGTGGCAGAGAGAAGCGAGGGAAGGTCGGCAGCCCCCTGCAAAGGCTCTGTGGAAAGCTGGGACCACATGGAATTCTCCCAGCACCGCCCCCGGACCCTCTGCTCCCAGAGCCATCTGCTTCCGCCTTCAGCCCCCTCTTCGCCGGCTGTTCTCAAGAGTGACTCCCGCATAGACCAGAGTAGGTGGGGGCCCGATCCCTTGGAACTGCCCTTTAAAGATAATATTTACGGCAACCTCTTCGGTTCTTGGCTGGGCTGGGCAATGCTGCCTCCCAGCAGAAGCCTCAGCTCCATCCTGAGGAACTCCCCCCCCGGGGCATGGACACCCCCACAACTGGAGGCACTGGGGAGACCCAGGGGGAGAGAAGGGGCTGGAGGTGGGGGGAGCCAAGAGGCTTCCTGGGTGGGGGGTGGTCAGGCTGGTGGGAATCTGTGCGGTGGGGGTAGGACCCAGGCTGGCTGGCACCAAGCCCCACGGGAAGTTAGCAACTGCAGTGAAGGGAGAGAGAAGTCAGCAGGGACCACAGAGCACCAGCCTGAGGGCTTTTTGGAGGAGAAGAGTAAGTTGAACTGGGCCACGAGGTTGCAGGATGGACCTTCCAGGGAATGCCTCCAGCAGCAGCAGAGACAAAGTTCAGATAGATACAAGCTCTGGCCACCTTCACTGCCCCTGGATTTGGAGATCTGGTGTTTTAAAAGTCTGTGGTTCGGAGCACCTGGGTGGCGCAGTCGGTTAAGCATCCGACTTCAGCTCAGGTCATGATCTCGCGGTCCGTGAGTTCGAGCCCCGCATCGGGCTCTGTGCTGACAGCTCAGAGCCTGGAGCCTGTTTCAGATTCTGTCTCCCTCTCTCTCTGACCCTCCCCCGTTCATGCTCTGTCTCTCCCTGTCTCAAAAATAAATAAACATTAAAAAAAAAAATTAAAAAAAAAAAAAAGTCTGTGGTTCGTGGGGCGCCTGGGTGGTTCAGTCGGTTAAGCATCCGGCTCTCGATTTCGGCTCAGGTCATGATCTCACGGTTCATGAGTTCGAGCCCCGAGTCGGGCTCTGTTGCTGACAGTGTGGAACCTGCTTGGGATTCTCTCTCTCTCTAAAGAAATAAATAAAAACTTAAAAAAAAAAAAAAAAAAAAAAAAAA
>NW_024412424.1:2328207-2359667 GCF_014898765.1 Herpailurus yagouaroundi | reverse complement strand
AAAAAAAAAAAAAAAAAAAAAAAAAAGAAGCGTGGCTTGTGAAGCAAAGGCCCAAGTGGGAGATGATAAAAAAATAACGATAGAATAATAAGAATAGTAGCCGTAGCAATAACAACGCGAGGAGTAGAGCTCACGTTAACCGGCACCCATAAATGCTGCACAGAAGACTGAGCTTAACCCAAAGCGGGAAGGCCCAGTTCCCAGCTCTTCCTTTGACCCAACGCAAACTGGGGGTCCAAGGGCCAGACCAGTTCCTGCTTACCACCTCCCAGCGCACTGCCCCAGTCAGATTAGCCAGCCTTCCCACGGATATGGTCTATACTAGCCAGTCAGCAACTGACTTGAGTCCCCTCCACTTCCTCAAGCTTTTATGAATCGACTCTTTGACCTCTGGAAGGGTCAGCCTCCAGAGTAGCTGACTGGCTCTGACCAGGAGGCTGCTACCTGCTTGGCTGGGGGTGCTCCTGGGCCCATTAACAAAGCTCCGAGTTAAGGTACCGGATAGCTTATGCCCCAAACCCAGGCCCTCCACGTTTTTGCATCCTCAGAAGCCAGACTGGTTAGCATTCCAAATCTCTTAATTTCCCTCTCTGATCCTCAGTCTCCCTCTCTGAAAAAATGAGGCTAATAATAGCACTGACCTCTTGTGCTGTTAGGAGAATTAAATGCACACACGGTGCTTCGCATTTGTGGGTGCCCGTTACTGTGAGACATTATTTATATTTCTACTATTATTATTTTTTTAAAGTTTTTCAAAATGTTTACTTATTTATCTTCAGGGTGGGGGGAGAGGGGGAGAGAGAGAGGGAGAGAGAGAATCCCAAGCAGGCTCCACACTCCGTGCAGAGCCCAACACTGGGCTCAACCTCATGATTGTGAGTGAGATCATGACCTGAGCCAAAGTCGAGAGTCAGATGCTGAACTGACTGAGCCACCCAGGCAGCTCTATACATCTACTATGACTAATTTTTTTTATTATTTTCACGGTCTCCTATTTGGTTATTTACTCCAGGTAACTTCCTGGCCTCTGGCCCCCTCTGTGGCCCCCACCTGCTCCAGAGGAGTCTTTCAAAGCCTTCAGGTCTGATAGTGTTCCTCCCTTGCACCAGCACTTTCCATAGCTCCCAATCACCTTAGGGAGAAAATCTAACCTCTTCAAAATCGGCACTGGAATGCCCTGAAGCAGAGGGTCCACTCTCACAGTCCTGGCCCTAGCCCGGCTTCTAGTTTCCCCATGCAACATACATAGTTACATGCTTCTGGGCCTTTGCATGTGCTGTGCCCTCCACCCAGAATTCCCTCACTCATCTGGGCAATCTCTACTTGTCCCTCTGCCTCCACAGAGCAAGAGGGCGAGCCAGACCTGCCTGGGTTCGAATCCTGACTCTGTCACCTACGTGCTGTGACACCTGGGCAGGGGCTAGGCTTCTCTGGGCCTCAGTTTCCCCTTTTGTAGCATGGGACTCGTCATCAGGGAGCGGGTGCCTCTTCCCCGTGAAACAGGCCCCCACTTCTTGACGTCAGCAGCGCCCCCATTCGCCTACCCGAAGGCAGTTTCTCTATTTTAAGAGGCCGCGGGCGGGGCTCGCGTCTATCTGGGGCTCGGGGCGGGGCCTGTCCCCCCACAACACCCCACCGCTCACCGCCCCCTCCCCTACGCCCAGGCCCCTCGCTCTGGTCTCTGGCCTCGGACTTTCCCCTTGCGGCCCCCGCCCCCGCCACGCCTGGGGGTGGGGGTGCTTCTGCCTTTCATCTCTGTCCCTGCCCTCCCGGGCCCCCCCCCCACCCCCTCGGGCCGGGGTTCTTGCCCCCCCCACCCCCTTCTGTCCCCCCCCCCCCCCCCCCCGCCCCTGCCCTGCCACCCGCGCTGCTTCCTCTGCTCCAAGACCACCCAGCAACGCTTGGGTCAGGCGCCTTCTCCAAGAGTGCCTGAGCGTCCCACATTGCAGCTGACAACTCCCTGGGGTCACTGCTGCTCAGGCGTCCATACCCCCCAACAGGCTAGGAGACCCAGGAGAGCGGTTTCAGAGGGTGAACACCCCGCCGCCTCTCCAGCAGGCACTCAAGAAATGTTTGTTGGGTAAATAAGGAATCCCAGGTTCCCGACAGGCAACCTGGTGGCTTCTTAAGGGTGTGGTCTGCGCCTCGGCTAGATCATCTTAATTCCCTTTGCACAGAGATAAGGGAAACTGAGGGCCAGAAAAGTCAAAGGAGTCGCCCATCGGGGTCCCATGGCCCCTGCGTGGGTTCGAACCCTCTCACGCACAAACTCGGGGCCAGAGGTCAGAAGAGGAGGGCCCTTACAGCCAATGGGGAAACTGAGATCCGGATAAGCAAAAGTGTCTCCTGCCCTCGACACCCCTCCCCCCCGCCCGCCCGGCCCCACGCAAGCCAGTTTGCGGTGCTTTCTGCAACAGAGAGCCAGTTAAGGCTGCCGGATTGAACCTCTGTCGGGCGACCTCGAGTTTGTGACTTTTCCAGACTCGAGCCTCAGTTTCCCTGTCTGACAAATGGGCGCCCGGACAGCCCCAACCTCCTTGGCTCACCTTAGGGGTGAGCCGAGGCTGGGGCGCGGTGGCGCAGCGAAGGCACGAGGCAGGTAATGATCCACATTAATTAATAAGAATATATCACTAGTAAAAAGATTAACACGACGAGGACCATATGGTGAGCGCTCAAAGGCTGCTGTTGCTCATATTATTAGAGCAGCTGGTGGCAAGGGGCCCAACCCTCAGCCCCAGTCTCCCACGCTAGCGCTTGGAGCCTCAGTTTCTCCATCTGTCAAACCAAACGGAGTCTACGTCCCCTTCCCATCAGGCGAAAAGCACTTTGAAAAGCGGGCAGAAGGAGCGATCGGAGCGCGCGCCCCGCTCTCCGCCTCAGTTTCTCCGGACGCCGAAACCTCGCCCCTGGCACCCAAGCCAGGTGCACTCGGCCGCGCCCTCCGCCCGCCCACGCAGGGGCCTCACCTGGAGCCCTCGGCGCCGCAGGAGGCTCGGCTCGTCCATGGCCCGCTAGTCCGCGCCGCCTGGCCCGCCCCCGGCCCCGCCCCAGCCTGCCAAGCCCCGCCACCCCGCGCCATTGGTCAAGCCGGTCAGCTGACGTGTCCTGGCCCCGCCCCTCCCTGGGAGCCCTCCCTCCTGGAAGGGCCCCGCCTCCATTGGATGGGCCAGACCCGCCCTTCCAGGCCCCACCCTTACCCCCCAGCCAAGGTGAAACCATTTTTCAATGAATCCTCCTGGGAATAAGGGAACGTTAGCATCCCCATTTTGCAGAGAAGGAAACTGAGGCTCAGAGAAGTTAACTGATGTGCCCAGGGCGCACAACAAGACCAGTTCTAGGGTGAGGTGAACGAGACCCTCAGTTCTGTTCAAAATTTGAAAAGGGCCACAAATACCAGTGATTAAGGTACACAAGATTCGAATGCAATAGTGTAAACAATCTAAACTAATGCGAAAAGCGCAGGATGAACGACACACCAAAAATGCAGGCTCTGCCTCTGCCTTTACATCACGCTGCCTTACTGGTTTCACCTTAATTCTGGCCCTAGCCCCAATAAAACTTTATTTACAAGAATAGGCAGCCACTGTTGCCGGTTTCTGTTTTGAGGAGGACTCCCTTCGCCGAGTCAGCTGGGCACCTGACTAAGCGCCTAATGAGGACCACCTTCCACAGGTATCTGGTGATAATTGATCAGCCCCCCTTTGCAGAAGGGAAACTGAGGCAGGGAGAAGCCCAAGTGCCAAGATGGGACCCATATTCTCTCTTCCACTGGGACTGCCACTGTCTCTGCACCTGTAGGTTTCCTTGGCTATCCGTTGGACTTAGACATTACAGGATCTTCTCAGGCTGGAGGAGAGACCCCAGGGACGCCCGATTGCCTTTGAGTCTGGATAGGCTCCTACCAAATTACAGTGGCCAGATTGAGCACATAAAAATACAGGGCTTCCTGAAATTTTGTTTTTGTCATACACACTTTAAAACTGAAATATTGGGGTGCCTGGGTGGCTCAGTCGGCTGAGCGTCAAACTTCAGCTCAGATCATGATCTCACGGTTTTGGGAGGTTGAGCCCCGCGTTGGGCTAAGCTGCTGTGAGCCCAGAACCCACTTCTGATCCTCTGTCCCCCTCTCTCTCCACTCTTCACCTGCTGGTGCTCTCTTTCTCTCAAAAATAAACATTAAATAAAAAAAAAAAAAAAAAAAAAAGGAGGGGCGCCTGGGTGTCTCAGTCGCGTAAGCTCCGACTTCGGCTCAGGTCATGATCTCGCAGTTCATGGGTTCGAGCCCCGCGTCGGGCTCTGTGCTGACAGCTCGGAGCCTGGAGCCTGCTTCGGATTCTGTGTCTCCCTCTCTCTTTGCCCCTCCCCTGCTCGCGCTCTGTCTCTCTCTGTCTCAAAAATAAGTAAACATTAAAAAAGTAAAAAGGTACTGGTACTCCCCTCACAAATTTATGAAAGATAAATAAAAATAAATAAATAAAATTGACATATAATTCACCCACCATAAAATACACCTTTTAATTTATTTTTATTTTTTAAGTTTATTTATTTTGAGAGAGACAGAGAAAGCGCAAGGGGGGGAGGGGCAGAGAGAGAGAGAGGAGAGGGCGAATCCCAGGCAGTCTCCACGCCATCATTGCACAGAGCCCAACTCGGGGCTGAAACCCACAAAACCGTGAGATCATGTCCTGAGCCGAAATCAAGAGTCCGACACTTAACAGACCGAGCCACCCCGGGGCCCCTAAAATATCTCTTTTTAAAGAGTACCATTCCGTGGTTCTCAGCATATTCTCAGAATTGTGTAATCGTCACCACTATCTAATCGCAGAACATTTTACCAACCCTAGAAGAAAACCTTTACCCGAGAGCACTCACCATCCTCCCTCCAGCAGCCGCCAATCTGCTTTCTGTCTCCGTGGCTTTGCCTGTTCTAGACATTTCACATAAATGGAATCCTACAACGCGTGGCCTTTTTTGTGTCCGGCTTCTGTCGCTCCACACGATGTTTTCAAGTTGCACCCACGCCGTAGCTTGAATCGGGGCTTCCTTCCTTTTTATGGCTGAATAATATTCCATCGTGTGGATGGACCCCATTTTGTTTATCCGTTCACCTGTCGATGGACATTTGAGTTTTTCCACTGTTGGTCTCTTGTGAGTTGCGCTGCTGTGAACATTCATGCGCAAGTTATTGTGTGGCCATATGCTTTCAATTCTCTTGGGTCTACATCTAGGCGTGAAATTCCTGGGTCATATGGTAACTCTGTATTTCTTTTTCAAAAACGGCCAGACTGTTCTGTGCAGTCAAAAGCAGCCGCTGCTGTAAGCTGAGCCATGTTTTTCCAAAATCCAGACGTTGAAATCCTCACCGTAGGTCCTTCAGAATGTGACTGTGTCCGGAGAGAGGGACTTTAAAGGGACAATTAAAGTAAAATGAGGTTACCTGGGTGGATCCTAATCCAACATGATTGCTGTCTTTATAAGAAGAGATTGGGGGGGGCGCCTGGGTGGCTCGGTCGGTTAAGCGGCCGACCTAGGCTCAGGTCATGATCTCGCGGTTGGTGAGTTCAAGCCCCGCGTCGGGCTCTGTGCTGACGGCTCAGAGCCTGGAGCCTGTTTCAGATTCTGTGTCTCCCTCTCTCTGTGACCCTCCCCCGTTCATGCTCTGTCTCTCTCTGTCTCAAAAATAAATAAACGTTAAAAAAAATTAAAAAAAAAAAAAAAAGAAGAGATTAGGGCACAGGCACGCACAGAAGGAAAGCCACATGAACACACAGGAAAACCCCATCTGCCAACATCTTGATCTTGGACTTGTAGCCTTCAGAACTGTAAGGAAAGAAATCCCTGTTATTGAAGGCACTCCGTCTCAGCCACCCAGTTAACTGTAATTTCAGACAAACAACGAATAATTGTTCATAATGTTCCACGCAATCCTTGGTAAGTAGATATGCTAAAAACTTAGGGGGCGTTTAACCTGAAATTCTCATTTATTTTATTTTATTTTTTAATTTTTTTTCTCAACGTTTATTTATTTTTGGGACAGAGAGAGACAGAGCATGAACGGGGGAGGGGCAGAGAGAGAGGGAGACACAGAATCGGAAGCAGGCTCCAGGCTCCGAGCCATCAGCCCAGAGCCCGACGCGGGGCTCGAACTCCCAGACCGTGAGATCGTGACCTGGCTGAAGTCGGACGCTTAACCGCCTGCGCCACCCAGGCGCCCCCTGAAATTCTCATTTAATAGGGCACGTTTTATCTGGCAACCCTATGCTAAAAGGACCTCAGGCTATAGCTTGTCTACCCTGGGTAATGGGGAGCTCACACCTTACAGTGACCGACGACAGCCCTGTCCCTGGTCTGTTCTGCCTACAAGTTCTCCTAGGGTCCAAGTTGGGGTGGACATGTGACCTACAGACTTTTCATTCACTTCAGCCAGGGTGACAGGCTCACGGTGGACATGAAACCCAAGCTCAGCCAATCAGTCTTCCCTGGGACTTTGGCTGCAATCTTGGAGAAAGAGAGGTTCCCTGTACCAGAGGTGGTTGGACCAGGCAAATGGGGGAGCTGCTGGAGGGGGAGCCACCAGAGAGGTTTCAAATGCCCTTGCTCCACCTGGAGAACTTCTCCACAGGACTTCCAAAATTACACCTTCCGTGGGCGCTAGAGGACATTTATTGACTGACTCGCTGAATCAATCGAACAATGAGTGCAATTTTTCCCTGGTGAACGCCTATGCATCTTTCAAAACCCGCTTCAAATTTAAGAAGCATCAAAGAACATTTTTACCGAATGAATAAGTGATTTGTTTTCCTGCGGACTTCTATACATCCATCAAAACCCTTCTCAGGTATCTCTGAGGGGCATCAGGGAGTGTGATTGTCGAACGAATAAGTGATGCCTAGAAATGTGTTTGATTAAAAAAAAACTAACAGATTTTCTCCTTGCAAAATCCTATTCATCCTTCAACATTCTCAGATGCCCTCCAGGGGCGTCAGGGTCTTGTGGCCCCGAGAAGGGAAAAGCCCAACCCTCGGCTGACTGAAGGTCACTCTACCCAGGAAGGAGGCGGAAGCTGAGGGGGTGGGGACATTCTGTGGTTCCTCCTGTCACGATTTCCATTTCCGGCGGCCCCTTTTAACCCAATCCTTCCTGCCTCCCCCTCCCAGCAGTTCGTGAGGCGGCTGAAAGTGGGGCAGCCCTAGGGGCATACCCCAGCTGTGTTTCTAGGGCAGCTGGGAGGGGCCACCAAGGGCACCCCAGGGCTTCCTGGAGTAGGGGTGTGCAGATCGGGCATGGGGGAAGGTGAAGTGCAGATCCTGACTTTGATAAGGATAGAAACACCACTTCACCTGTGACTGGCGTCCTGCTCACACACCTGCTATGGCTCCCCAGTGCCCTTGGGAAAAAAGCCCAGCCCTTCAGCCTGACGCTCGAGGTCCCTGTCCGACTTACCACCTTCATCTCTCCTGTGGAGTCCGAGACCTCCTTGCTCATCTTGATGTTCCCCCAAAGCATGTCCCCTGAGCTTTGGTCTCTGCTGTGCCCCTCTGCGGGGAGTGCTGTTGCATTCTATAAACCCCAGTTCAAGATCCCCCTTCTCTGGGCATCCCTCCCTACTCTCCCTTGGAACACCCCCAGCCCCTCCCTGCACCCAGCCCTGGCATCAAGGAACTGGGGGGGGGGGCATCTGTGTCCAGCTCTGACCCCTCCTCCACTCTTCTCTCCCTCCTTCAATGTCTTTCCAGTGGCTGCTTTGACTTTGGGGAGATGGGAAGGAGCTGTGACAAGAGCGGAGGCCACTGGAGGCCCCCCAGACAATGATTAATTACGCTGGCTGTCTGGTGGGCACGATCTGCCGGGAGCCCAGCCTATTTTGCAGATGGGGTAGCTGAGGCCTGGAAGGGCTGACCTCGGTGATGGGGCAGCCCTGGGGCATGAGGCTCACTGCCCACTGGCTGCTCAGCCCCACTGGGGGGCGGGGAGGGGAGGGGACTCTCTCTGAATCCATCTGTTCACAGGCAGCTGAGGCCTCTGGGCTCAGTGTCTCCATCTGTGAAATGGGGCCCATGATGGTGTCTCCTCGGGTGGGGTCTCAGGCTCCTCGAGGGGAGGTCGTGACTTTGGCCCTCTCTCTAACCGGTCTCTTCCCTCTTTCCTTATGTTTCTCTCAATCTGTCTCTGTCTCTCTCTGTCTCTGCCCCTCCCCCAGGCCTCACACATCAGTCCTGCAGCCCACTCCACCCCCTGGCCTGGCCTGGCCCTATTGCCAGTGAAGGCTGCTCTGTGCGGGGTCACGGGGTCCCCGTCCCCACTGTGCCAGGCCTGGGACACTGTTTCTTTGTTCCCATGGCTCTGACCTCATGGCCTCCCGGGCGCCTGACCCTGACCGGCCCAGCTGCCCCCCCCCCCCACCCCGGGGACAGGGCTTCTCTGAGAATGGGCCTCCTCCTGGCCCACCTGGGCCTCAGTTTCCCCAGATGCTCTTCCAAGACAGACCCTCACCGTATGCTCCTCCATCTCCCACGGTTCCGTGAACATTTTTTTTTTTTTGTAGGTGAAAAATCACATGACATAAAAGTAACCAGTTTAAAATACACAGTTCAGTGGCATTTAGAGCATTCACTACGTTTTGCAACCGTCACCTCTGTCTAGTTCCAGAACGTTCTCCCCACCCCAAGGGGAAGCTCGTCCCCATTAGCAGTCACTCCCCAGCCCCCACCCCCCAGCCGCTGGCAACCACTAATCTTTCTGTCTCTTCGAATCTGCCTGCTCTGGACATTTTATTTTTTATTTTTTAATTTTTAATTTTTAATTTTTTTTTTTTTTTTTTTTTTGCTCTGGACATTTTATATACATGGAATCATACAACACGTGGGCTGCTGCGTCTGGCTGTTTTCACTCAGCACGATGTGTTTGAGATTCACCCGCTTTGTAGCATGAATCAGTGCTTCTCCATGGACATCCTGGGCCTCTTTTGACAGTGGGGAGAAAGACTCAGAAAATGAGACCCCCAGATGCCAAAGAAACAGACACGGAGAAGAGAAAACGCTTCGTCTGAAGGAAGCAAAGGGGCTCTTTAGGAGCCGGGACCCAGGGTGCCCTGAGACCAGAGTCTGGGAAACGGGGAGGTGGGCATTTACTGCGGCGGGGGAGGGGAGGGTGCGGGGGGGGGGGTAAGGTACAGCAAACACTTCAGAATGACTTGTTGGGAGAGTGAACTCAGACATCCAAGAACCCTGGGCTCCCATTTGGCACCCGAGTCTCAGAAGTTGGCTAGAGAGGGCCAGAGACCAGGGCAAGGGCCCAGAGCTGCCCCCTCATGAGGCTGGCACCCGGTGTCCTGCTTGGGTCTTTCTCGGGTCGGAAGAGACCCTGAGATCTAAGGCCCTGGGTCAGACTGGCCCCACGGGTGGCTCTGTGGCTGGGATGAGGCCACCATCACCGAGCTGACTTCCTGGGTTTCTCTTTCAGTTTGACTTATGCCAGGAGGGGCCATGACACCTAACTTTTTTTTTTTTTTTTTTTTTTAATCTTTTTAGCATTCTTTCTTGCTCAGCTTCAATGTGTTCCAGGGCGAGGACAGGGTGGCTGGGCCTCGCCAGCAACACAGAAGCTCATCTGGGGCTGCAGGCCTCTGCATGGACTTCATGGGGCAGTTGTTGACCAGGCTGGTCCCCCTCCTTCTGCTCCTGCTTCCAGGGCAGGGCGGTGAGTGCTCCACCCTGACAAGGTGGCTCTTTGCTGGGAGACGTGTGTGTGAAAGGCCGTGGATCTGGGTTTCTGGGGTGGGTTCTGCGTCTCTGGGCCTCAGTCTTTCCCTCTCTCAAATGGGAGATCGCTGATCATAGCTTCCGGGGTCCAACTTGGGCATCCTCCCTCCGGTCTTGATTTTGTCTTCCGTGGAATGGGCCGAACCCCTGAATCTTTCCCACTTCCCAGAGTTCTGTGAGAAATGCTAAGAAAAGGATGGGGTGCCTGGGTGGCTCAGGCGGTTAAGCGCCTGACTTTGGCTCATGTCATGGTCTCACGGTTCGTGGGTTCGAGCCCCGTGTGGGCGTCTCGGCTGTCATCCAGAGCCCGCTTTGGATCCTCTGTCCCCCTCTCTCTCTGCCCTTCCCCCGCTCACGCCTCTGTCTCAAAAATAAAACCTTTTAAATAAGTAAATAAATAAAAAGAAATGCTAAGAAAAGGGTAAAGAACAAATATGTATATAAGTGATACACAGGGTAACTGATTATGTTTGTAGTATATGGTATATTCCTACCTTATATATACTCATAGACTCTCTCCGTCTTGTGGAATCAGATGGGAAGGAGCCCAGACCCCTGCAGATGGCTGGGTTTGACCTCTAATTCCGGTTCAGCTGTTGCTGCTGTGTGACCTCAGGCCACCCCTTTGCCTCTCTGTGCCTCAGTTTCCCTCTCTGGAAACAGCAGCGGCAGGGTTTCAGGGCCTTCAGGGGTCAGGCAGGGCTGGAGATCAGAGACGGGGAGGGGTCCAGGGGACCCTGGGAAGAGCAGCCTGAGAGGTTGACGCGTGGATGAACGAGCGGGTGGATGGATGGGCAGAGGATTGGACGTGTGGAGGGACGGCAGGGCGGGTGGGCGGATCTGTTTATGGGAACGTGGAGAGGTGGGTGGATGGTGACTTGGCGAGCCCCCGGCCTGAGCCCCTCTCCCATGCAGTTGAACTCTGCGAATGTCATGATCTCTTTGTTGCCTTTGCAGCCGAAGCCTGCGGCACGAGCGGGTGCTGTTTTCAGGACCCACCGTATCCGGATACAGACTCAGGTCTGGAACAGTTCTGCGCTGTGGGGAGAGGGCGTGCGGGGCTCTGACTGGCCCACCCCTGGGGGCCGGTCCCTCAGCTCTCTCCTGCCCAGCCAAAGTTTGAGGCCGGCCTGAGGTCTTGGAAGTGACCAGAAGGCCTACTGTCCTATCCTCACCAAGCTCGGGCGTCCTGGATCAGTCGCTTGCCTCTCTGAGCCTCGTCTCCTCCCTCGCAGGGTTGCAGACTTGGTGTCTGTGTCTGTTCAGCGTGGGGGGGCTAAGCAGCCGTGAGACATTTTGGGGCTCCCCGGAGGCAGGCATTGCTGGAACATATGTGCTTGCGATGCACCCCAATAAGGGCCTGCCATTGAACAGGCTCTTCATCCGCTCTTTTGTGCGAGAAATAGTCACTGAGCACCCACTCTGTGCGGACAGAGTTCTAGGCGTGAAAGAATCGGCCGTGACCCCAACTGCCAAACACGTACATGGACAGCATCCTAGGATGTGCTATGTGAAACCAGAGGAGGTGGGGGATGAAGGAAGGGGCTGTCTCAGGTTGCCTGGTGGTTAAGGAGGTGACCCTGAAGGAGAAACTGGAATGTCAAGATCTGGAGGGAAAGCATTCTAGGCAGCTGGCCCCGCGTGTGCAAAGGCCCTGTGGTGGGAGTAAGCTTGGTGTGTTTGAGGACTGGTGAGGAGTCCACTGGTGTGGCCGGAAGGGGGTGAGCACAGGAGACGGCAGGAGACAGGAGAAAAGGGCACAGGGAGGGGGCTGGGAGCGGGTTCCTTAAATGTCACAAAGATTTACCCTGAGGGTGCGTCAGCAAGGAGGGGCCCCTCCCGATTCTTGGTCCATTCCCAAACCTCTGGTATCTCCTCTAGGCTCGGCTTCAGGCCCCAAGGACCTGACCTGCTACCGGATATTCAGCGCCGGTTATGAATGCTCCTGGCGGTACGAGGGCCCCTCGGCTGGGGTCAGCCACTTCCTGAGGTGCTGGTGAGGACCCTGCCCCAGTTCCCAGACCCTCATTCATCATCCCACCCTGGCTCCCGCTCTCAGATGTGTGACCTTGTCAGGCTCCTTTCGGGAGGCTCAGTTTCTCATGTGAGAAGAGAGGGCTGGGACTCTCTATGTTGTGGCGGGGGTGGGAGGTGGGGGGGGGCGTCCCTCTAGCCCCTCGTCCCCACCCTCTCACTCACTCGTCCACCCTCCCATTCATTCATTCCCATCTTCCTTCCTCCTGTGGCACCTGTGGCAACCCATCTCGCGAGATTCCGGGACGGAAACACACACACGCGCGCACACACACACACACACACACACACACACACACACCCCCAACCCCTCGGTTCCAGGCTGATCCCCACGGAGTCCCCAGGCCGCGGAGGGGGAGCACAGGGGGCAGAAGAAGATGCCGGGATGCGACTCACACCTTCTGCCGAGGCACCCTGGGGGTCCCGAGGACCCCCAGACTGAGCACCAGCACTCTCCCTCCCCAGCCTCAGGTCCGGGCGCTGTTGCTACTTTGCCGCGGGCTCGGCCACCAAGGTGCAGTTCTCCGACCAGGACGGCATATCTGTGCTGCAGGCCGTCACCCTCTGGGTCGAATCTCGAGCCGGGAACCGGACAGAGAAGTCACCCAAGGTCACCCTGATGCTTCACAGCTCAGGTCAGTACCCTGTTCTACTCCTCCTCCTCCTCCTCCCTGCGGCCCCTTCGTCACCCAGAGAAGCCTCCGGTCCCTGAGCCTGGACCTGGGGGGGATTCCGGCCAGCGGCTCGATAACACCAGCTGTTTTCACATCACACGCTATCGTGAGACATGGCAGTTTTTTATGGTCCCCTCTCCAATCCCCAGCTGCCGGGCACTTAGGTGGCTTCTGGGTGAAGGCTGCTGGGACCCCGTTGGGTCCTCTATGTCTGTTTTCACGACTCAACCACATACACTTTGACATATCGTTGCTGAGTTCCCACCGTGTGCTACCACTGAGTCACAGGGACACGAGCGAGGCCACCAAAGTCTGCAGCTCGGAGCTGGGACTAGGGTGAGGTGAGAAGGGAACCCGCCTGGGGCACAACATTTCCAAGGGGTGCCCCAAACCTCGCTAGTCGATATAAACGCTACGGTAATGCAATATTTTTAAAAATCAAAATTCATGGGGAAAAAAAAATCCACGGTGAACAAAATACCGCGTTTTAAAATATGGGGTCGGTTTTAAAATAATCGCGTTTTAAAATATGCTCAGTCGGTTAAGCGTCCGACTCTTGATTTTGGCTCAGGTCATGATCTCACAGTCCTGAGATGGAGTCCTACGTCAGGCTCCGCGCTGGGCTGCCTAAGATTCTCTCTGTCCCTCTCTCTGCCCCTCCCCTGCTCATACTCTCTCTCTCAAAAACAAACAAACAAACAAACAAACAAACAAACAAAACCCCTCTAAACTCATAAATTAATTAGTTAACTAAAGACAAGATCCGACCGTGTCTTTGTACACCCTTGCCTTTCTTGCTTCACTGTACTTGTGGCCCTGCCTCTCTCTTTGCCTTCGTGGAGCCCAGAATCAAGTGGGGGTGATGAACGAGGCATGATTATGACATACGAGGAGATACCGCTGGGAGGCCAAGGAGGCTTCCGGCTCAAGCTGAGCCCGGAAGGATAAAAAAAAAAAAAAGATCCAACAGGAATAAAGCGTAGAAAAGTGTGTTCCAGGTGGAGAACATGAGAGCGACGGCAAGTGCAAAGGCCCTGAGGTAGAATCAGGCATGGTGTGACCAAGATGCAGAAAGAACGATAGACGTCTCTCTTTGGGTCAGGGTCTAAAAAATTAGTAAGATTTCCCTAATCGTCCTCTAGAAAAATAGATTGCCAACGACCCTCCCCGTCAGCAGCTTACAAAAGCGCCTGTCTCACTATAGCGTTGCTCTAAGGGGTATTGATACTTCCCTCCCAGGCTTAGATGGAGCATGTAAGGGTTTCCCCGATTCACATACTGGGGGCTTAGTCAGTTACCCTGGGCTGGGTGGGACGGATGTTCTGAAATTTTCAGGACCAGTAACTCACACATATGCCGGCCCCCTCCCCAAACCCCATCTCTGCTTCCAGTTAAATACGACCCACCGCTGCTGGGAGACATCAAGGTGTCCGGCTCCGCGGGGCGGCTGCTCATGAAGTGGGAGACCCCAGCCCGCCAGGATGGCGCCGAGGTCCAGTTCCGGCACCGGACAGCCGGCAGCCTTTGGAAGCTGGTGAGTTTATTCTCCGGGCGGGGGGAGAACACAGGCCTCTCCCCGGGGCAGCTCCATCCCCCAAATCAGTTTCACCGTCTCTACACCCTTCCCCCCTCCTACCTGGCCTCCACTCTTGCCTTGTTTCTAGCCTCTGGAGTCTCCTTGACACTCAGCTCTCGTCGTGACCTCCCTCGCTCGCACACCTTCCATGGCTCCCTATTACCCTCAGGAGGGCATCCTTTCCTCGGCTGGCCCTAGGTACCCTCACCTGCCTCGTGCTTCCTCTGGTCCCCTCCTGAATGGCTGTTAGTCTCTGCTCATGCCCGGCATTTCCAGACTCTGCCTTTACCCACGCAGTCTTCTCCATCTGTATGCTTTCCTTTCTATCTGAGCACATGAGAATCCAGCCCACCTTCAGGGTCCGGCTCCAGGGCCGCCTCTCCAGGAAGCTGCCCTTCCGCTTCCACTCCTCCCTTCCCTCCTCCTCCTCCTCCTCCTCTTCCTCCTTTTCTTCTTCTTCTTCTTCGATATAATTGACATATAACATTATATAGGTTTCAGGTGTTCAACATACTTATTTTATATTTATATACATATTGTGAGATGATCACACGAAGTTATAAACCTTTTTTCTTGTCCTAAGACCTTTGGAAGATCTACTCTCCCAGGAACTTTCAAATACACCACACCGTGTTATTATTGTTATTATTTTTTAAATGTTTACTTATTTTTGAGACAGAGAGTGCCAGCGGGGAGGGGCAGAGGGAGAGGGAGCCACAGATGCCCAAGCAGACTCCAGGTTCTGAGCTGGCAGCCCAGAGCCTGACACGGGGCTCGAACTCACGAACTCGGAGATCATGCCTTGAGCCGACGACGGCGGAGCCACCCAGGCGCCCCCATCAGGCAGTATTATTAGCTACAGTCACCGAGCTGGACATGACATCCCCAGGACTGACTGCTTTTACAAATGAAGTTTGTCCCTTTTGACCACCTTCACCCATGTCACGCACCGCCCACCCCTGCCTCTGGCAACCACCAATCAGTTCTCTGTATCCACACGCTTCCGGGTGGTTTTGCTCTAGATTCCACGTGGGTGAGAGATCCTTTTACACTTAGCATAATACACTCCCCCATTCATGTCGTCACAGACGGCAAGATTTCCTTCTTGTACAGCTGAGTGATAGTCCATTGTATATATACCACCTGATTTTGGTTTTGTTTTTGTTTTTTTTTCATTCATCCATCGTCGGACCCTCAGGTTGTTTCTCTGTATGACTTTTTTGGACCTTCATTCGTATTCTTTGGCTACCCTCTGCCGCCCCTGCTGTTTCCCCCCATCCCGGGGCAGAGCCAGCTGGGCCTGCCAGAAATCTCAGCCCTTGCTTAGCGCCCAGGAAGTCTCTAGTCTGGGGGGCACCTGGGTGGCTCCGTCGGTTAAGCGTCCCAACACTTTGATCTCAGCTCAGGTCACGATCTCACGGTTTGTGGGATCTCCGCTGACAGCATGGAGGCTGTTGGGGATTTTCTCTCTCCCTCTCTCTCTCTGTCCCTGCCCTGCTCGTGCTCTCTCCATCTCTCTCTCTCTTTCTCTCAAAATAAATAAACTTAAAAAAAAAAAAAAAGAAGAAGAAGAAGCCCCTAGTTTGGGAGAGACAGAGACCTCCAGCCTCTGAATTATGGCGTCTCCTCCTCCCTCAGACTGGGAGCATCTTGAGGTCAGGGAGCCGCCTCAGCGTCAGCCCCGCCATCCCTCCCAATGTTGGGCCCCTCTGAGTCTCTGTTATGCCATCAGGTCAACGGGATCAGTTAGAGGCAGTGGTATGGGGCCTCTGATGGCGAAAGGCGCGTCTCTCTGTTTTATTTCCAGCCCCCTGAGCACCTTAGCAGAGGACGGAACTGAAGCTTGGGATGTTGGGGGACTCTCAGCATCACACCGGGAAGTGTGGGCCAGGCTGTGTCCTAAATCTGGCTTTCCTGACCCCCAACACCATAGACATACAGGTTTTGCCACCTAAAGTAATTTTTGTTAAGATTTTTTCTTTTTTTCTTTTTTCCTTTTCTTTCTTTTTTTTTTTTTTTTTTTTTTTTGGAGAGAGAGAGAGAGAGAGAGAGAGAGCGAGCGCAAGCAGGGGAGGGGCAGAGAGAGAGAGCAAGACACAGAGTCTGAAGGCAGGCTCTAAGCTCTGAGCTGTCAGCAGAGATCCCGATGCGGGGCTCGAACCTACGAACCGCGAGATCGTGAACTGAGCCGAAATTAAGAGTTGGACGCTTAACCAACTGAGCCACCCTGGCGCCCCTGCCTCCTGAAATCTTTTCAGTAAACTTTTAATTTTAGAAGAATCTTAGATTCTCCGTAAAGTTTCCAGGAAGCCAACAACTCCCACAGAAACTCCACCCAGCTTCCCTACATGTTAATATCTCACATTCTTGAGTGTGTTTGTTTGCAACTGAGATGGATGTTGGCATATTGCTATGAATTAAATTGCAGAGGTCACTCGTTTTTCTATGAATGTCCTCTTTTATTTCTGGTTATTTATTTATTTATTTATTTATTTTTACAAACATCCTCTTTCTGTTCCTGGCTCCGACCCAAGCTCCCACATTGCACGTAAAATCATTGTTTCATTAGAAATTTTTGTTAACGTTTATTTATTTTTGAGACCGAGAGAGACAGAGCATGAACAGGGGAGGGTCAGAGAGAGAGGGAGACACAGAATCGGAAGCAGGTTCCAGGCTCCGAGCTGTCAGCACAGAGCCCGATGCGGGGCTCGAACTCACGGACCGTGAGATCATGACCTGAGCCGAAGTCGGACACTTAACCGACTGAGCCACTCAGGTGCCCCTAAAATAATTGTTTACAATGAAAAGAGCTAATATTTCTCAACACCGAAATGGTCACAGGTTCATTCATATGTGTGTGTGTGTGTGTGTGTGTGTATATATATATGTACATATGTGTATATATATGTGTATATATGTATATATTATATATATGTGTATATGTATATATGTGTATATATATATGTATATATATATGATCTTGTCCTAGGGCCACTGTGGACGTCAGGATGATGCTGGCTTCGGTGAGAATAATATAACAACAGCTGCAGCAAGCTAGCGTTAATTGAGCACCCACTGGGTGCCAGGCCCAGTGCTAAATTCTCTGTGTGCTTCCTGGCCCACCCTGTAGTTCAGTATTGGATTATTCCCAGTTCACAGGTGAGGAAACAGCCTGGGGGGCGAGAAGCCATTGATCAGGGGCACATCCCCATGGGTGGCCTTGCCAGGACTCTGACCTAGGGCAGGGGCAGAATGGGTGATCTTTTTTTTTTAATTTTTTATTTATTTTATTTTATTTTATTTAACGTTTATTTATTTTTGAGACAGAGAGAGACAAAGCATGAACGGGGGAGGGTCAGAGAGAGGGAGACACAGAATCGGAAACAGGCTCCAGGCTCTGAGCTGTCAGCACAGAGTCAGACGTGGAGCTCGACCGCGAGATCATGACCTGAGCCCAAGTCGGCCACTTAACCGACTGAGCCACCCAGGTGCCCCAGAAGAATGGGTGATCTTGAAGCCCCAAGGGGACAGGCCCTGGCCTATTCCCGCAGTGTCCCTAGGGCCCAGCACACAGCTGGCACTCAATAAGTGTATGACGACTGGGGCGCCCGGGTGGCTTAGTCGGTCAAGCATCTGACTCCAGCTCAGGTCATGATCTCGCGGTTTGTGGGTTCGAGCCCCGCGTCGGGCTCTGTGCTGACAGCTCAGAGCCTGGAGCCTGCTTCCGATTCTGTGTCTCCCTCTCTCTCTGCCCCTCCCCCCACACTTGTGCTCTGTCTCTCTGTCTTAAAAAACAAACGTTAAAATATTAAAAAAAAAAAAAAAAGTGTATGACGGCTAAGTGCCAAGTGCCAAGCCCCGGGGCACCTTCAGCTTGATGTCTGACCTGTTTCTTGCCAGAGTCATGCCTCTGCCCCCTGCAGATGGACGCAGCCCAGGAATTCCAGCTGCGGAGGCGGAGGCTCAGGCCGGGAGCCCCAGGAGATCCCTGGAGCAGTTGGAGCAGCCCCGTGTGTGTCCCGCCTGGTGAGAGCACCTAGAGTCACAGGAACCAGGGCAGGCAGTAGAAATGCGGCAGTGGAGGGGCGCCTGGGTGGCTCAGTCGGTTGAGCGTCCGACTTCAGCTCAGGTCACGATCTCGCGGTCCGGGAGTTTGAGCCCCGCGTCGGGCTCTGGGCTGATGGCTCAGAGCCTGGAGCCTGCTTTGGATTCTGTGTCTCCCTCTCTCTCTGCCCCTCCCCCGTTCATGCTCTGTCTCTCTCTGTCTCAAAAATAAATAAACGTTAAAAAAAAAATGTGTGGTAAAAAGCACATCATTTTAGCCATTTCAAAGTGTAGTTTTCTAGCATTAAGTATAGTCACGTTGTTGGAGACTAGATCTCCATGTTTTCAGATTTTGCAAACTAACATCCCATGGGAATCCTGTGTTTCAAGGCGGGGCGGGGGGGGGGTCCCCATCGGGGGTCTGTGGGTGGCGGCCGGCAAGGGAACGCCCCCAGCGTCACTGTCTTGCCCATCCCATTCATTGCAGAACGTCTCCCACAGCCCAGCTGGAGGTTCTCGGTGGGGGCACTCCGCCCAGACGGGAAGAGGCAGGTGACTCTGGATGGGCAGGTAATGGGCCGGCACAGGGCTGTAGGGTGGCCTGGGATGGGCAGAAGGAGACAAGAAAGAGGCTGGAGTCGGGGCACGAGTAGGACATGGGGAAGAGCCATGGAGGTGGCAAGGACCGTGGGTTTAACTCTGCAGGTAATTGGGAGCAATGGAGAGTATGTGGGCAGAGGAGGGATATGGCGGGGTTCAGGTGTTCGTAGACTTCCCCTGGCTGCCAGGTGGGGGCCAGATTGTGAGGGGCTGGGGTGCAAGCCGGCAGGCCAGGGGTCGGCCATGTCAGTCTAGATGGGAGATAATAAACAACCCGTTAAAAGCAGTCTAATTAACCCCAGTCTAGATGGGAGATAATAAACAACCCGTTAAGAGCACTCTAATTAACCCCCATTTTACAGGGAAGGAAACTGAGCCACAGAGGGAAACTCTCCTGGCCAAGTCAGGGTGCAAAACCACCAAATGTTGCGCCGCCTGGCTTCACCATAATTAACGCGGCCAGCTCCCTAACGGGCTGTCGCGGTAAAGGCTGCAGTAAAGCTCTTTCACTTCCTGGCTTTCCTCTCATTCGAATTCCTTTTCTTAGGAAAAATTTCCAGGCTTTTCCAAAGATGGAAAAAAAAAACAAAAACAAAAAACCACCAAAAAAACCCCAGAAAACGAAAACATTTTTTTCCCTGGCTCTCTGTGAGTTTCACCAAATTATTTCCTCCTCAGACCAACATGCACTGGACATGGCTATTTTCCAACCGCCCTGGCAGCACGGAGGGTTTCTTTTTGGGGGACAGGGGACGGGGGCTGGTTGTGTTGTTTTGTTTTAATTTTTGGCACAGGCCCTGGCCCATGGATGAGTCTGCCCGGGGCCGCACCCTGGGGATGATGACCCGGGTCAGGCCTCCGCAAGCAAGCCCTCTCTCACACTCCCCACAGCTGCCCCAGCTTGAGCTTCCAGAAGGCTGCCTCAGGTCCAAGTCTGGCGGGGAGGTGACCTACCGTGTCCACCTGCACATGCTGTCCTGCCCGTGTAAGCCCAAGGCCACAAAGACCTTGCAGCTGAGAAGGTTCATCAATATCTCCGGCGCCGCCTATGACCTGGCTGTCGTCTCCCAGAATCGCTTCGGCCCCGGCCCCAACCAGACGTGGCACATTCCTGCCCATGCCCACACCCACCCAGGTGTCTCCTCTGGCCGGGGAGGGCTGCGGGAGGGCCTCTGGGATCTGAGAACCTACTCTGAGCCTCCGCCGGGCGGGGGGGCGGGGGGGGAGCGGGGAGGCAGGTGAGGCACAAAGTGAAGGGGGTGTCGAATTTAGGAACGTGTCAAAATCAACTAATTAGGGCATGTCATGTTACAACGCAGTATTTAAAGCAAACGCGCAAACACAAAACTCTAGCTGGCAAAGTACAGCCCAGACCAACCACCTGTTTTTGTAAATAAAGTTGTACCGGGACCAGGGTGAGATCAGGGTGTGGTGGGCGAGGCGGGCACAGGATTGATCCTATCTTCACTTAAAATCTTGATATCTGGGGCGCCTGGGTGGCTTAGTCATGAAGCATCTGACTTCGGCTCAGGTCATGATCTCGCAGGTTCGTGAGTTCGAGTTCCGCAGCAGGGGAGCTCCAGCCCCGCTTCGGGGGAGCCCCGCTTCTCCCTCTGTCTTCCTGTCTCTCCCTCTCTCTCGCTTGCGCCCCCCCCCCCTCAGCATAAAATAAAAATCTTGATGTTTGTTCATTATGTATACATATACATAATTAAATATGTACATGTAGTTATACATATGATGAAACAAATCAAGATTTATATTTATGTATACGGGCACGTATGCGCACACACATATTTTATTGAGGTGAAATTCGCGTAGCAACACCAGCCACTTTAACAGGTGCGATTCAGTGGCATTTAGGACATTCACAGTGATGCGCAACCGTCACCTCTGTCCGGTTCCAGAACATTTCTATCACCCTCAAAGGGAGACCCCGTGCCCATCAGCCGTCACTCCCCATGCCCCTTCTCCCCAGCCCTTGGCAACCACTAACCCGCTTTCTGTCTCTATAGATTTCACGGAAACGGGGTCACACACCACGTGGCCTCTTTCATCTGGCTTCTTTCACCAGCATAACGTTTTCCAAGTTCATCCACGTTTCCTTTTTATGACCGAGGAATATTCTGTCGCGTGGCCGGGACCCCGGCGCATTGACCTGTTCATCCGCGGATGAACACTTGGGCTGTTTCCACCTTTTGGCGATTGTAAATTGTGCCCATCACATACTTTTCCGTTCATGTTTTGACTTCTTTAGCTTTATTTATATTTTATTTTATTTTTAATGTTTTATTGACTTATTTTTAAGAGAGAGAGAGAGAGAGAGAGAGAGAGCGAGCACGAGTGGGGGAGGGGCAGAGAGAGAGGGAGACACAGAATCTGAAGCAGGTTCCAGGCTCTGAGCTGACAGCACAGAGCCTGATCCGGGGCTCGAAGCCACAAACCGTGAGATCATGACCCCAGCTGGACGCTTAAACGACTGAGCCACCCAGGTGCCCTTGATTTTTTTTTTTTTTTTTTTAAATATCGCATTTAAAACAACATTTACCTTGACGACTGAGTTCTTCAGTGCCTCACATTTTGTGCCCGATCGTTGCCTCACTCACACCCCGGTCCCGGCCCCACCGAGCCACCCGGCAACCCTGTGAGCACAGGGCTGTTACGATGATGCCCATTTCAGAGATGACACGACTGAGGCTCAGATGGGTGAAGCCACTCGCACAGCAGCGAGCCGGTCAGCTCCCGGCCTGGTTTGGGTCATGGCCCGCTGTGTGACCTTGGGCCAGTGGCTCTCCCTCCCTGAGCCTCCGAGTCTGTGTTAGTGGGGTGATCACGGTCCCCCTTGGTAGCGAAGGGTATAGCAAAGCCCTCACACGGGCCCAGCGCATATAGTCGGCGCTCAATACGTGCTAGTTGTGGACCCCGGAATTAGAAGTCGTGCCCACCTCCCCAAGGTTGTTGCAGACGCCCTTGCGGTAGGGAGTGGGAGAGATGAGCCGGGAGCTGAGTGGATGTGTCCTTGTGCCCAGGCCAGGAGGCCCATCCGGCACCACACCCACCCGTCACTGGGTGAGGCAGGAGGTGGGTGGCCAGACGTCTGCTGGAACAAGAGATGCTCCCCGGGCTGGCGGGGTGGGAAGCGGAGGGGTGCGCATGCGTGTGTGTGTGTGTGTGTGTGTGTGTGTGTGTGCGCGCGCGCGCGCACGCGCGCAGGAAATCAGTACAGGCCGTTGCAGACGGTGGGCGTCTTGGCAGGGAACTCATGGTCAGACCTGGAAATGACCGAACTTACGCAAACAGCCCCTGGGCCCGGCTCCCAGCCCGGTGGCCCCCAGTGTGAGGAGACAGAGCCAGGCGCAGATACCCGCGGCCCCGAGGGGTTAGGGTTTGGCCAGAGGATGGCACGGGGCTACGGGAGCCTCGGACTGGTGGGAGAAGGGGGCACCGGTTCTCACGTGGCTCTCTCCACTCCTTCCAAAACCAGGGGTTCTGAATATCAGCGCCGGCGCCAACGGGACCATCATGCGTTGGCCAGCCTGGGCCCCGGACATGACCTACTGCATCGAGTGGCAGCCCCGGGGCCAGGACAGGAGCCTGACCACCTGCACCCTGACTCCACCCCAGGATCGGGACCCTACTGGAATGGGTACCGTAATGCCCCGCCTCCGCCTCTGCCTTAGAGCTCCTGGTCGGGTCAGACCTCTATGGGCCGTGCGTGTGCGTTGTGTGAGGCCGAGAGAGGCCTGGCTGCTTACCCGACGTCCCCCAGAGGTGGGAGCCAGGCTGAGACTTGGACCCTCCCCCCCATGCTGGTCGGGAGCTCCCTGCCAGGCTCCTGGGGCATCAGGGCTTACTTAGCCCTGGGCAGATCGCGCCCCAGTAGGTAATGAGTCTCACATCCCAGGGTGCCTGTTAAACATTCACCCGTGCCAGAGAAGGTGCAGCTAGCAAGATACTGGTGGCAAATTTAATGAGGCCTCCGGAGGAAAACGGGGAGGGCTCATGGCCCCGGCAACCTCGCGTCTTCCCTCCCGCTTCCTACCCTGGGCCTGGCCTCCGCCAGGAACCTCAGCCTCAGACTGGCCCGGGAGGAGTCCGCAGACTGGGGAGACAGAGCTGGGGACAGGCACACCAGGCCCTGTAGAGGAAGGGCTGGGCTGGAGGGGGGCGGGGACGGGCTGTGGGGGGATAAGGAAGGGATCCTGGAAGAGGGGACATTGGTGCGAGGGTTTTGAAGCATGAGCAGGAGCGCTCTCTGGGAGTTCCCGGCACGAGGCACAGCCAGCGCCGAGATGTGAAGGGAAATACAACCTGTTTACTGGCCTGGCCCGGGGCCAATCCTTCCAGCAACCTACAGCTGGAGCAGGGCATCCGGGGCGTTGGAGCAGAAGATGTGTTACCGCATCACGATCTTCGCGTCCGCACACCCACAGAAGCCCACCTCGTGGTCCACAGTCTTGTCCACCTACCACTTCGGGGGCCACGGTGAGTAGCCCAGACCTACGGGGTGGTCCCTCCGGAGGGCTTGGCAGCGGCCTTGGGCGTGAGGAGGACAGAAAGAACGTTCAGGGGCACTTACTCCGGGCCAGGCCTTGGCCAGAAGCCAGACACGCAGAAGGGGGTTCCTGTAGACGCCCCGAGCGGCCTCGCCCCATTTTATAGATTCAATAAAGTGAGGCGCAGAGAAGAGAAATGATGGCGCCTGGTCGGGGAGCCAGGACTCGAACCCAGGCCCGCCCGACTCTGCCGCCAAGGTCACCCGCGTGGGTCTCTGCGCGGGGCCAGGCTGGGCACGCGGGAGGGAAGGGTTCAGCCGGTACTCCTGGGACTGACCATGGCCGCGGTTGCAGCCCCGGGGGCCGGAAGCCCACAACACGTGCTGGTGAAAAGGCTCAGCCAGGACTCCGTGACTGTGGAGTGGGCACCCTCCGTGCTGAGCGCTTGCCCTGGTGTCCTGAAGGAGTACGTCGTGCTCTGCCAGGAGAAGGATGGAGGCCAGATGTCCAGTACGTGAGGCAGCGCGGGTCTGGCTGCGGGGAGAAGGGGTCTGGGATTGAGGTCTGCCTGGCTGCGGGACCCCGAGCACCTCCCTGCCCCTCTCTGGGCCTTGGTTTTCCCACCCACAACCCAGGAGATGGGCTCCGAGTCTCGACGGCCCTTTCCAGGCCCCCAGGGGGCAGCAGCCGTGTGCCCACAACATACCCCGTGTGTGAGTGGCAGCCCCTCCTGTGAATCAGCAGCTGTCCCCATTTCACAGATGGGAACACTGAGGCCTGGAGCGGAATTCCCGCCCAAGGGTTAAGGAAGCCTGGACTTGGGCTCAGTCAGGTGCCCCTTCTCGCCCCTTAGGAGGGGAAGAAGTGAGAACACGCCGGGCAAGTCTCACTAGGGCCGGAGGTTCCTATCGTTTCCACACCCCGGGGGCCCCCTCTTCCACGCGGGGAACACGGCCTTTCCGATACAGCCTCACACCCCCCACCTCCTGCAGCAACGGGCCGGGCCAGCGAGACCTGCCTCTTCGTGTCTTGCCTTCCCACCAAGCACCTAGCACTCACCGGTCAAGGCACAGATGTCCCGGGGGCAGGGGGGACACCCAGGTATCAAAGACACCTGCCATCAGCCTGGCCACCCATTGCTTAGAGGGGGTAAATGAGGCCGAGTGGGGTTCGGTGGCTTATTCGGGGCGGCGTAGCTGGCAGCGGCCATTACCGAAAACCCATCTGCCAAAAGTCAGGTTGCTGAAGATTAGCGCACGAACCACCCGTTGGCCACATTTACCCGTTCCCCCCAAATTCCGTTTGAAGAATATTCTATCTTGAATATACACAAAGAATATCGACTGAGGCTTCTAGGAGTTTTTTTCTTCTTGATAACGGCCGGCAGCGATATTCTCATCGTGAGGATTTTTATCGAGGGCTTTATTTTATTTTTTTTTAAGATTTTTATTTATTTTGAGAGAGAGAGAGAGAGAGCACAAGCTGGGGAGGGGCAGAGAGAGAGAGAGACAGAATCCGAAGCAGGCTCCAGGCTCTGAGCTGTCAGCACAGAGCCTGACGTGGGGCTCGGACTCACAGACCGCGAGATCGTGACCTGAGCTGAAGTCGGACGCTTAACCGACTGAGCCCCCGGGGCGTCCCGAAAAAGTGTTTTTAAGGAGGAGAGGGAGGAAACCACGCGGATATCCGGGGAAAGGGTGAACAAAGTAGAGGAGGGGGGGACTGTCCGTGCAAAGGCCCTGAGGTGTAACAGAACCTGGCGTCTCTAAGGAGCTTGGAGGAAAAGGCAGGTGGGTCTGGGCAGGGGACAGAGCAAGGAGCCTGCAGAGGTCCGGATTTGAGAAAAATAGCACCATTCGCTAAATATTTTGGTGACGAAGATTCCTCCAAATAAGCTGAGGTGCGTGGGTGCATTAAGAGTTTTCAGCAAAACGCCTTGAGTCCCCATTGCCACTCCTAGGGTGTCGCTGCCCAGCCAGGCCCCTGGCATCCCATCGCCCGATGGGAGTAAAGGCAGTCTAGGAACCCACGCCTGCCTCCCTCCCACAGAGCTGTCTGTGAAGCCCACGGAGACCGAGGTCACCCTTGGTGGCCTTCGGGCTGGCACAGCCTATACCGTGCAGGTTCGAGCAGACACAGTGACGCTGCAGGGCGCCTGGAGCCAACCCCAGCCATTCAGCTTTGGTGAGTAGGAGGGCAGGGCCTGGGTATTTACCCAGCATGCACTGCCCCGGCCCAAGCCTCCCCCAGCCGCCCCGCCCTGGCCCTGCCCCTGCCCCCAGTGCATCACCCTCAGGAGGAAGTCCCACCTCACTCTCTTCCCACCTCTTCTTGCGTTTTTTCCCTTCCGGAACCTTCTCTCACACTCCTGTTGCCTTGCCAGTGCAGGCGCCTCTGCCCGGAATGTCTGTGCTTCCCGCTAACTCCTTTCCATCCTCCAAAACTCAGCTCATAAGCTTCCTCCTCCAGGAAGCCTTCCACGCTTTCCTCTGGGTGCCCACCCCGCCCCCTGCCCCCCTAGCTGTTACTGCCCTTCCTTCCTGGCCTGACATCTTGGGAGTGGGTGAGGGAGGGTGTCTGTGTCCCAGGCTCTGTCCCACCACCCCCCCCTCCAGCCTGGGGGCTCCAGGGGAGGTAGAGGGGGCAGGGGGCTATTTATTGAGTGAGTGAATGTGAATGAATGAGTGTCTCTCTTATCGCAAAGATAAGGAGGCGGGCTCTGTTGTCCTGGGGTGTGTGGCTGGAAGAAATTTGGAAATCAAATGATCCCTGTTCCTGCCATAGTCGCTGCCTGTTGTCCTTACGGTGAAATCTGGTCCCAAGAGAACCAGGCAGTCAGTCCTTGCGTGGGGTGGCAGGTCTGGGTCCAGGGGAGCAACCCCATGGGCACAACCTGCGGGCACTTGGAGCCACGGTGTCCTGGGCGCGGCGGGCCAGGCCTTTGTCCCGCAGACACAGGGCAAGTGGGTTCCCCGGTCTCCGGCTTCACGTATGAGGAAACTGAGGCACAGAGGGACCCATGGCATGCCATGGTCAGCAGCGAGTTGATGGAGGGTCCAGCTCTCCCACCTCCCTTCCCAGTAAGAGGCAGGAGGTGTCCCTCCCCCAACCCAACCTCTCCCACTCCCAGAAGTCCAGGTTTCCCAGTTCGATTTGTCTGTACTCCTCGCGTCTCTGGGGAGCTTCCTGAGCATCCTTCTCCTGGGCGTCCTTGGGTACCTCGGCCTGAACAGGTAACTTACACCATCTCCCCCAAGATGGTCCATAATGGCAATAGTAGGTATTGGTGCCCAGTTTACAGATGAGGAAACTGAGGCTCAGAGAGTCAGGTCCAAAGTATCCAGCGGTGGGGGCTGAGTGGGATTTGAAACAAAGTCTGTCAGATGCCCGCCTCCCCCCCCTCCAATCCACATCAGTTCTCCCTTTATAACCTAGTGGAGATGAACAAAATAAGACAGAACAATGAAAAAGTAAGAACGGATAGAAACACTGCTCCTCCGACCAGCTCCCTTCCCTCCCCAGGGCTGCGCGGTATCTGTGCCCGCCTCTGCCCACACCCTGTGCCAGCACTGTGGTCGAGTTCCATAGCAGCCAGGGGAAGCAGGTAAGGGCACTGCTTTTCTGATTTAAGGTCTTATTTATTGGGTCTATACTCTGGGCTGGCGTTCTACAGAGTAATGGCCATGCCTTCACTCATTTTATTCTCCCCTAACCACTGACACAGGGATTCCAAAAACCCGTCCTATTTCACACACTGACAAGCGGAGGCCCAGAGAGGAACCTCCTGTGGGTCGTTTCCTAGCAGCAGAAACAACAGAAGAACCCAGTGTGGGTGGAGGTGGGGGTGGGGGGGTGGGGTAAGGGGAGGATTCCTTGGATGGTGGTCTTCAGGCATGGCTAGATCTAGGAATCCCGACACTGAACATCCATTTGTCTGGGCTGCTGTTCTGCCCGCAGTCTTCCCTCCCAGCCAGGCGCAGTCTTTCCCCAGTGGAAGCAGGGGCTGTTTTCCCCATTCATTTCAGCAAAAGTCTCAGGGCTATCACTGATTGGCCCAGCTTGGGCCACATGCTCATGGAATCAGGGGCTAGAGTGCTCTGATTGGCTGGGCCAGGTCACATGTCCATCACTCAAATTGGGGTGGGGACACTGCCCTGCCTGCCCAATCACATCAACAGTGAGAAGAGGAACAATTTCCCAAAGAGAAATGGGGGGCCGGGGAGGACTTCCCAAGGGGATGCCGAATGGGGGGGGGGGTCACTGATTTAGAGCTGATCCTCGAATTGGTCTCAGGATTTTAGAGAATTAATCCAGCAGGAGCACGATCCACTCCCCGTGTGGATAGGAAATAGGGCGCTGCCCACAGCCTCGGGCCCACCCTTCCTATCTAGGCTTGGCAGTGGACAAGCCCGGCAGACTTCCCAGAGGAGGTGTACCGAAAAGAGGCCCTGGTGGTGAACGTGTCCTGGGAAAAAGGTGAGGGAACGGACCTGGACACGCCCGGGCATCTCAAGGAGAAGACACGGCTGCTTCAGGGCACTCCTGAGCTGGCCTTGGACGCGGAGCTGCCCTCGGAGGACAGGAGACAGGTGCAAGGACACCCTGAGGCTCAGACTCCGGAGCCGGGAAGGCAGGATGGTCTGGAGGGCAGCCCTGCCCAGGCGGCTGGACTCTCACTGCTCTTGGGAGACCTAATACAGACTCCCGTATTCAGTGGCCCTTCGCATACCGGCCTGGAGGCCTGACGGACAGAGGGGAAAGTCGTCCTTCAGGCAGGAAGCCTGAAGACAGCCGGTTATTAAGCAAACATTGCATATGTCCTGAACCCCCACAACCACCTTGAGAGGTACATGGCTGTTCTATCTTACAGACACGGCCACTGAGGCTCAGAGAGGGCGAGTGGCTAGGCTGAAGCTACACAGCACTGGTGGGAGTCAAACCTGGGCCAGGTGACCCAGACCCCATTTCCACCCTCGAGGCTCTGATGCCACCGCCCTCCCCGCCCCCGGCCTCTGTCTAGCAAGTCTTGCAACATGTCCTCTGGTGGGAACTCTAGAAAGCGCCAGAAAATGGAAGCTAGACATCCATGGGGGAAGGGACAGAACTTTTCGGTGTTGAATAGGCTGGGGGGGGGGGGGGGGGCTCATGCTGATCCTAAGACCCGAGGCTGGACGTCTTGTCCCAGGAGCACTTGATGGGGAGTCTGGGCACAGAGTTCCTGCGGCGCTGCCGGGTGTCCAGGCTCTGAGGATCTAGTGGTGGGGAAAACAAGGTGGGGGGGGGGGGGGGCTCTAATCATTCTGAAGGAAGTGATGGCCCCTCCTCAGCCTCAGTCTCCTCCCCTGTAGAATGGGGGTGAGGATAATACTGAACTCACAGAGCTGTGGGGTGGGGGAGGGGGCTTATGGCTGAATAAATGAGCCTTCCGTTTTCATAAATGAGACACAACTGGATGATCACTCCGAACTCTACCAGATCAGGACTGGGCAAGGGGAGGGACAGCCCGAGGGGGAGCGGGTCCCCTGAAATCAGGAGCCATGGTTCCTTCCCCCAGCTCCACCCCTCTTAGGGGTCGATTCGCCCTCCGCCCAGGGTCAGCGCTTGGGGTTCCTCCTTTCTCTTCGCCCTCAACGCTCCGCAGCCCCCCTCCCCCCCACGCCCCATTCGGACCCTGAGCTCCTCCCGTCGTCTCGGATTCCCCCGTGGCCACCAGGTGGCAACACCAGCCCGTGTCTCCCGGCCCTCGCGGGCCTCCCCTGCCCCCTCCCCGCCCCCTCCCCTGCCACGGAGTTTGCAAAACAGACTTTAACGGTTTTAAGGGAGGGCGGGGAGGGGGAAGGGGAGGAGATTAGAACCCAGAACCCCTGGATTTTGTGGCAAAAGGACAGGAAGCTTCTGGGGCAGAAAGGTCTGGCTCCGTAACGCCCCAGGGAGGGGAGAGGCTCAGGCCCCGCCTCCTGGGGGGCGCCCCAGTTTTCCATCTATGCATCTAGACGGGAGAACAGAAGCCTTGCCCCCCCCCCCCCCCCCACCCCGTGCTCCAGCTGCGAGAGACGGTTCACCGTTGTGCGCATGCTCCCCCCCGTGGATGTGCCACCTCCCATCCAGGCATGCCTTCCTTTGCGAATCAGTGCTCCGCCTTCCTTGGTGGCAAGACCAGGTGGGCAGACAGCAAGGGATGCCGGGTCAGCGGCCTCATAAAAAAGACCAGAGGGACCTGGGCCGCAGCTCAAAGCTACCTTCTCAAGTCCAGAACCCGATACCCCACCCCTACCCCTCACAGTGAAGCCTCCAGGTAACTAAACGCCCCCATAGGGGCTGCCCCAGTCCTGGACCCACCCTGTTTGGTGGCCCCAGGAGTTAACAAACACATACCGAGGCACAGCCTCCCTGGGTCCAAGGAGTAGGAGTTGGACATTTATTGAGCACCATCTGGAATTTTCTTGCTGTAGAATGGGGAGAGTGGACACCCTACTTCCACAGGGTGGGTGGGGGGGGGATGGGGAAGGCTGAAACTGCCTTGGGAGAGAAGCTTTCAGGGAGGACAGCAGCCCAGTGAGATGGCTCCCTTGTCTCTGGATCCAGCCGTGCCTGAAGCCCACCACCTTGGGATTTTTTTTTTTCCCCCTCCATCAGGTTCCCTTTTTTTTTTTTTAATTTTATTTTTCAACATTTATTTATTTTTGGGACAGAGAGAGACAGAGCATGAACGGGGGGAGGGGCAGAGAGAGAGGGAGACACAGAATCGGAAACAGGCTCCAGGCTCTGAGCTGTCAGCCCAGAGCCTGACGCAGGGCTCGAACTCACGGACCGCGAGATCATGACCTGGCTGAAGTCGGACGCTTAACCGACTGCGCCACCCAGGCGCCCCCATCAGGTTCCCTTTTTGTTGACAGTACTTTGAGTTGTTTCTGCTGCTAGGAAATGACCTATAGGAGGTGCCTCTCTGGGTTCCTGTTTGCCTGTGTGCATAATATAAAGGGTTCAGAGCACTGGTTTGGGGTCCCTACCTCACTGGGTTGGACCACCCTGCTTAGCAGAGCCCCAGCCCGGTGTTTATTGAGTGCCCACTGTGTACCCGTTTTTCCGGGGTCCTCCGAATGCCCAGCCCTCAGCTCCTCCCAGCAGCTCTGGCAGTCAGGACTGTAGCAGACCCCGTTTCACATCTGTATTCATCCGTTGATTTGCAAAGTCCGCGTTGAGCACCTACTGTGTGCCAAGCCCTATCCTGCGCAGGTCAGAATTGGTTCTGTCGCGAGGGGCTTCTGGCGCGGTGGGGGAAGGCAGATGGTCACGTGATCGTCACGCAGGCACTTAATAATAAACCCGACACAGTGACGGCGACTAGTGAAAGTGTGAACAGTGGGTAAGGGAGGGCTTCCTGGAAGCAGTGATACCAGGGTCAAGTGGTGAAGAGAGGCCAGCACAAGGGAGAGAGCAAAGGCCCTGAGGCAGGCGTGGTTGATGGGGGAGTGGGGGCGTGGGGGGGGGTGGGGATAGAGGTTACTGCCTCCTGGGGCCTATGGGTTTTACTCTCAGGCTGGGGGATGGTGTCCTGGAGCAGGATGGTTGAGACCTGATGCGCGAGTCCTGCTACTGTTCAGAGGAGCAGACAACTCAGCCTTGCTGGCCTCAGCGTCCTGGTCTGGACAATGGATAAGGCGGCCTCTCCAGAGCCCTTGGCCCCCTCTCGCTCCCTCTCCTCTGTCTCTGTCTCTCTTGATCTGACTCCCTTTCATCATGGCTTCCGCCTCGAGTCAGGAAGCATGTCTCCATCAGGGAGATAGGCTGCCTCAGTTTACCTCCCCAGATCCCTCCCTCCTCCGTTTCTCCAGGGGCCTCTGCGCTTGGTCAGGAAGAGATGTTGTCTCTCTGTCTCCTCCCTTGAGCCAGGATGGGGCTGAGGTTATCAGCGGCCCCCGAGGACCCTGGGCCGTAGGGATGACGCAGGACAGCCGTGGCCAGGCCGCTCGCGCTTAACCGCCCTCACCCTGCAGACGCCAGGCCCTTGGCCCTTCCCCCAGCTGCGTGCCTTTGTTCCTTCCTCCTTTTTTTGTTTGTCAGTGTTTTTTTTTAAGAGATGTCCACACACCATACAGATCACCCTTGTAAAACGAACAATTAATTCCGTGGTGCTTGGTGCCTTCGCAACACTGCGCGATCGTCACCTTTGTCTAATTCCAGAACATTTCCATCACCTCCAAAGGAAACCTTGTGCCCGTGAGCGGTCACTCCCCCTCCCCTCCCCCGCCCTCCCCCAGCCCCCCCCCCC
>NW_024412424.1:2326324-2328107 GCF_014898765.1 Herpailurus yagouaroundi | reverse complement strand
GTCTCTCTATGGATCTGTCTCTTTGGACATTTCATATAAACGGGATCATACGACACGTGGCCTCCCGTGTGTGTTCTTCAGCGAAAGAAACTCAGCATAAATGTCTCAGAGCTTCATCCGTGTTGTAGCGTGTGTCCGAACTCCATTCCTTTACGATGGCTGAGTAATATTCCATCGCGTGGACGTTATCCCTGTGTATTTATTCACTCACCTTCCTTCCTTCCTTCCTTCCTTCCTTCCTTCCTCCCTTTCATTCCTCTCTCCCTCCCTCCTTTCTTTCTTTCATTTGTTCTTTCTTTCTTTCTTTCTTTCTTTCTTTCTTTCTGAGCTTTTTCATGTGCTTATTGGCCATTTATAGACCTTCTTCGGAGAAACATCTATTTGAATGCTTTCCATATTTTTTTTCATAATTGAGTTTTCATTGGTTGTTCTGAGGGTCAGTACAGACAATCCAGTTTGTACACAATTCTTAGTATGTACTGAAAATCTAAGAAAATCACGTAGTTGTGATTCTCTTCGAAAAGTTGTTCCAGTGACCCTCCAGCTTAAAATTCGGAGGCACGTTTTCCTTAACAGGATATCAAGTACCAATATCTTCAAATGTTGACAGGCTGTCACATTAAGTCCCTCTTTTCCTTATTTTTTAATCGGGCTATTTGTTTCCTTTTGAGTTGTAAGAGTGCTTCATATATTCTGGATATGGATCCCTTGTCAGATACGAGATTTGCAGATAATTCTCCTTCCATTCTGTGGGTTGCCTTTTCAACTTTCTTTTTAGAATCTTTTTTAATGTTTATTCAGTTTTGAAAGACAGAGAGAGAGAGACAGAGCACAAGCGGGGGGGTGGGGGTGGGGGTGGGGAGGACACAGAACCTGAAGCAAGCTCCAGGCTGTCAACACGGGGCTCGAACTCACAAACCTCAAGATCATGACCTGAGCCAAAGTCGGATGCTTAACCGACTGAGCCACCCAGGCGCCCCTGCCTTTTCAACTTTCTTAGGAATGACCTTGGTCAATTTTTGTTGTTTTTCTTTTTAATTTGATGGAGACCAATTTACGTATTCCTTTGGTTGCTTGTGATTAGGTGTCATAGCTAAGAATTCTCCCTGCCTTCCAGGCACTTGTCCCATCCTCCTGCCCCCAGCCCCTCCCTCGGGTCCTGGCCGGAACACCCCCCACCCCACTGGGGTTGGGGCGTCTGCGCCCTGCTCTCGTTCCCCCAACTGGGAGGCCTCTTGGGCCCGCACCCTGCAGCCTCCATCAATGTTTAATAACGAACAGAGCGCACGGAACCTTGGCAAGGACGCGGGAAACCCCGCCCGGAGTCACCCGCCCCTCTCCAGCGAGGGGGCCCCCGTGGCCACAGATGGGGGCCGCGACCACGCTGGGCCCCGCTGTCCAGGTGGAGCCAGCGGGACATGGGTTTTGGGGGGGCAAGGGCGGTGATCGCTCCCTGAGTCCTCCCCACCCTGGCCCTGGCGCTGCTCCTGGCTCCCCGCCAGCCCTGGGCTGACCCTGCCGGCGGGAACCGCCTGTTACGCGGCCGGCCGCTCCGGGGCCCGAAACCAAAACACCCAGGAGGAGGGAAGAAAAACACTCCGGGAGGGCTGGTGGGGGAAGGGGGCGGTCGGCGGATGTGCCTTGGGGTTGGGGGCTGGGCAGGGGGGGCGGTGAGGGTGGGGTCACCCAGGCAACCGACAAACGTCTCACGCACCGCACCCGGGCTGTCCGGGCTCTGCTCCCAGCCTAGCTGTGCAGCCTTGGCAGGGGGGGGGGGGGGGGG
>NW_024412424.1:2325479-2326224 GCF_014898765.1 Herpailurus yagouaroundi | reverse complement strand
CCCCCCCCCCGCTCTCTGAGCCTCAGTTTCTCCATCGGTGAAATGGGGGTAGTTAGTCCTCCCTCGGGGTTGTGAGAGTGGAGAGCGAGCAGAGTGAAGCTGTCGCTAACATCATCCACAACGGTATGTTTTTTTTAAAGTGTGTTTATTTGTTGAAGTTTGTTTATTTATTTATTTACTGCGGGGGAGGGGCAGAGAGAGAAAATCTTAAAAAAAAAACATTTTTTAAGAATGTTTCTTCATTTGGGGCGCCTGGGTGGCGCAGTCGGTTAAGCGTCCGACTTCAACCAGGTCACGATCTCCCGGTCCGTGAGTTCAAGCCCCACGTCGGGCTCTGGGCTGATGGCTCAGAGCCTGGAGCCTGTTTCCGATTCTGTGTCTCCCTCTCTCTCTGCCCCTCGCCCGTTCATGCTCTCTCTCTGTCCCAAAAATAAATAAACGTTGAAAAAAAAATTTAAAAAAGAATGTTTCTTCATTTTTGAAAGTCAGAGAGAGACAGAGCACAAGCAGGGGTGGGGCGGAGAGAGAAAGGGGGACACAGAATCTGAAACAGGCCCCAGGCTCTGAGCTGTCAGCACAGGGCCCGGGAGCAGGGCTCGAACTCACAAAACCCCGAGATCATGAGCTGAGCCAAAATCAAGAGCTGGATGCTTAACCGACCGAGCCACCCAGGTGCCCCTCATCCACCATAATATATATATATATTTTTTTTTTATTTTTTTTTCAACGTTTATTTATTTTTGGG
>NW_024412424.1:2309320-2325379 GCF_014898765.1 Herpailurus yagouaroundi | reverse complement strand
GCTGAAGTCGGACGCTTAACCGACTGCGCCACCCAGGCGCCCCATCCACCATAATATTAAAGTCATGGTTTGCTCAACAGTACACAGAGATTAAGGAGGCAAACCATGAAAGACTCTTAAACACTGAGAATAAACTGAGGGTTGATGGAGGGTGGGAGGGAGGGGAGGGTGGGTGAGGGGCATTGAGGAGGGCACCTGTCAGGAGGAGCGCTGGGTGTTGCATGGAAACCAATTTGACAATAAATTATATTTAATAATAATTTTAAAAAGCACACAGATTAATGCCCCACCCAGGGGCTCCTCTGGCCCAGTGGACAAGGGGGCTGGTCCTGAGCCCCCCCAGCTTCCCATGGATTTGTGGGGGGGGGGGGCCTGTGCCTCCCTGAGCGTACCCCCCCCCCTTTCCCATTTCTCTCCCTTTCATATTTCATTTCCCTGTCTCACATTCTCCCGATCCGTTCCTGTCTCTCCCTGTTCTGTCTCTCCCTCAAGCCTGCCTGGGGATCTCCCGCACTAACCCAGCGCCAGCCCTCAGTCCAGGAGGCTCTCCCGAGCCCAGATCCTAATCTCCCCCCCATCTGTCCTCACTGTGGCCTCGGGGGCCCCCGCTCCAGGAAGCCTGGGGCTCTCTCTTGCTGCCCAGGAGACCCAAACCGCGTCAGAATCCCTCTCAAACCTAGGAAACCCAGCAGCCCAGCATCCACAGCCTTACACACAGCCACCACTCCCCTCCCCTGACTTTTTTAGATGGGGAAACTGAAGCCTGTATCATGAGTCTCATCCAGGGCCTCCAACCCCCAGTGGCATGACTGGTCATTCTGGTCCAGCCACCAGGCTCTGTGGCTCTCAGGCTGTCCTCCAGCCTGCGGTCCCCTGGGCCTGCCCTATAAATAGTCGCTGTAAATGGTTCCCCCCACCCCCCACCCCGGGCAGGCTGGACAGCGACACCCTCACCTCCCGCAGCTGGTTTCCCAGTGACTGTGGTCTGGTGGGTGGCCCAAGTCATGTCGCGGTGGCACTGGAGGTGGCCTGGTGCCAGCCAGGAGCTGGGGGGGGGGGCAGCTAGAAGCAGGGTCTGAGGTGGAACCTCCACCCAGGAAGTGCCCCCATTGGCCCCGAGCTCCCTGCCTTTCATCGTAACTGTGGGGGGGCGCAGGAAGGGAGTCTCAGGCTGAGGGTCCCTTCTTCAGGAAGCCCCCAGGCCCTTGGGGACCCCCAGCTCCGGGTAACTCCTCCCGGCCTAGACTCTATGGAACTAGGAGTATCTGTGTCAGGCCTAGACCTTCCCAAGCTGGGGCCTTGGACTTCACCTGCACAAGGCAGGAACCTGAAGGTGGCTAGGAATGAATGAACAATCCCACAACCACAAAAACCCCATCTGAAGCCGGGTACTAAATAATACGTTCCAGGGTGGGACATTGGATGACGCCACCCCCTCCCCAAGGCAGAGCGCCATCCCAACAACAGGGTCTGGAGCCTGACGTCCTGGGTTCGAAACCCTTCCTCTGCCACTCATCGACCTGCGTGACGGGTTCATCTGTCTGCGCCTCTGTTTCCCCTTCTGTGAAAGATGGTACCCTGGTCTCGGAGCTGCTGAGGGGAGTAAATGAGCCTGTGGGAAGCTGGGTCGGGCCTATCGTCAACCGGAAGAGGTGAGCCTCTTCCCTCTGACAAGATTGAAATTCTAGAGACAATCAGAGATAGAAGCGTGGTGTCTGTACCAGCCCTGGTGAGTCTGGGGAGGCCCCGAATCTCCGTCCCAGACCCTGGCCACCTCTTAACTTCCCTCTTTCCCTTTCAGCCTCTCCTTTACCTACATCCCTCCGCTCCCAGATCCCCAGTTTACCTCCCTGTGAGATGGGCTCAAACAGGCCCACTCTCTTCTCCATTCTCCCGCAAAACTGCTCCTAAGCCCGACCCTTTCTCCCCAGATTCTGGTCCAACCCCAGCAGAATCTCTCCCTGTAACCAGCAAGGCACTGCCTCCCTGGTCTCCGTGCTTCTGCTCTCAGCCCCCATAGAACCTTCCCTCCATGTGGCCAGGGTCAGACTCGTCCTGCCTTTCTCCAGAACCCTCTATGGCTCCCACCTTCCGTGGGGTAAGAGCCAAAGGCCTTGCCATAGCCCCAGGACCCTGCTGGCCTTGCGGTTCCCACTTCCTTCCAACTGTTGGCAGGGAGGCTGGGGAGAACCCCGGGTCCTGCGGCCTCCATCCAGCTGCACCCCGGGATGCTGCCAGAGACTCTTGGTCTCCTTTGCGAGAAAGAATTCGAGGACAGACCAGGCATAACGGCTGAGTGGTTCAAGAAGGAACGTGTAGTTCAAGCGAGAGTACACTCTTGAGAGGTGAGAGCGGGCAGGCTCAAGGAAGAGCTGCTAGGCCTGGGGTTTGGGTCTCTAGCCTTTATTGACAGTTGTTAACGAGGGGGTGGAATATTTATTTCTTGGGGAGGGGATTTTGGGGGGAGCAGGGCTTTGCACTTTTGTTGTTGTTGTTGTTGTTGTTGTTGTTGTCTTGGGCCTGTCTGGTTTGATCCGGCTTTTTGTGGCTTTGTTTTGGCGGGCTGCCAGGACAGACCTCTGACTTTCCCCATAACTGACCGTGACTCACACTTTGCTGGCCTTCAGACATCCTGTTAAAGCCTAACGAACTGCTGACTCTAACACAACTCTCACTCCACATGGGCCTCTGGGAAGCTTCTCCACGGCAGGCACTCTCCTGCCCCAGGGCCTTTGCACAGGCTGTGCCTCTGCCCGACAGTCTCCCCCAAGACATCCATATGTCTCCGTCACCTCCTTCAGGTCTCAGCTCGGAGGTCCGCCCACATGCCCTTCTTCCTCTCTTGCCATCAGGAGTCTGTGTTTTGTTCACAGCAATGTCAAGCCAACGTGCTTAATCAGCGTGCTTAATCACGTTCTTAATGAGAGCCATTTACCAGGCGCTTACTGTGTGCTAGGGCCTGGGCTAGGGGCTGGGGACAGGGCTGAGGATGATGGGGACGTATCCCTTGGTGGGATTTATGGCCTGGGGGCAGGGAGGGAGATGGATGGAATGAATGGAGTAGGACACTTGGCCAGATGTGGCAGAGAGAGAGTTTTTCAGATGAGCACCTTCTGGAAGGGGCGGCATGGAGACCGAAGCCCTGAGCTGGGAATGCATTTGTTTCTTCCTGAGGAGGTGGCGTGGGGAGGTCATGTGGGGAGGGCAGCAAGGTGGGACTTATGGGGCCTTTGGGGCCACAGGGAGGGGGTTGTTGTCACCTTCAGAGCTGTGGGGCACCCTGGGAGATCTCAAGGCAGGTGATCGGATTGGAGTCATGTCTCCCAAAGGAAAGAGCGGCTGTGTGTGTCTCACCAGTTCACACATGGGGAAACTGAGGCTCAGAGGGGTGAAGTCACTTACCCAGCGTCCCCGACTCCCACGTCTCCAACCAGGAGCCCGCAGATCCCTCCCCTGCCCCCACCCAGTCGCAGATGGGTAAACCGAAGCAAAAAGGTGCCGTTACTTCCCAAGGTCCCCTGGGAACACAGTCAGCCCTCCTCCACTCCCCTTGCCCCTCCCCGTGTCCCCTCACTGGGGGACTTTCTGACAGGGAGGAAACAGCAGCGGCTGGTTTCACAAGTGGGTGGCCAAAGCCTCAGTCCCGGTTTCGATTTGCTCGATTTGCAGATTTGCAAATAGCGTCTGGCTCCAACCGCCTGAGGCCTGGGGAGGTTTGCTGCTCGGGGCTGATCAACCTGTGTGCTCAGGGGAGGCAGGGCAACCCTGGGCAGAGGGAAGGTCAGGGGTCTGGGGACCGTGTGGGCAGGGGAGCCAGGGGCCTGGGAGTGCACGGAGCCCTCATCCCCACCGAGCTTTGATCACTCATTCAATCACTTTGCTGAATTAGCACATTTTATTCTCCTGCGGAGCATACATTAAGTGCTTGCTGTTTAAAAGGCTGTGTACCAGGTACTAGTTCATCCCATCACCCCCAACAACGCTATAAGGCAAAGTCTGAGCTTCCTGGGGCTGGAACAGATGACCGTGAACCTGCCACATTTCAAACAACTTGTTCTCACACAGTCCAGGGGGCTGGAGGCCTGGAACCCAAGTGGTGGCGAGGTGGGCTCCTCCTGGGGGCTCAGAGGGAGCGCCCAACCCAGGCCTGTCTCCTGGCTTCCCGTGGTCGCCGGCAGCCCGTGGGGTTCCTTGGCTTCTGGCTGCATCACCCCGATGTCTGCCTCTATGTCCACGTGCACGTGGCCTTTGTCTCTGTCTTCTTCTTTGTCCCTTAACCCGAGTCCCCGAAGCTCTTGTCTCCAGATCCAAAGCTCATTATGTTTGCAGTGACCCTTGTTAAAGAACAAAAATTGGACCAAGTAGAAGATCTAATTGCCTTTATCAAACCAGCCACGGGGCGCCTGGGTGGTTCAGTCGATTAAGCGTCCGACTTCAGCTCAGGTTACGATCTCATGGCTCATGGGTTCGAGCCCCGCAGGGGGCTCTGTGCTGACAGCTCAGAGCCCGGAGCCTGCTTCGGATTCTGTGTCTTTCTCTCTCTGCTCCTCCCCCGCTCACACTGTCTCTCAAAAAATAGATAAATGTTAAAAAAAAAATTGTTTTTTTTTAATCAGGCCAGGCACAAATGGGACAGCATTGCACCTAGTGACTGGAGGGGAGCTGGGAGGAGTTGTAAAAAAAATGGAAGGTTTTTACCAGAAGGGTGGGGCTAGAAAGTTATTAGCAAAAGAAAAGAGGGGCGCCTGGGTGGCTCAGTCGGTTGAGCGTCCGACTTCAGCTCAGGTCACGATCTTGCGGGTCCGGGAGTTCGAGCCCCGCGTCAGGCTCTGGGATGGCCCAGAGCCTGGAGCCTGCTTCTGATTCTGTGTCTCCCTCTCTCTCTGACCCTCCCTCGCACGCGCTCTCTCTCCCAAAAATAAATAATTAAAAAAAAATTAAAGAACAAGAAAGAAAATTCCTGGCTGACTGGTTAAGACTTACACTCTCAGGGAGGTTGAATTTGCAATTAGGTTAGGTATTAAGCCCCTTTTTGGCCCAAGGGACACTATCTTGGACATTTGGTTTGCTTTCACGCCCTTTAAGGTCACATTCTCAGGTTGTGGGTAGACATCGCTTTTTTGTGAGGGGGGGGGCACAACCCAGCATTGTCCAAGAAGATCATTATCAGCTCTACTTTATGGGCAACTGAGGCACAGAGAGATCAGGTTGCTGCTCTGAGGGGCTAGGACTTCAACCCTGGCTGTCGGGAGCCTGAATCTATTCGCTTCACCGCTCTGGAATCCTCTCCAGTCTGCTGTGGGCCAAGCCCTTGCCGGAAGCTGGGGACATCGAGGCGAGCAAGGATTGGAAGCAACAGGTACATGACCTTGTGGACCCCAGGCTAATGGGTGTTCACTGTGTTCTGATATGAGCTTAAGACCAAAGGTTCCCCGCAGCGATCTGCCTGGTGTCCTCCAAAAGACGGGGCCACCTGGAACCTGTGAATGTGGCCTTATTTGGAATAGGGTCTCTGCGGATGTCGTTAAGGTAAAGATCTTGAGATAGGGTCATTCTGGTTTAGGGTGGGCCCTAAATCCAATGCCAAGTGTCAAGGAGGGGAAGAGCTGGGACAGAAGAGAAGGGCCTGTGAGATGGAGACGGAGACTGGAGCGGGAGACTGGGTTTTGTGTGCGATGTGACAAAGGGACCCAACTGAATTGTTTGGGCTTTTTTTTTTTTTTTTTTTTTTTTTTGGTACAGAAAAGGTAACTGGTTTTATTAGAGCACGGGGACAGGACCCGTGGGCAGAAAGAACTACCTGAATTGTTTTCAACATAGACTCTCACTGTACGGATTCTTTTAAAAAATTTTTTTTTTCTTTTCAACGTTTTTATTTATTTTTGGGACAGAGAGAGACAGAGCATGAACGGGGGAGGGGCAGAGAGAGAGGGAGACACAGAATCGGAAACAGGCTCCAGGCTCCGAGCCACCAGCCCAGAGCCCGACGCGGGGCTCGAACCCACGGACCGCGAGATCACGAGATCCCGCGAGATCGCGAGATCGTGACCTGGCTGAAGTCGGACGCTCAACCGACTGCGCCACCCAGGCGCCCCTGTACGGATTCTTTTAGACAATACTCTCCCCTCCCCGCTGCTGAGATAGATCCTCTCTATCTTGGAGCCAATTCCTGACCTCCATAGGGTGACTGTGGGCATTTAATTCCAGTCCATTGGTCAACGTGTCCCTGCCTGTGCCAGTATCCCTCTGACTTAATTACAAGCTTTGTCATAGGTCCCCATAGCTGGTAGGACAGGTAACACCGCCCTGTTCTTCTGTATAAGTATTCTGACTATTTGCAACCCTCTGCTCTTCCCGGTGAATTTTTGTGTCACCTTATCATGCTCCTGAGGGAAAGCCCATGTTGTGACTTTGGATGGGGTTGTGTTAAAACTTCGGGGTGGGGGAGACAAAACAGACCCTCAGATGGGGAGAATCTGCATCTTTTAAGCCTCAGCCTCCCCGTCCATGAATATGGTACATCCACCTTCCCTGTTGCTTCTTTAGGATCTCTTAAGAGAGCCATTTCTGTTTCCCTGAAGGGTCGAGAGCCCCATTTATTTCATTTATTTCTCTTTCCAATGTAGGGAGGCCTCCACTTGATCTGTTTCACCAGATCATTCCTTCCTCTATCATATTCCCGATACCACCGAGCTGTTTTGTTTCTTTGTTTGTTTTTGGATGGACCGATTTTCACATGGCCGGCATCTGCCCTCATGGGTTTTGGGGTGCACGACAAGTTCATTTTAAGCTATCCGTCCTCTGTTCCCACTCCTGGTGGAAGTCATGGTTCAGAGATCTTTCCCGGTGAAATGATGGGTCTCTCCAGATCTGGTCATTTGGATTCCAGCCCGCTTCCTCAGCGACATCAGTCATAAGGCCAGCCCCGCTCCCCCAGTCTCAGGGAATGAGATGAGATCCCCAGGTCCCCTAAAACTCAGGCTGTCACCTCTCACTCCCCACCTCTCCCCTGTCCGGCCTTCCCCCCAGCGTCTCCCAGGAAGGCAGCCCATGGAAGGGCGGTCATTCCTTATATTGCAAGTGCCTCCCCAGGGATGAAGGAGTCACTGCTCTGGTCACTCCAGCCTCGGAGCTGGCAGGTGTGGGGGTGCACATCACATATTTCCGGAATGGCAGGGGGAGGCTAGCAGCGGAATTCCCAGCCGCCTTCTCGAGGCAGCCTGGCGCCTCTGTCTCAGGCCTGGGGCATTCTCGGAGTTTTCTAGACGTCCCCCACTCTGGCGCCACTGGGCTTTGCTCCAGGAAAAGCTGAGATTTCCCTCGATCCTGGACATCAGGCCTGGGATCAGACCCAGGAGCCCAGAGATCATTTTATGTATTTATTTATTTTTTCCAGAGATCATTTAAAAATGCCTTGTGTTGGGGCGCCTGGGTGGCGCAGTCGGTTAAGCGTCCGACTTCAGCCAGGTCACGATCTCGCGGTCCGTGAGTTTGAGCCCCGCGTCGGGCTCTGGGCTGATGGCTCAGAGCCTGGAGCCTGTTTCCGATTCTGTGTCTCCCTCTCTCTCTGCCCCTCCCCCGTTCATGCTCTGTCTCTCTCTGTCCCAAAAATAAATAAACTTTGAAAAAAAAAATTTTTTTTAAATGCCTTGTGTTATGGAAAATTTCAAACATGCCCTGAAGTCAAGAATGCACAGTGACCCATGGGCCCGTCCCCGGACGCACAGTGACCCAGGAGGCACTGACCTCAGTTCCATGACACTCCTTCCCCCTCGACCTTATGAGGTTCCTGCTAATCCCAGGGTCATGCTTCTCATCCGAGACTTGAGATAGGTCTTACAGGATGAGCCCAGCTCCAAAATCAAAATCACCCTTGAGACCCTCTCTCCCCGTCTCTCCCCCATCTGTCTGTCTCTCTCACAGGTGGACTGGGTCCCCTGTCTCACCTCCCCCGTCTCCTGCTCTGGGCCTCCAGTCTGAGTGGGATGAGCCACGCTGTCGAACCTCCAGGGAACGGTTGACGGGCTGGACTTTGAAAGGGGCCAAAGTTATACACGCTGAGCCCAACCTGGGCCTGGCTGCCTTGCCCCACCCGTTAACCCCCTCCCCTCATCCTGGGAGCCACATTGCTGGGTCCCAAAGCCCCCCACCCCAGCTCCCCCATTGGTCACCCTGAATCCAACCTCCTGGTGACCCCAGGGGCTCCGGGGTCTCAAGGCACCGGCCTGGGCTCCTCAGCACCCCCAAGATTGTTCTAGAAGAGAAGCAGGACCACGAGTGGACCTTGTCGAGGGGCGGCTGCGCACTGGGCATGGCTGAGGCGGTGCTGCTGAACACCGCCTCACCGGGTTGGCCCGCACCCTGCAAGCAAGCCTGCCGTGTAGACGAACAACTCAGGCACTTGGACAACGGTGGGAATCGCGGTCCACCCGTTGTGTCGATTTACGTCAGCATAAAGCAAACACGTACAGCAGACAGGGCAAAGGACACCAAATCCAATCTAGGATTTGTTTTTATTTTCTTTTCTTTTCGTTTATCCTGAGAGAGAGAGGGAGCGCGTGTGAGCGGGGGAGGGGCAGAGACAGCGAGAGGGAGGGAGAGAATCCCAAGGAGGTTATTATGTCATTGCACAGATGGGGAAACAGAGGCAGGGTCTGGGTGTGGGGCTTTGACAGCTGTGACATCGCCCAGCCTAGACTGACTGCTTTTATCTTATTTTCTGTGTTTATGTGACAGTATGTTCGTGTGTATTTCGCCAAGGCTTTGCAGATAGCACCTTAGGGTCGACATGATTTAAAATACAGACGCGTTTTATTCCGAAGGGAGGAAGGGAACATTACCAGGCACGTCTGGACAACTAGAGTCTATAGTGAGATAGCACTTGACGTCCTTCCGTAGGTACAGCAAAAAACTCAAGTTCCCCAAACAGAAGACTTTGTATAAAAGCACGTGAACTTTATGGGGCGCCTGGGTGGCTCAGTCGGTTAAGCGTCCGACTTCGGCTCAGGTCATGATCTCGCAGTCCGTGAGTTTGAACCCCGCGTCGGGCTCTGGGCTGACCGTTCGGAGCCTGGAGCCTGCTTCCGATTCTGTGTCTCCCTCTCTCTCTGACCCTCCCCCCATTCATGCTCTGTCTCTCTCTGTCTCAGAAATAAATAAACGTTAAAAAAAATAAAAATAAAAAAGGAGCACGTGAATTTCGTTATGATGTTGCCTTTCCCCAACTGGTCTTAAAATAAAATTTCATATAAATGTGTTAAAGGTCAGCTTTGTTAGGGCATAACTCCCATACAATAGAATTCAGTACGTGACTCACGTACTGAGCCTGGGTGGCTCAGCTGGTGAAGTGTCCGACTCTTGATTTCAGCTCAGGTCATGATCTCGTGGTTCGTGGGATCGAGCCCAGAGTTGGGCTCTGTGCTGATGGCGAAGAGCCTGCTTGGGATTCTCTCTCTTCGTCTCTCTGCCCCTCCCCTTCCTGAGCTCTCTCTCTCTCTCTCTCTCTCTCTCTCTCTCTCAATAAATAAACGTTAAAAAATAAAACCCAGGGGCGCCTGGGTGGCTCAGTCGGTTAAGCGGCCGACTTCGGCTCAGGTCATGATCTCAGGGTTTGTGAGTTCGAGCCCCTCGTCGGGCTCGGTGCTGACAGCTCAGAGCCTGGAGCCTGTTTCGGATTCTGTGTCTCCCTCTCTCTGACCCTCCCCCGTTCATGCTCTGTCTCTCTCTGTCTCAAAAATAAATAAATGTTAAAAAAAAATTAAAAAACAAAACAAAACAAAACCCAGTAAAGTACAGTTGGATGTGTTTTGGCAAATGCATAAATCCTGAAACTGTCAATCTGGATATCATATTTCCATCACCCAGAAAGTTCCATCGGCCCCGTGGCAGCCCATCCCCTCCCCCAGGTATACAGTAACAGATAGTGGATATACACATTTGCCTTTACCAACTGGACATGGCGAGTTACAGATTCAACCGGGAGATGGAAACATCTCCTGCCATAGTCCCCCTGGGCTGAGCCCAGAGTGGGCTCAGGAGCCCGGGGTCAAGGTCTTCCTCTGGATGTTGGCAATTGGCCAAAGTCCCATTTTATGGCCAGTACTAATGAGGCTAGAGACAAATGGCCCGGAGGGTCCAATGGGCCCTGATGTCAGCCCCTCAACAGTGAGGATAAAAAGGAAATGCGGGTGTGGCTATAGACTGAATGCTTGCGTCCCTTCCCAAGTTCATAAATTGAAACCCCGATCCCCAGTGTGATGGCGTTACAAGGGGGGGGGGTGCCTTTGGGCGGCGATTAGGTCACGACAGCGGAGCCCCCACGATGGGATTAGTGCCCTTATGAGAAGGGACACAAGAGAGCTTGCTCCCTCTCCCTGTTTTCTGCCATGTGAGGACACAGACAGAAGGCAGGTGTCCACAAACCAAGAATCATCCCTCACCAAACACCGGATCTGCCGGCATCCCGATCTTGGACTTCCCAGCCTCCGGACTTGTGAGAAGTACCTGTCTGCTGTTTAAGCCCCCCGTGCCGTGGTAGTTATTGTCGTAGGAGCCTGAATGAAGATTTGCCACATCCTGGGGTCACCAGGAGCCCTCAACCAGTAGCTTCATCCTTCTGAGTCTCAGTCTCTCTGTCTGTAAAACGGGGATACTTCCGGAACCAGCCTGCTGGGGCTTTTGTGGCTATTAAATCTCCCTGCCAGGACTCAGCTGGGCACTTTTAGGCCTTAGAAGCTGTTATTATTGTGATTGCTAGTGTTGCCATCCCGTCTCTGGTTCTCGGTCCTGAGAGTTCCCAGCTGGGCGTCCCAGAACTCTTCTCTCTGCCTCCTGACTCCACCCAGCAGTGGCTTGTGGCCTTGTCTCGATCCTGCTGCTCTGTGCCCTGGGAAGTGGCTATGGCCATGTGGGCGAGGAGGGTGGACTGGGCCGGCAAGTAGCTCAGGAAATTCCAGGGCAGAGGCGGTGCTGGGCGCCGTTCACCTCACCTGCTCCTCCCCACCCCTCTGGCTGAGGATGCGCCCAGACTTTTGTCCTTCCCCCACTGTGGGTGGTTGAGGGCATCACACTCGCTGGGAGACCCCGACCATCTTAAACTTAGCCTTGACTATCTGCTGGAGCCTGCAAATTGTCAAAGGGAGCTGGGGGTGGCACGAAGCCAGCCCCCAAAATTACGTTCGCTCTCACCCCAGGACCTTTGCACAGGCTGTGCCCACTACCTAGGATGCTCTGTGCCATGTTTGTACCTGCGAATCTCTTCCTCCAGCTCCCCATAAAGTGTCACTCCCATAGAAAGCCCCTCTGGGCCCTACTCAGGACCCTCTGGATCCTACTAGCACTGTATATCTCCCTTTGGCAGGTCTTGTCCAAGTTATAATTTTGCATTTATGCTGGTGACTGTATTTTTTTTTAATTTTTTTAATGTTTATTTATTTTTGAGACAGAGACAGAGTGTGAGCATGGGAGGGGCAGAGAGAGGAGGAGACACAGAAACTGAAGCGGGCTCCAGGCTCCGAGCTGTCAGCACGGAGCCCGAGGCGGGGCTCGAACCCGCGAACCGCGAGATCATGACCTGAGCCGAAGTCAGACGCTCAACCAACTGAGCCACCCAGGCGCCCCTGATGACTGTATTAATACCCATCTCCCTTGCTGATGGGGAGCCCTGGGTACGCATGGGTTCGAGCGCCTGGCATGCCGTAAGTATTCAATAAAGAGTGGTGGGATCAAACATGGAGTTCAACAACTATTTATTTCACCCAACAACTCTGCTGAGCCCTTCAGAGCATCTGGGTGCTGGGGACACGCTATGAATGAAGAAATCCTCTCCTTCCTGTGGTGCAGAACCTCTTGCTGACATCCTAGTGAAACTCTTGAATAATGGCATCATTCTTGTCACCCAGGCCCTGCTCCCCAGAGGCACATGATGCATTTATGAGCTAATCAGCATCCTCACTTGGGCTCATCCCTGTGAGCCCCTGGGGGAGATAGGGACAGTGAACATCAGTCCTATGATGCATCAGGCCCTTTCTCTGTGTCCGGCCTGTGATCCCCTCAAGACCTTCACAACCTCCTATCAGGGAGACTTCATCATAGGAGAGGCATATTTGATAAACACCTTGTTTTCTTGTTTGTTTTGTGTTTTTTTTTGTTTTTTTTGTTTTTTTTTTTTTTTTGCGTAAGTATATTCCATGCAGCATTTGGGATATACTCCTACAAAAATGTATTGGCTGGTTGTCTGAAATTCTTTTTTTTTTTAATTTTTTTTGAGCATTTATTCATTATTGAGAGACAGAGCACCAGCAGAGGAGGGGCCGAGAGACGGGGAGACACAGAATCCGAAGCAGGCTCCAGGCTCCGAGCTGTCAGCACAGAGCCTGACGCGGGGCTCGGACTCACAAACCCTGAGATCATGACCTGAGCCGAAGTTGGTCGCTCAACTGACTGAGCCACCCAGGCGCCCCTGAAATTCTATATTAACTGGGTATCCTGTATTTTATTTGGCAACCTTGATCCATCGCCCTGCCCATTTTCCAGATAGAGAAGTGAAGGCTCAGATAAGCGAAGCGATGCGCGCAAGGTGGCGCAGCCGGGAATGAGCAGAGAGAGAGTGGCGGCCAGACCTCGGAACCTGATGCCCCGCAGGGCTCAATTCCTGCCCCCAAAGAGCAGGGATGAGCGTGGGGGTCCTCGGCGAGCAAAAGCCTCACCTCGCCTCGGCCACGAGCTCTCTCCTCATCCCCACTCCTGCTGCTGGAGGCAGCCACAGGAGGTGGGGGGGGTCCCCAGGACCTGGGCCCTCTGCAAACACCTGCAGAGGAGCCCATCCCACCGGCCATCTGGGCTCTGGCATCCGGAAGCAGGTCAGCTGGTCCCCTGTAAACAGCCAGTCTCATGTCACTGTAAACAGCTGGTGTCTGGAGATGTTGTCACAGCGCCCAAGCCTCAGTGTGACTGCCCTGTGACTCGATACCCGGCCGCCGGCCCCTGTCACTTGATACTTGGTAAACAGTGTTCTGAGAATGGGCAGGCGGCGCCCGGTTTGGTCTGCGCGGTGCTGGAGCCGGGGGCGGGGGGGGGGGGGGGGCTGGGTCCAACTTAAACTGGGTCCTGACACCCAGGGAGCCACCCTCACTTGCTCCGATCTAATGCTTCATAAACATCAAGCGTGATACCTGTCGCCTGTCAGGGGTCAGACGCCGTTAAGCGTCTACCCTGCTCTAAAATTTCGTCGCTGGCGACCTGCAATCCTTTAAGTGGAGCTCCAGTGTTTGTAAGACGACCACTCCCGATACTTTGTTGCCCACTGAAGGTCTCATCCAGGGGCTGGCAAACGATGTAGCTTTGGCCACGCACTAGACGTGCCTTTTACGCTTTTGCAAGGATTACAAACGTACGGAAGGAAGGTTTCCGGACACACGACAACTATATGAAATTCAAAACTATGTAAATAAAGTTTTATTGGGACACTGCCCACGCCCCCCCTCATTTGTGTATTGTTTATGGCTGCTTTCAAGGGAACGGCTGGCCAGGCTCCGAGCGTCAGCGCAGAGCCCGACGCAGGGCTCGAACTCACGACCCGCGAGATCGTGACCTGAGCCCAAGTCGGTCGCCCAGCCGACGGAGCCACCCGGGCGCCCCTATGTTATTTTTTTTAAGTAGGTTTCAGGCCCAACTTGGAGCCCAACGTGGGGCTTGAAGTCATGACCCTGAGGGGCGCCTGGGTGGCTCAGCGGGTTAAGCGGCGGACTCTTGATTTTGGCTTGGGCCACCGGCTCTCGGGGTTCATGAGGTCCGGCCCCGCGTCGGGCTCAGCGTGGAACAGGGAGCCTGCTGGGGATTCCCAATCTCTCTCCCCCTCTCTGCACCCCCTCCTCTAATGCGAACGCCCTCTCTCAAAATAAATAAACACACTTTAAAGACAAAGCAAAACAAACTGACCCTGAGATCAAGACCTGAGCTGAGATCGAGGGTCGGACGCTCCAACGACTGAGCCACCCGGGTGCCCCATACTATGTGACTTCTTATAGCAAAAGTTTGTCAACCCCTGATCTAAGCGCACTTGGGCAGCCTCTGTTCTCTACGCGGCTGTCAGTAGCCAACAAGCAACGGCGTTTACGTACGGGGCAGACTATGAGTTCATCAGTCCGCAATGCGCATATACCGTGCAAACGAGTCCCTTGCTTTGTACTCAGCCTGATGTGCTGACATGCTCAGTGCAGCAAATAGTTGGTCTCTGACAGCAGCTGAGAATTAAGGAAAGGAAGAGGAAGGGTTTTTGCCATAAGTGGGCTGGACCTTGAACTCCGAGCCTAAGAGCCGGACGTTCTCCCGCAGGTGAGGTGGAGCTCTGGCCACGTGGGGGGAGGAGTATGCTCTGCCTGGACACGGGGACACCGCCTCTCCTTCCCTGGGATTTCCCATCTATGCTGTTGGCTGATAACAGCCAGAATGAGGAAACTTCTAGGCCCAGTCTGGAAGGAAAGGGTGAGACATGATGCTGGGAAACGCTCCCATTTGGGGGAGGGGGTTATGCCCCGCCCCCTCCTTTTGGAGGTCCCATTACAGAGGAGAGGTGGAGGATGGCCATGAAGCCACAGATATGTGGTAATTATGAATTGCCAGGCGGAAGGGAGGGGTTGAGAGAGCGGCAGCTTTGGTCAGGGAGGCTGAGGGGCCTCTGAGGAGGGGACACTTGAACTTAGATCAAGGAGGAGAAGGTAGGGAGCGAGGGAAGGGCTCTCTGAGCAGAAGGAACAGTGCAAAGGCCCTGAGGTAGGCCTAAATCTGTTGTGATAGAGGCTGCGGGGCGAGGCCACAGAGGGCCTGGTGGGCTTTGGGGGAGGGGGCGTGAGGGATGGGATCTGAGCCTTGTTTCAAAGCCCCCCATGGCGTCCCTGGGGCTGGCACACTGAGACACCAGCGAGAAACCCCCATCACACGGCCTGGGCCTTGGAAAACCTCTGGTCCATCCTACAGACAAAGCAGACTGGCATTGAACTGCTGTGGGCCAAGGCCAGAAAGCCCACAGGCCTGGGCGGGGGACTTTCCGGAACACATGGGCCTGTGGATCAAGTGGAAATGTCTTGCCCGACCTTCTAAACCACCGGGGTTGGCAGGTCCTGAGGATGATATGGCAGCAGGAGTCCCCCTCCTGGGGATCAGGTATGGCAAAGGAATCTGGGCCAACTCCAGAAAGTCAGCATGTGGGGAACATGGCCCTGTGTTCCTGGCGATGCCTCTCAGCATCCAGAGGGGATAGACATGGCCAGACACGAAATGCCCTCAGCCCATGGCGTCAGGACTGGCTTAGAAAAAAGGGGTATTTGAGATGGGGTTTTCTTATTATAATTTTTTTTAACGTTTATTTATTTTTGAGAGGAGGGGGTGCAGAGAGAGAGAGAGGCAGACACAGAATCCGAAGCAGGCTCTGGGCTCCGAGCTGTCAGCGCAGAGCCCGACGCGGGGCTCGGACTCACGAACCGTGAGATCGTGACCTGAGCCGAAGTCAGATGCCCAACCCGCTGAGCCACCCAGGCGAGATGGGGTTTTGAAGGATGAGTAGAAGTTTGCCGGCAAGTGAAGAGCCTCTCAGGAACATGGCGTGAGGAGGCCCCAGTTTGGCCCCCTCTGGCCCCTGTGGCTGAGTGACTGCAGACCGTCACTGACCCTTAGGTGCTTCCCCCCACTGGCTAGCTCCCACCAGCACTCCCCGGTCCCCACTGCGGATAGACACCGATGCCCGCCACCTAGACCCAGACTCACAAATGCACCCACCAGCCCGCGTTTGCTTCCCGTATTGGCCGACGTTTGCAAACCCACATTCAAGCACACGCACCATGGGCACGTGCTTCCGGGTAACTCCACGGACAAAGCTGACACGCGGACACGTGTGCACGCGTTGGTGGGCTTCACTCATCTCCAGGCCGCCTGCAAACACGCATTTGCGTGCACGGCAGCCCCCCCCCGCCTCCCCCCTCCCTCCCCCCCCCCCCCCGCGTCATGAGGAGGCTGAGGGAGCGCTGCGGGGGGGGGGGGCGGGGGGGGCGGGCGGGGGGGGGG
>NW_024412424.1:2297206-2309220 GCF_014898765.1 Herpailurus yagouaroundi | reverse complement strand
CCCCCCCCCGCCTCCCCCCTCCCTCCCCCCCCCCAGCACGCGTCATGAGGAGGCTCAGGAAGCGCTGCTGGGGGGCTCCCTTGAGAGCCAGCTTCCTGTTTTCAAAGAGGCCAGGAACTGCTGAGGGAATGTGTTGGACGGCCCAGCCCCTCCTCCACTGGCTCAGCACACCCCATCCGGTCCCGCAGACCTGGTGTTGCTTCTGTGCCCGGTACTGACCCTGTCCTACCGCGAAGTCAGGTTCCAGATGACGAAACTGAGGCCCGGAGACGTGCCGTCACCATCCCAGGGTCGCACAGGAAGGCAGAGGCCCCCACCTGCCTCCCCTTGGAGGGCCATGCCCAGGACTGGGGGCTCACAGACGGGGAGACGGGAAGTGCCCCCTCCTGCCTGGGACCGCGGTGCTGTTCCCAGGCCCCCCGGGGCCACCCTGACCCGCCCCTGGGCTCTCTGGCCCCCTGAATCCCATTCTCCCATTCACGGCCCACCCATCTCACTCATCTGCGTCCCCAGACAAGGGCCACCTACGCCACAAACGTTAATGGAACGTCAGCTGCCAACAAGGCTGCCGGCAAAGAGGTGGTCTCACCCTTAGGGGGCTCGTGGGGGTGCCTAGGAGCAAATAAACACAGCCGCGGCTGCCCTCTCTTGGAATGCCCTTCTCTACCTCCCTGGTGAACTCCTCTTCACCCATCAAAACCCCAACTCCAGTGGCCTCTCCTCCTGGGAGCCCTCCCGGGACCCTCCAGGGAAGGGGTGTCTGTGGATTCCATCACAATGGCCTTGGAACTCTCTGTTCTGCCCCTCTTTATTATCACCTCCAGGCCTATCAGCAACTCTGGGAACCCCCCAAAGTCCCAGCACGATTGGCCCAGTCAGAGTCACATGCCTATTCCTGAACCAGTCCCTGAGTCTGTGGTCACAAAAGGCTCTAATTGGCCGGACCTGGTCGTATGTCCACATCTGGAGCCATGAAGTGGACCAGGCTCCTTTTGTCCTCCAAAAGGAGAGCAGGAAGAGGGGACGCCCCCCCCCCCAAAACCTTTTACCAAGGACTTCCGGGGCCTCTGCCTGCCCCATCATGGCTGGAGGGGTTTGGGCAAGTCATTTGATCCCTGTGCCTCAGTTTCCCCACCTGGGAATCAGGCTCAGCAGAGTGGGGGTATTGGAGCCCCGGGAACCCATTGAGGCATGCCCCCTCCCCTCCCCCACCCCACTCAGCAGGCCCCATTGGCCCCGTCCACCCCCCAATCCTTTATTGTTGTCTTCTGTAAGTCCCCCCAACCCCCCGGAGGGGGTCCCTTTGGGCACTGATGGCTGCCAGCTGATTCACTGCTTCCTCCTGGGCCTCTCGCCCAGCCTGATGCTTTCTGGGGACTTTCCTGGCCTTCCTCGAACACCCGAAATAAGGTGGGGGAAGCAAGGGCAGAGGGAACACCCTGCAAGCCCTCAACCAGAGCCGGGGGCGCCCGGCGTGGTCAATACTGTTGGACCTTACGTGTGTGTGCACGCAGGCGCACGCGGGTCTGTGTCCGTGGAGGTCTAGGCTGTGTGTGCCCGAGTTCACCGGCCCGTTTCTGGGTCTCTGTATGTGTGTGTGCATGCGTTTCTGCGTGTGTGTGTGTGTGTGTGTGTGTGAGATAGCTGCCCCCGCATGGAGCCCAGTGGGTCTAAAAAACAGACAGACTCAGCCCCTCGCTGGAAAAGGTGCATCTGGGGGAGGGAAGTCACCAGAAGCAGCTGGGAGGGCAGAGATATTGCTGGTGTGCGGGGGGCGCAGGGGGCGCCAAGGTCAGGAGGAGGCAGGGTCTGGGGTAGGTCAGCCAGGTTGAAGGGACGGGAGCTGTGTGTGGGCGCCTGGGTGGCTAAGCTAGAGCTGAACTTTGGGATGAAATGGCAACAATTCTAAAGCATTCATTGAGCACCTAGTGTGTGCCCGGGAGGGCTCTGGGGTAACAGACACCACACCCACGAACAAGTAAATGTATAACTTTGAGGAAGGGGTTAGATCAGGAAGCGAAAGGCATCAGGACAGGAGTCAGGGAATTGAGGGGTGTTCTGACCCAGAGACAGGGAGGGCATCCTGAGGCAGCGACTTGTGATCTGAAGCCTGCTGGGGAGAAGGTCCTGGGCATATCTGGGGAGAGGGAACTCCAGGGGGAAGGCACAGCAGGTGCAAAGCCCCTGAGGTAGGGATGAGCTGGCAGAGGGGCCCCATTCATGAAGATCTAAGTCCCAAGCAAGGAGGGGAGGCATCAGGGGGCAGCACTGGTGGGGAGCAAGGCCACCAGGACGGGCTGTCCTGTAACTGGAGCCCGACAGGAACCCTCCACCCCCACCCCACCCACCCCCAGTGCTCCCTGCTCGGGACAGAATGTGCTGGGAGGAGAGGCCAGAGGCGGCTGTGCCTGGTGGCTGCAGTTAGGCAGCTGGAGGGTTCCTGAACAGCGGCCCAGCCGGGCCCCCTGCCAGCGAGGGTGGAAAACAAGCAGAGGGTGCCCTGCCTGTCACCCCCAGGGCCTCAGGGGCCTGGCCAAGCCAGGAAAGGAGACAGAGATGGTGAAAGAAACAGAGACTGAGACAGAGAGATGGAAAACAAGAGAGACGGTGAGTGAAAGACAGAGACAAAGACAGAGAGAGAGAGAGAGAGAGAGAGAAAGAGAGAGAGATGCAGAGATGGTGAGCCAGACAGGGGGAAACAGAGACAATGACAGACTGAAACAGAGACAGTGAGAGACTCAGAGACTGAGACAGAGAGATGGTGACCATAAGAGATGGTGAGCCAGGGGCAAGAGACAGCAAGTGATAGGAGCGAGAGAAACAGAGATGCAGAGACGGTGAACCAGAGACAGAGAGGGGGTGGGGGTGGGGGACAAAGACGAGAGACTTACAGAAAGTGAGCAAAAGAGACAAGTGAAAAAACCACGGGAGAGGCAGAGAGAGGCAGAGGCCCTCAAAGCTTCAAATAAATGAGTATCTAAATCAAAATTTCAGAGAGGGATGAGGGCTATGAAGGCAACACCACAGGGAGATGGGAGAGGGAGTAACAGGGAGTGTCACCTTTAACCAACAGGTTGGGGCGTTCTTGGAAAAATGAGGTTAGGAGGTGAAGAAGAGCCAGTCACAGAGAAGAAGAGCCTTTCAGCAGAGGGAACCACATGTGCAAAGGTCCTGAGGTGGAAACCAGCTTGGATTACGTGAATAGCAGTCAGGGATCGGGGGGGGGGGGGGGGGGGGGAAGGAGGGGTGGGTGAGAGGGGCCTAGGGAAGGGTGGGATTTTATCTCGGCCACCCCCCTCTATGCCCTATGGGCCTCACTCTGTGTTCAGGGGGTTCCCTGAATTCTGGATGACCCAAGCCAGCTCCATTCTGATTCTCATTTATCTGAACCGGATAATCCACCTCTTAAGGGATCAGGTTCCAGACAGTTGCAGACGTAGAAGTCCCGGGGACGCGCGATGGCTTGTCCTCCCAAGCCTGCCAGGGGAAACTTTTGTAACAAACACCTTACTCTTCTGTTTGGGGACAGAGTTCTGGAGACTGGGATCTTGTGTCTTGCACACCAGGGCGACAGGGAGCTCACCCCCTCCTGAAGCTATTGTGGAGGTCTGGGTGACCTGGTCTGTGCTGTGGGTGCATCTCCCCTCTGCTGGGCCCAAAGGAACCCCAAATCTGACGGGTTCAAAGCTGGATGCCAGGTGAGCTGCCGAGGGCAGACGCCGCTGGACAGGGAGGGCTGGGCAAAACCCGGGGCCGGAAGTCGGTGGGGATCAGGACCCAAAATTCACACCACGGGTGGGAGACAACTGAGGCTGTGGCAGGGAGGTGTCCCAAGAGTCTCGGGTGAGGAAACTGGCTCAGAGCCACGTGACTTGCCCTTGCCCGTAGGTCACTCAGAAAGCTAAGCCTGAACCCACACCTGCCAGGGTCCAGCCCCTGGGTGCCCTCGTCCTCCTCCCTGTTCCTCAGCCCCGCCAATGGTCACCCCAGACTGCCAGTTAATTCTCACTGCCTGGGGCAAATGGGTGAACACAGCCGGGACTATTAAAACGGGGTTCTAATTGGGCCCAGCCCTGTGGGGGCGGGGCCTCGGGTCGGGGGCGGGGCCTGAGCGCCGGCTCGGCTGGGAGCCCCTCCAGGAGCCGACCTGTGAGCCTGGCGGTTCCGAGTGGGGACTCCGGACCCTGCACGAGTCACCTCACTCCGTTGGACTCCCTTTCCCTACCCGCAGCTCCAGCAGAATGACGACCTCCATGCCAACAAATCCTTGCACACGCATGCCCAAAGCAGCCCTGTTCGCCGTTGCCCAAATGTCTATCGAGGGGTGAAGGGAGAATCCAAATGTAGTCCATCCACGCTGAAGAATATCATTTGGCCACAAAGTTACGAAACGTTGACACACGCTGCCACGTGGGTGAAAACGTGGACGAAAACGCGGACGTTTATGCTGAGTGCAAGCCAGGCCGGAGAGGCCACACGGAGCATGATCCCATCCACGTGAAATGCCCAGAACAGGAAAATCCACAGAGGCAGGAAGCAGATGAGTGGGTGCCAGGAGTGAGGGAGGGGGTGGGTGGGGGTGACTGCTAACAGGGGCGGGGTCTCCTTTGGGGAGGTGATGGGTGCACACCGCACGTGTGAATGCACAAAACGTTAACCAAACTGTATGCTTTAAAGGGGTTCATTTCATGGCATAGAAGTTTCATCTGAATAAAAACAAAAGCGGTTCAAACTCAAGAGAAGCAAGATCCACCTGTCCCGGGGCGCCCCTGCCCGGCCAGCTTTTTTTCCTCTCTGAGGCCTCTGTCTGCCTTCCCCCATTCAAGTTCCTAGCCTCTGTGACTGTGCTAGGGAAGGGGCATGGGGTCCAGCTCCAACCTGAGCTCAGCCTCCCTTTGTGTCCCTGGGCCTCAGTTTCTCCTTCTGGACAAGGGGCCCCTCCGCCCTCCTCGGCCTGGAGTTCGACCCTTGAGATCCTGACGCAAGATGGAGGTCATGGCCACTCAGCTCCCTTGGCAGCTGGGGGAAATAAACCAGTAAGCCCAGTCTCGTTCCCCACGCTTTTATTTAAAAAAAAAAAAAAAAAAAAAAATCTGTAAAAAAGAGAACAATGTAAGGCTTATCAAAAATGATGAGTCCCAGGCGGGGGCCCCGCCCCCAGCTATGGCTGAGACTCTCCAACTGGGGGCTTGTCCAGCTGCCCCCTCACACTTTGTCCCTCCAGGATACAGGAAGGCTCCAGAGGCTCACTGGTCCTCCTGTGTTACCCCAGGCTGACCTCTGACCCCAAGGTCTGGCTTAATATTCTGAACCGGGTTTCCCCGGTCATACAATACCCAGGCAAGTCGCATGTCCTGGAGTACTTGGAGGAGCCCCCAGGCAGGCCCAGCCTAGGCCAGGAATCTCCCTCTGGCTTTCAAAGGCTGGAGGGGGGGCCGGGGTGGCTCAGTCAGTTAAGCGTTCGTTCAGCCCTTGATCTCTGCTCAGGTCATGACCTCACCATCCGTGGGTTCAAGCCCCGAGCTGGGCTCTGCGCTGTCGGCATGGAGCCCGCTAGGGATTCTCTCCCCTCTCCCTCTCTCTCTGCCCCTCCCCTGCTCGTGCGCTCTCTCAATATAAATAAATACTTTTAAAAAACAAACAAAACAAAGGCTGGAGCAGTGGTCTCCTGCCACCCATAAGCCCCGCAGAGCTCCAATGACCCGCTTCCCTGAATGCCTCACTCCTGGGCCCTCTCGCCTGCCGGCCCTTGCCACGTGGCCTCAACGGAGGCACTCGCTTTCTGAGCCCCAGTTCTAAGATGAAGGGGGTGATCTCCAAACATCGCTCAGCTCTGACCTTCTCCGACTTCTTCCTCCTCTTGCTTGTCTGCCTGCTGGGCCGCTATTCACACGCCACCGCCTCAGCCAGAACGCCCTCTGCTCCGGGAAGCCCTCTCTGCTCCCGTCTGGACTCTCCCGGTCCTGGGTCTCTTCCTCTGGTCCCACGGGACCGGAAGCGTTTACGTCTGGCGACGTCTCTCCCAGACCAGAGGCTCCCGGGGGACCCAAGCCCTGTCCACAGGCCGGTGTAGACAAGACGGGATCCGACAAGGGGCATCTGATGCCTCGCGAGGGCCAGTCCACGTCAGTCAGGTTCCAGATTCTTCCCCCGTCCTGGGTTATGTTGGAAAGCCCTGCCCTGTTCCGAGCCGCGGATTCCCCAACTTCAGCGCAGTCTGGTCGGGCCACTCTCGATCCAGCCATTCCCCGTGTCCACGGAGGCCGGAAGCCTGTGTGTACCCGCATCCCTCGAGGTATTCGCTTGCCCCTCAGCAGGTCATGGAGCGTGGCCTCATGGCCTCTGAGGGTGGGTTTGGATCCTCCTGACAGAAAGAACCCGGTCAACTACCACGGCGGGGCTCCAGAGGCTCGGCAACACCCCTCTCCCACCCTGCTCGTCTCCGACTCCTGCATTCAGCCGGGAAGCAGCACGCGGTGCGGACTGGGGCGCAAGGGGGGCTCGGGCCCTGAGCGAATGCATGCCATTCACATTTAAAACTCATCCGAGTCCCACCCCGACCCGGGCTCCCAGGGCCTGGAGAGGCTTCTCGGACCCCCAAGCTCACCTCGGAGTACAGGGGTGGGGGGCGGTAGCGGAACTCCTGGATATAGGCGAAGAAGGGGCCTTCAAGGTTCACGTCAGCGTCCTGCAGCGGTGGAAAGGGACTCTGCCCCGCGGCCGCCACCTCCCCACCTGCCACCACCTCTGAGTACTCGGGAGGAGCTGCAAGTGAGAGACAGGGTGGGTGAGGCCGGTGGGAAAGGGACAACAGGCAGGAGCCGGCGTGCGCCAATCCTGGGGCTGCCGGGCGGTGTGCCCTCAGGATGAGATTCTGCGGGGGGGATCTGGGGCCACCGATGCGATCGTTACTGTGTACTTTCACAGACGTGGCCACTGAGGCCGGGGGAGGCGGGGAGGGTCAGCCTGGCGCCCGCCTCTCCGCCCCCCCAGCCCCCGGACAGCGGGATGGGGAGCTCACCCTCAGGTCTCTCTGGCAGGGCCCCCAGCCCCCAGTCCAGCAGGAAGCTGGCACGGCTGCCCACGCTGGACGAGCGGCTGCCGAAAGGGTGCAGGGGGATGGTGCCGATGACCAGCGGCAGCTCCAGGAGCAACTTGGAGGTGCCAGGAATGTCCACGCAGACCTGGAGGGACAGACCGTGAGGGAGGGCCCCCAGGCAGCCTCGGGGGAACCCCAGTCTGGAGAACAGAGCAGATATAGCCGCCTCTGCCTCCTAGGACCGACGGGGCACTCTACCTTGAGGGAATAGTCCACGTGTAGCACCCGGCAGTGCAGGATGGAAGGACCCACGGGGGGGATCCGCAGCGCCCGGCCCTGCCACAGCGCCCGCCGCCCGGGGCCCACGGGCTCGCCCGAGAGACTGGCCACCACTGCTCGCTTCTGCTTGCGGGCACCTCGGGCCATGAAGGTCTGCGTCTGGACCACTGCTGCCCGAGGCAGCACTGGGCGCGTGGAGCCGTTGTCGATCTCGGCGAAGACTGGGATTACCTCACCTGCAGTGGGGAGCGGGGAGGGGGGGGTGGCCTCAGTTTCCCCGTCTGCAGCTCTGACGTCGGCCCTCTTCCCCAACCAGCTGCGCTCGCCTGGTACCTGGCGTATAGCCCTTTCGGTCAATCTTGGCCGAGAGGGAGACAAGGCCACGACTGCTGTACCACGATCGGGCGACTTTCTCCAGAGCTCCCGCCTGAGGGGCCTGGTGGGGCAGAGGAGAGGGACAGGAACAGGTCACTTTGTGCAAACCACAGACCCCGCCCCAAGAGCTTCCCGACCACCCCCAGCAGAGGGGGGATTTGGGGCAGCGTTCCTGGGTTCTTCATAACCACCTGTAACAGACAGCCGCAGATAAAACCCATCTCGGAAGGCTGAAAATGTGATGAACGAGCTAATCGCTTAGTATACAATCAGTGCTCAGAAAACCATTATCATCGCAAGTCCTGGCGGTCCCCTATTTCACAGATGGAGCCCTCCGAGGCTCAGAGAGGGTGAGATACCTTGTCTAGAGCCACACAGATTATTGGTGCAGGTGGGATCTGCACCCAGCTCCGCTGGACTCCAAAGGCATCCCCACGCCTGCCTCCCTTCCTGCCAGGGCCCAGCAGTGATTTCCCACTTTGTGAAGGAAGTGAAGGGGGTGAGGAGCCCGTCGGGGTCACCCAGCAGCCAGGCCCCTACCTGCAACGCTCCCATCCCACCTCCCCTGGAACAGCCGCTCACCAGCAGGGCAGGCGTGTTGATGTCCACCGGCTCTATGACAGTAAATACCTTCCTTGCCCGGCGGGCAGGGACCCAGGGCCGGTGCAGGGTGGCCTTGATGCAGTATCGGACACTGCCATGTTTACCCTCGAATGACGTCACCAGGGTCCTGGGGGGGGGGGCCGGGGGGAGATGGAGGGAAGGGACTTCAGGGGGCGAGATACAAGTGGGGGGTGGCCCCAGAGACTTAGGATGAGAGGCAGAGACCCGGAGGATCCGCCCCCAGGGGAGCAGTGCTGGGGTGCTGGGGTTTCGAGGGTCCCCAGATACAGAGCAATGGAGCCCTAAACCTGAAAGCAGCAGCAGGCTTAGGGATTCCCCTGCAATCCTGCGCCCCAGACACCGTAAGACTTACGGAGGCAGCTGGAAGCTGAACGGGAACTCGTGGCGCCCGGGAGGCAGCGTCGTGGTCTCTCCGGTGTCTGCAAGTAGAAGCCAGAAGGGGAGGCTCAGCGCCCGCGCCAGGTTCCAGGAGCGCGCAGCAACGTGCGCCGCGTTGGGGTCGCCGGCCGGTACCTGGCGCGAGTAGCGTGGCACGGTGGCTCACGACCTCCACACGCTCGCTGTAGCTCTGCGTGTACGCGGTGCTCGAGCCGGCGCTGCGCGACTCGGTCCAGTGCACGTGGGCGCGGCCCCGCGCGCGCAGCTTCAGGGAGCCCACGCGCGCCGGGCCCGCCAGCTCCAGCAGCACTCGGCCGGCAACGGCCTGGCCGCCGCTGAACACCGGCTCGGCGCCCGCGCTCGCGCCATCCAGCTGCACCACGAACGCCTTCACCTTGTCGAACAGCATCGCGGCCGGGATGCGAACCCGCGACGCACACACCCTGGCCTCGAACCCGCGACGCGGCGGCACGGCGGCGCGAGGCGCCGAGGCTACAGCTTCAGAACTCGAACCGACCCAACGTGCGCAGGCGCACTTGCGGACCAGGCCAGAAATTCCTGCGCGCCCGGCGCCGGCGCTGCCTTTATACGGCGGCCGGGGCGGGGCGGGGCGAGACACAGGCCCCACCCCCACAAAGGACCACACCAATGGCGCGGCGAGGGGCGTGGCTCCTCCCAGGCGTGGAACAAAACCTCAAACGCCCCAGCTGCCTGCGCTCTACCCTCGGTGAAACTGAAGCATCGGGGGCCAGAGCCGGTCTCTCGAAGACCCCGGGGGTAAAGAGGGGAAACAGGGCCGGAAGCGGGTCCCGGGCTTGAAGTTACCCAGCAAGAGCATTCTGGCACTAGGTTTAATCATCAACTGGCCACCACTTTCAGATATGACTCGAGACACGTCCAGCCCCGAGCTAGAGGGGTGTGGGATGGGCTGGACCCAATCGGGGCCTTGAGTGCCCAGGACTACCCTGGGCCTCAGTTTCCCCTCTAAGTGATGGCGGAAGGAGGAGGAAGTGCGTGGGGCCCTCCTCTGCTTGGGCGCCCGCCCCCCTCTTCTGATTAGAATCCCGCTTAGCTGGGTGACCCCGGACTAGTGACAATCTCTTAAAACCTAAGTTTCCATGTTTGTAGAGCTGGAAGAAAATCAGTCCTGACCTCAGAATGTCGGGCCTTGAATCACCGTGTAGCCCATGCTCGACCTCTCCCAGAGCCTTGCTCCCACGTCATCAACCCACTCCCCACAAGCCGCCACTCTGTCGCGCCTCGGCGCTTTTGCCCGGGCTGTTCCCAACTCTCGATGTTCCTGTCCCAATTTGCAGCCCCCAGCAAACTCCTACAAACCCCCTAGGCGTCCTTGTGCCCACTCCTGGCAGCCCCCCCCCCCCGCCCCTCACCCGGGCCCCAGTCCCCTCCCAGACAGCCGAGTGGAAGGGACGTCCCAGGAACCCCTAGGGTCAGGGCTGCGGTGTGCCCTCGAGACAGTAGGACTCCTCTCTGGGCCTCAGTTTCCTCAGAGAAGAACCTCCAGGAGAGTTTCTAAGGCAGTTTCCTCTTGGCGGTCTGCAGGGCACCGGCGCCCTCTGCTGGCAGCGAGATGAGCAGCTGCTCGAACCTACCCACTACCCTGGCGGCCACCTTTGAGGGGCCCTCAGACGACCCTGGGACCACCCCTGAGGCCTCGGAAGCCCCAGTGGGAGGAAATCATAACCGGACACGGTAACCTGCAGCCAGAGTGGCCACAGGAGCATTGGGGTCAGAACAGTACGTAAGGGAGGGGCAGAGGCGGTAGACGCAGTGATCAGCTTGGGGGGTCTGCACGGAAGAGGGGACTCTGAGACCAAAATGAAGGGCTAGTACCTTCCCCCCCACGCCCACCAGGGCCAAGTGGAGCCCTGGAGGCTATAAGCCCAGGAGGAGATGGGGGATGAGGTGAGTCCATTTCACAGATGGGTCCCCAGAGGCCCACAGAAGGGCAGGGCCTCACCTGAGGCTACCCAGCAGTTCTGCAAGCTTCACCCCTGCAGTGTCTTAATGAAGCAGCTGGTGAGTGGAACCAGGGGTGAGACCAGCCCCAACTTCCCTTGAACCCTCAGGGGAAGGGAAGTGCCTGGGGGGGGCCCCTTCCTGTCCCGCCCTAGGGCCCTTGAGGTCTGGGTTTCCACAGCTAGTAAGGGGAGAGCCTGCACCTGGGGTGTTGAGACAAGACTGAAAGGCTGTGGGCAAAGCATCTGCTTGGAAAAAAGGGGGCCATAGGTGGGAAACCAGGTCTGAGTTGCCTCTTTCCTCTGCCCATTTTACAGAAGTGTATAGTGAAGTCTGGCTTAGCCGAAGGGGTTTGGCGGACCCAGGAAGCCAACATCCTCCACAGCACACATAGCTCACTGCCGAGGCTCGCCCCTGGCCTGCTCCTGACTCTCTGTGTTGGCCTAAATGTGGGGGGCTGAGGCTCAGAGCTGGAAGTCTTCCCAGCCCGATCTGTCCCCACCCCAAGTCTCCTCTCTCTTTGGGATGCAAACCTACCTGCAGCTATCACCAGAACTCCCAACCCGGGTTAGAACTGGTTCCTGCAAACACTGGGGGTAAACTGAGGGCGCGGGAGATGGGGGTCTTCTTTGGGAAATCAGGGACCCAAATCTGGAGTTAAAAGGAGATCCTGGGGTCCAGAGAGAAGGATGTCCCGACTCCACCCAGGGGTTCTCCAAACTCTGGATGGGAGGGGTGGGGGGGAGGGTCCCCCCGCATAGCCTTTAGGTGGAGGGTTTTCCCAGCTCTGTCAAGGGGGGGGTGCCCAGACACCCCCTGTAAACGGGGGGTGTCTCTTTCCTGGGAAAGAGGATTTGGGAGGGGGGTAGGTGGGTAGGTGTCCTGTGGGAGGGTCAAGACCCTGGGGAGGAGGTCCCCACTACTTAAGAAAGGTCACTCGACCACACAGCCTCTAAACTGAAACTCTCCCCGCACTGGAGTAGAGCGCCCAGATCTGGGGCGAGGGTCCCAGGGGATCCCAGCCGGGAGTGGGGGCGGGGGGGGGCTGAGAGGCTCACCTCGGAGCAGCAGCTGCCGCCGCCGCAGGTACGTCTCGGCAGCAGCGTAGTCGCTGGAAACCGCGTTGACACCCACGCTTCGGCCCTCGAGCCAGTGCGTCGCCGCCCCGCCGCGTGCCGCCACCTCCAGCGCTCTCACCCGCAGAGGCGCCGCCGCCTCCAGCAGCACCCGGCCGCACAGCCGCTCCCCGCCGCGGTACGCGCCGCCGGGGCCCCGGGCCAGCTCCAGCGCGAAGCTTCGCACGCCCCCAGGGCGCATGGCGCAGGCCCGGGCGCACGGC
>NW_024412424.1:2271589-2296806 GCF_014898765.1 Herpailurus yagouaroundi | reverse complement strand
CCCACCCCCGGCGGGCGCGTCGGCCGCCGACTTCCTGGTCCTCCGCGGCCGCCCCCGTGACGCGCCCGGGGCCGCCGGGGACGTGCCGCCCGCGTGCCCGCGCTGTTGACTTTGCCACCCCCCCGGCGCGGGGCGGGCCCTGTTTTTGCAGGGTCGGCGCCGTTGAGTCAGAGGCGGGCGGGGGCGGATGTGGCTGGCCCGGAGCGGAGACAGCCACCGGGCTATCTTGTGGTTTCATCTGGCCCCTACCCGGCACCTTTGGCCCCGGGCACCGACCCAGCCTCCCACTCTGGTCTCCGTGCCACCTCCTGACTGTTCTCCAACCCCCCCGAGCTCAGGTCTTGCCACTTGGCCTTTGCACTGACCAGTCCCCTACTAGGAACGCCCTTCCCCAGATGGGCTCTCCCAACTCCCCCCCCCCCCCCGCAACCTCCGCCCCGCCCATGCCCAAATGTCACTTCCTCAGAGTCCCCTAGTCATACTCTGCCTTGTTGATTTCTTTATGGCTCTGGTCTCTGTCTGAGTGCTGTTTACTGTGCCTCCTCCCTCCGACTAGGTGATCCCCAAAGCTGGGCACTGTGCCCTATTCTCCTCAGCCCATCTTACAGAGAGGGAAACTGAGGCCCCCACAGGGGGGCAGCCTCTGCCCGGTAGCACCCAGCCCTGGTAGTCAGGACTCCCAACTCCGGTCTGGAGCCCATGGGCACGTCCCCACTCTTCTCGATCTTGCGCCCACATTATCTCCTGAGCCAGGCTGCTGAGCTCTTTATCAGAGGCTGCCAGGACCTGAGGCTCTCAGCTGGGCCAGGACTAGCCTCCCAGGGGCCAGGCCACCATCTCCCTGCTATACCCAGAGGCCAGCAGCTGCCAAGTGCCTGCCACCCCTGCCTCACCGCAGCACACTGAGCCCAAGGCCTGGAGGGACCTTTCTGATTTTCCTTGTGTCCAGAACCGGGAAGGTTCCGGAGGGGAACTCCAGCCCGCCCCAAGCCCACCCCGGAGGCCACTCTAACCCGAGGATCATACCACGCCCTCCCCCACTTGTACTCCCCCCCACTCCAGCGCCCTCCACCGAGGTTTTTCGCTTTGACCCATGGGCCCCCGAGTTTGAATCCCGACTCAGCCCTCCTCATTCTGCAGCCCCAGGCAGGTGGCTTCACTTCTCTGGCTCACGGTTTCCCCACCCCACCGGGGCCAGGTTCTGGTGACGAAGCGTGGGGATCTACGTGATGGTCCCTGTCCACGGCAGGTCCAATGAACATGGTGCTCTTACTCGTGTCACCTTCCCCACCGGACCCTGGTCCACTGCGGGTGCTCCAGCAAAGTCGGCCGGTAGAATGGGAAGGATGTCTCGATTATCTGCTGCCTCCTGCAGGCCGGGGCTGGGTCCAGTGGGGACTGCCGCTGCTGTCCTCAGGAGGTGTACCCAGCTGAGCTGCGGCTTGGGGGGCCACCAGGCTAGAACAGTGATGGCAGGGGCTCACCTAGACCCCCACATCCGTTCTGGGACCTGGAGTCAGGTGGCCACCTCCCATGTCATGAGTGTCCCCCAGCCATGCAAAACAGGCAGCAACTGGGTGGGTCCTGCTTTATTCAGAACTGGCAAGGACCCCTCTCCTGGTTGCTCCGTGCCCACCGGGGGCCTGGGGAAAGCCAGGGGGCCAGGGGACCAGAGGAAGCTCCTGGCTCCCCCCGGCTCCATTCAGGGAGGAAACGGGTGGTGGCCCACCCCTGCCCTCGCCTGCGGTCCGGCCCTGCCTTCTGCCCAGACGGTCTGGGTGGGGAGGGCCCTGGTCCACTCAGCCCAACTCAGCTTCGGCTCCTTGAACTCCAAGAGGCACCACTGTACAGGGCTTCCTGGATGGCGTGGACGTGGCGGCCACACGATGGCCAAGATTGAGGGGTCTGGTGGTGGGCAGGGTTGTCACCCGCAGTCTGAAGGGGCCATGGGTGGCCACCGGCACGGGGGGCTCCGGGCTGCCTGGTCCAGGGGTCCGGGGCCAGGCCGGGGAGGCAGGGGTGGGGGTGGCGGGCGTATGGCTTGGGCGATGAGGCCGGGCAGGGCCTGCAGGGAGGCGCCCAGCGCATCCAGGCGGCTTTCGAGGGCAGCCAGGCGGGCCTCAAGCTCCTCGTGCTGGGCGTGCAGCTCGGACATGAGGTCGTACATGACATTCTGAGTCTGCCAGAGACAGAGCGGGAGAGAGAGGAGAGGCCAAGTGAGAGAGAGGGAGGGCCAGGCGTAGAGATGGTTGACCAGCCCCAGTTGGGGGGGGGGGGGGCCCAGGAAGGCGGACCCAAGTGAGGGACAACTGTGAGGACATGGCAGAGCCACAGGTCTCTTGCTGGGCCCCCGGAACTGGTAGAAGGAGAGACAAGAGGAGAGACAGGTCTTGGACGCCAGGCTGGGGGCCAGCAGGCCAGGGGAAGGTGGAGGGAGGTCCGGGGGCACAAGTGGTCAGAGCTGCCCTGAGGGGTTTAACTGGCCACCTGGACAGGCAGCCAAAGGGGGCGTCTTGGGTGGTGCCTTCACCCAGGGGAACCACGGCCCAGAGGCCCGGAGGGGGTTTGGGGCTGACGCTGCTCCAGGCTGGGGCCATGGCTGAGAGGGAGGAGGTCAGTTGTGAACCGCCTCCCCGCGCCCCGCCCTACACTGGGGAAGGGACCGCTCCAAGGATCCGACCCGGTCACAGACCAGGGAGTACAACAGCCACAACAACTACTGTTACGGTAGGCCATGGGATGTCCCCGCCGACTCGACTGCTCCCCACAATCCAGCAAGCAGGAGGCGGTTCTGCGACTGTCCACGTGGGCCCTGGGAGGGGAGGCTGGCCACTCCACGTGGTGGGCCAATGCTGCCACCAGGTGGCGATAGAATATTGTTCCTCATCTCTAACCTCAGCTAAGCGCTGGGCACCCCCCCCCCCCCCCCCGCAAGGGGGACAGCCACTCCCCAGCCACCGCCTGGGATGGGAGAATTGATGCTGAGGCGGGGAAAGAGCCCCCCACCCCCACCCCCCCCCCGCCCCCCCCGCTCCATGGAAGGGGGACAGGATGAGGCATCTACCACGGCATTTTGCTGCGTTCCACCCCTAGCCTCTCCCTTCCAACCTCCATGCCTCAGAGGGCCCCGGTCCCCAGGACCAGAGGATAACATCTGGAGGCATCCAGCCCTCTGATGATTTTTTTTTTTCCCCTGGCCTCGAGGTTTAAATTTTTTTTAAACTTGGAATACGCATGTGACTTTTATCAGAGATACACAAATTAAATCAGCAACCTTGGGCAGGAGCGCATTAAAGTTTAATACTGGAAAACATCTTAACCTTGTTAAATTAAAAAAATCCGGAACCCATATAATCCAATCCAATTAAAGCCTTCCTTCAAAGAAGGCTTTGTTAAATGTACTCGGAGTATACTACCGTGATTGCAAGGTTTAAATAACTTTGAAAAATTCAAATTTCAGTCATCTGTACTAACAGAAGGAAGTGTGATAGAGATAATCCAAATTATAATATCTAATGTCTCAAAGGCATTTCATGTGTATTTATAGCCGTTATCTCACACGACATCAAATTAGTTTGGCAAGGATTTTCCATATGCTTTTGAGACTATGTTCTCTCTACTACCAACGGAATGATTTCTTCAGGGTTCTAGAATATGTTTTCTCCTCCATAATGTTTCTTTCCAAATTAAATTTATGTAGGTTAACATCATATCGCATTCTCTCGACAATGATGAAGAGAAGGAGTCCGAAACGCTCTGGGTATAAGAAGTAGGATGGGACTTATAAGCATCTTCTGAAGGTAATATTAAATTAACCTCAGACTAATTAAACTGATTCGGGGAGGGAGCCAATGAGCAGAGTTCACACATGAACTATTCGTGGAGGGTATGCCACTGCTCAGAAGGGGGTTCAGAACAGTGTGCCGAATATTCAAAGAGCAGGACTTGCTAATAAGACCAACAAATAGATTGGTGTATACCATAAACTGATCTTACAGAGCCCTTGCAACCAGCTTTAATTTCCTGAAAGATGTTTAATTGCCGGGCAAAGCAGCTCTCTGCTGATGCTAGGATTTGAATTTCCATCCGTAGCAAAAGAATTTTGATTTTCTCTTGAATTTTGGAGCTTGGGTGTCGATATGCCTAAAACACAAAGGACTACTTCACCAATGTGGCCCACTAATTAGATATTCTTATTAAAGGGGCGCCTGGGTGGCTCAGTTGGTGAAGCGCCCAACTTTGCCACAGGTCACGATCATGGTTCATGGGTTCGAGCCCGGCGTTGGGCTCTGTGCTGATGGCTCAGAGCCTGCAGCCTGCTTGGGATTCTGTGTTTTCCTCTCTCTCCGCCCCTCCCCTTCTCCTGCTCTGTCTCTCAGAACTAAATCAACATTAACAAAAAAGATATCCCTTTAAAGCTATTTTACTAGCTACGGTTTAAAAAAAAAAAAAAAAAGCTGCCAACGCTAAAAAAAAGTAGTTTACTTACAGATGTGGATTCCTAGCTTCTCTCTGACAAGCGGACCCTGTGGAGCCTTGCAGACCCGGCCTGAGTCCCCCGTCTGCCCTACCGGTGCCCGCACTGTTCCTCCCCGGGCAGGAGGCGGGCTCTGTTCTTTACTGAATGTCTCCCATCCTCCTTCGGAGGGGCCTGACCACCCCCTGCTGGCCTGGGGAGCCACCCTGCCCAGCCCCGCCTGGCTCACCTTGGCCAGGTCGGCGAGAGTGTTGGTCTGGTCATTCAGCTTCCCCTGCTCAATCTTCACACTCCGGAGCCTGGGGGACAGACAGGGGGGTGGGTAGACAGGGTTGGTGGAGGCTGCAGGGGAGTGGGGCCCTTCATGCACCCACCCCAGCCGGGGTCGCCTTGTGGGACATGCAGAAGGTGGGAGATGAGGGCGGAGGTAGGGTCGGGCCCCATGCTGCGCATTCCCTCCTAGCACACATGGGGTAGCAGGGCCTGGCGGGTGGCTAAGCCACCCCCGACAGCGTCCACCTTCTGGCCACGTCCACGCGGCCTGATTCAGGATGTCCCGGGAACTTGGACTCCCAGGCCTAGGTGAAGACTGCACACGCTGGACACGTGCCCTGGCCACCTCCTGGGGCCAGCGGGCAGTGATCCGCCAGCGGCCCTGGGTGTGTCCCCTGCCCCGCGAGCACCATGCACCCCTCAACCCCCGGGAGAGACTTACTTCTGAGCTCTGGCAGGCCCCGGCAGAGCAGAGAGAAATCACAAGGCAATTTTAATCTCCGTGCGGCCGGGTGCCGCGCGCCCAACCCTGCCCGCCTCCCACATGCACGACTCCAAGACCAGACCGGGGGCCCTGGATGGCTGAGGGGCTGTCGCCCTGACTCTGCGAAGAGGTTCAGCCTGAGCGGGCAGCGCCAGCCCCTGGGGGACGCATCCGTTGGCTTCCCCTCCCTCCAGCCGCGCCCACCCAGCAAATGCAGCTGTCTACAGCCTTGTGGTGCCACGGTATCCCAGTCTGTGCCAGGCACCTGGTCCCAGAGGTGACATTCAGTCCAGGGAACTATGCCCATGCTGTTTCCCAAGAATAACGGGGCTCCGAGAGGCAAAGCCAGTGCCCACCGGCACTTCAGCAGGGATGGCCATTTGAAGATGGAGGGCTGGGGAGATATATCTAGAAGCCAAGGACCGCCCGAGGCTGCCAGAAACTAAAAGAGGCCTGGAACAGATCTTCCCCTAGCACCTTCAGAGGGCAAACGGCCCTGCCAACTCTGATCTTGGACTTCCGGCCTCTGGAACAGTGAGATAATAAATGCTACTGTTTTAAACCACCCAGTTGGTAGTAATCTGTTATGGCATCCCGAGCAAGCGCCCACTACGTTCCTCGATCTGTCCAGAGATCACGTCCGCCTTTTCACTGGCTGATCATACGGTGTCCCCGTCACGGAGACTCCCCAGCGCAAGACCCTGCCAAGGCTCCCTCATGCTCGCATATCAGACCTCCAGTCTCCCTGGCACCACGCTCATTCCTACGTCCCCACCACTGCCCTGGCTGGCTGTGGACAATCCTTGCTATGCCCGCCCCCCCCCCCCCTTTGGCTTCCTAACCAAATCTCACCCACCCTTCAGGACCTAGTTCCAACTTGTTTGGTTTTATCAGCTTTACGGGGCCATTTTTTTCTTTTTCTTTTCCGATTGGGAAGGGAGTAGGTTTAGGGGGACCCAAAGATGGAGTGAGGGGCGCCTGGCTGGCTTGGTCGGTGGAGTGGACGACTCTTGATCTCAGGGTTGTGAGTTCAAGCCCCATGTGGGTTATGGAGATTTCTTAAAAATGAAATCGCTAAAAAGATAAAAAATGGGGGCGCCCAGGTGGCTCAGGTGGCTTATTTATAAATAAAGAAACAAACAAACAAACAAATAAAGAAAGAAGAAGGAGACAGTCCTGCCCCAGAACAAAAGGAAGCAGGTAACTCACAGAGCAAGTGCCTTCTCCACAGACCTGGCTTTCCTAAATTCCTACCCTCCTGCTTCCCTCCAACAACCTTCCGGAACCTCCCTTGGGGCAAAGTCCAGGACAGGGCCAATGTCTGTGCCCCCCATGCCTGGCACACCGGCTGGCATAGGAAATGCGTATACAGTAACCAAATGAACATATCGAGGGTTGTAATGACAACATTGCTGGTTCTCCTGTTTACAAAACACTGTACGGCAGGTAGGCGGAGGTGAATCCCCAGTTGTGTTCTATCCACACCTCATCCCTGGAGGAAAGGCACATTAACGACCATTGGCTCCACTTATAAAGATACAAAAACGCAACTTGGAATAGCATAGTCACTTGCCAAGGTCCCACAGTTAGGTGGCAGAAACCGGACTGGGACAACAGTAGTCAGTTACTAACTGCGGGAGGGCCAACGAGGAGGGGTCTCTGTCCTCAAGGGGCTTGGGGTCTTGTGAGAAGGCACTGGACACAGTGAGGTTGAGTAAGTGTGGTACCAGCTCCTCTCCCTGCTTTTTAGACGATGGTGGAAGCAGAAGCAGAGGGCATCGTGTGTTACCAGTATTTGTTCTGTGCCAAGGATCATGCCAGGCATTTCTGCATATCCTCCCATTTAGATCTCCCTGCAGTCTTGTGAAGTAGGGACTGTTATCATTTGAAACCCATCCAATTAGAACAGTAAACACAATAAATGTAAATGTACTAAACTCTCTAGCTAAAAGACAAAGACGGTAAGGAGCCCGAAGAAACTCTGGGGGCAATGGATCTGTTTTTTTTTTTTACCTTGACTGTGCTAATTGTTATGTGGATGTATACATACGGTAACACTGATTAAACTATGCAGTTTAAATAGGTGCAGTTGACTATAGTCGATTATAGCTTAATAAAGCTTTTTTTTTTTTTTTTTTTTAAAGAGACAAAGATTATTAAACAGGATTAAAAAGTTGAAATCCAGCTGGCTGAGCTTCCTCTCCTATGGCCTGGTCTCCTCATGGCCACACTCGTTTACCTTCTGACATCCCAGAAGCTGGGCTGCTTCAGCCACACCCTCAGCTCTGCTCCAACCCAACCTTCCTACTCTACCATTGACACCAGGGTTCTCCATGCTGCCTCTTGTCTCTTTTCTCCACAGCTGAATCAGCTGCCTTGCTGCTGTACTAGTTCAGCCTCTAACACTATTCACTTTACTTTGTGACTCATTGGCCCCTGAGTCTGGCCTAGGAGCTCCCGGAGCAAGGAGCCACCTGATTTTCTTAGGGGAACCCAATTGTGAATAGGTTTTCCCACAACACGAGAGATGGGAATCCATGGGCTCATTCTGAAAAGTGCCTAAATATGTTTTTACTATTTTAAATCAGGTACCACAGGACTCAGTTGTAATTTCTATTTGAGTGTCTCACTCCCAGGATTTGGAGCTGTTTAAAATTCTAGACTGGGTGCTGGTCTCATACATCCTCAGTGTGGCTACCAAACATTCGAAAGGTGGATGGTCTGAATAAAAATGGGCTGTAAATAAATGTAAAATACACAATAGAATTTGAAGATTTAGCACAAAAAAAATTCTAAAATATCTGATTTTTTATACTAATCATGTTAATATTTTGCATCTATTGCATGAATATATTAAAATTTATTTCACTTGTTTTCATTACTATTTTAAAATTTAATTTATTATTATTATTATTATTATTATTATTAATAAAATAGGCATCATGCCCAGAATGGAGCCCAAAACAGGGCCCAAACTCACAGCCCCAAGATCAAGACCTTGATCAAGAGTCAGACACTGACTGAGCCACTCAGGTCCCCCTCTTTTACTTTTTTTTAATGTGGCTACTAGGAAATTTAAAACTATATAGTGGTTTACGTGATATTTCTAGTGGACAGTGCTTGGCATATGATAGCCTGGCCCAGCCCAAATCTGGCCAGCTACCTGTTTTGGGAAAATAAGGTTTTATTAGAGGATAGTCCACCCACTCCTCTTCACTGCGTTCCTGCGACAGTGGCAGAGTAGAGTAGTTGTGACAGACCGTCTGGTCCACAAAACCTGAAATATTTACCCTCCGGCCCTTTATAGGAAAAGTTTGCCAACTCTGGCTGCACACTGGACTCACCCGAGGAACTTAAACTTAAAAGCTCACGGTGCATCCCAGACTCTGCCGTGTTGGGTGCAGCCTGTGGGCCTTTTAAAGCCCCGTGGGGGATTCCAGTGAGCAGCCAAGGTGGAGAACTACTTGACTAAATAATTCTCAGGACAAAGGGACAACAGAGGGAATCAAGGAATTTCTAGTTACCCCACATGATCACATGGATCAGGACACAAATTTAATTCGGAGCTTCCTGGCAGCCAAAGCAAAAAAGGGAAATGGCTTCTCATCTAAAAGGTAAAACAATTTTGGCTATTCTGGAGAATACAATATGCTTCTTGCCATTTATTTGGGGTGGGTTGCATGACTTATCCAAGGTGATCGCCCTGGACAAGTGCTGGACCCATCACCTGCCTCCTTCTGACCATCCCACCCAGCACAGACACTGCAAGCCCCAACCAACTGACCACCCGGCATGGGAGGGGCCATGATGAGGCCATGCTGAGCTGTCTGGCCTGGCCTGTAGCCTCCTCCCGAGGACCACAGTTGCCTCCGCACCAGGTGGACACAGAAACGTGAGCGGGAAAGGTGCTGGACTTACTGATGGATGGCTTGGAGGAACTTACGCTGGTGTTTCCGAACCCGGGCGTGGTCTGGCTTCTTCACCAGCCTAGTGTGTTTGTAGATGAGCCACGTCTCCCTGAGAACGTTAGCAGCGGCATTTTTTACCTGGGGCCAGAAAAAGAACAGTTCCTCAAGGCAGGCACGAAACTGTGGAAGGCTCTGGAAACTTCCGGAAACCTCCAGAAACTTTTAGAAACTCCTGGAAATGCCCCTCTGGGATCCTGGGACCGTAAGGCAAGGACATGTTTACGTGGCCACACCTGCACTGTGTGGGTCTGTGTGTGTGTGTATGTGTGTGCGCACTTCATTTGTATCATTCAGCGTGGGTCAGACCCTTTCTATACACCTTGCAGATGTTATATCAGTGAATCTACACACGCTGGCATTTCTCTCACTTTACACATGGGGAAACTGAGGCACAGGGCGGTCGACCTGCCGAGGTCAGACAGCTTTTAAGTTGTACCCGGCTGCCTGGCCCCCAAATGTCTGCCTCTTGCTGTGTGGCTCAGGGTGGGGCTATGACTAGGCACACAGGTGGGCGCCTGGGGCCACTGCCACGTCTCTGTGCATGGTTCATGCACATTCACATGGGCAGCAGAGCACAAGGCAGGGCAGTGACCGGTGGGCATGTGCACATGCCTGGCACGTACAGAAGTAAGGTGGGGGAGGGTCTGCCCTTGATGACCGAGAAGAGGACGTGGCTGTGATGGAGGTCTTTACCCGCTTGGTGAGCTGAGTGTCCATCATGAAGTTGTGCACGTGTTTCTCTGCCTTGGTGAGCTCCAGTTTCCGGGCCACCACGGCCACCACAAGTGCTGTGCAGCCGGCCCCCTGCATGCGGAGGGTGGGGAACACATCAGTGTCCTGCCCCATGTAGGTCCCGGGTCACAGGCAGGACACCCTCCCTCCTCCAGGAAGCCTGCCCTGATTCCACCCTCACCTTTACCTTCTAAGCCCACAGTGTTGGCAGGTCCCACCTGCTGAGCTCACTGACTCCCAGCCCCACCTGCTTAATATCGGTTGAATGTCTGGGGACTGTGTCCCACTGATGAGCTCATCCGATCCCCAACAGCCCTGGGAGGTAATACCACTCTTATCCCCACTAGACAGAGAGGGAAACTGAGGCTTGGAGAGAAGAAAGGGAGAAGAAAAGGGCAGGATCTGCAGGTACGTTCGGAACATGGAGGAGGGAGGATTTGGAAGCATTTCCCTCAAGGCGCTGGGGTCTGGGCGTTGAGGGCAGAGACCCAGACAACACGTCTTTCTACAGTCATGGGAGGGGTCAGTTGGCAGGGTGAGAAGGCAGCGTGAGTGAAGGGTCAGGCTGGCTGCCTGTGGTGGGAGCAGAGCGGAGGTGGGGAGCGGAGGGGAGGATGGTGGCCTCCCCGCCTGATGCAATCACACTCCCCAGGATGCCCTAAATGGCAGATCTCCTGGCTAGTGAAGGAGGTCAGAGAGGACTTGTATGTCTACTGGGAGCAGCCTAGGAGAGAGAGAAAGAGAGAGAAAAGAGCAGGAGCGAGGACCCAAGGAGAGGAGAGGGCAGACAGGGGGAGGGGGGCAGCAAAAAGTGACGTGGGAGGGAGGGAGAGGGTCTGCCACCGAGGAGCAGGGGCCAGGGGCCAGCCTAGAGCCCCCAGGAGTGCCATCAGCCCCAGAAGTGCCCGAGGCCGGTGACAGGAGCAGGTGAGGGGGGCCAGCAGGTGTTCAAGGCAGGTGGCGGGAGCAGGTGTGAAGGGGGGAGGCAGTTCCCCGCCTGCACTGAGGGCTGTTTCTGATGCTTTCCTGCAAGCTGCTCGCTCCTGAGGCCACGACCTCCAAGAAGGAAGAAGGGAGAGTTCGGCCTGGGACGCTTGGCCAGGGATGCTCAGTTCTTCTTAGGGATGGAAGGAAACATCTATGGGGAGGGGTGGGCCAGGGCCAGGGCCACCATCGGTCTGGGTCCCCACATGCCCCGCCAGGGCGACATGGGCACAAGGTCGCCTTCTGAGAAAACCCTGACATGGGTTCCTGGAGCCTGTTCTCAGAAGAAGCCCTGTCAACTGGGGCAAAAAAACACACCAAACAAACAAACGAAACAAAACGAAACAAAACCCGCCAGGTGGAATACGACGCAGAAAAGAAAAAAAAGACATCTGGTGGCTCCGCAAAACAGCATGGAGACCACGCCCAGCAAAAGACGCCAGGCTCAGAGGGGGCCACACTGGGATGCCCTGAAGTTCAAGAACAGACAGACGCATGGCTGGTGAGATCCCGGACAGGGCAGTGACCGGGAGCGGACACGCTTGGGCAAGGTTGGCAGAGAGAGCCAAGAGGAGAGCTAGAAACCAGCCCAAGCGTGACCACCCGTGCGTGTGCCAGCAGCGAGGGCGGAGACGTGGCCACACATGGAACTCATTTTCCAGAAGGAGCCATGTCCCAAAGAACGGAACTCGGCGTTTCCATTTTGTCTTGGGCTTTCCGGGTTTGAGCTCGCCTTACCTGAGTCCTTTTTTGGTTCTTTTGTAAAGTTCGTTTGCTTGTAGTGGGGGTTGGACTGTGGCCCACCTTTAGTTTTTCCCCCTTCGCCTCTTGCAAAGTAACACAGGCAAACAGGCGTGGTGCCATTTCACAAGGCGGGGCCGCGTCAGCGCAGCCAGGAGGAGGGAGGCCCCGGTGGGGGCCCGAGGAGGACGTGGAGCCCCCAGCTTCTGCTCAAACAGCTTAGAGAGGGTGAGGAGAAATGGGGACAGAGCCGTGGGCCTCGGGACATAGTGACAACTGACCACGGTCTGCAAGCAGCGAAACAGGGTGGGCAGAGGCACCGCAAGATGCTCCTTCCGTCGGCGGGAGAAAAGGAAACTCTTGTGGGGATCGTGCCCTATGTTTGCAAGAACGGAGGAGGAGTGGCCTGGCGTGGAACCTGGGGGGTGGGATTAAGTCAGCTTCTTTGGTGCTACTTTGGTCCCACCGATGCTCACTGTTCTTCACAAATGAACAGGTTATTAACTGGGGACTGAGGAGAGGAGTTCCCTATCACGCATCCGATAATCTGCAACCCAAAACACGGAAGAGCATTTGTGAAGGAGGTGGAAGCTTGGAGAAAGAAGGTTCCAGAAGGTTCCAGAAGGGGATGAACAGCAAAACCGAAGACGGGACCAGGGAAAGAAGGTGCTGGGTGTCAAAGGCTGCCCACACCCACCGACAGACTTGAGAAGTCTTTGGGGGAGAAGGGGTGCTGTCAGGGCCCAACGAGTCACAGGAGACAAGCTGCACAGCATGGGGGTTCAGCGGGGTGCTTGGGATGTCCCAAGAATCAGGCAAGGATGGGGAAGGGAGCCGTGACGGCACAACCCAGAGGGTGTTGACTGGGTGTCCACAGCATTCACCGTTCTAGGCGTTTCACATAAAGGAACAGACTTGAGGGGCGCCTGGGCGGCTCAATCGGTTGAGTGTCTGACCACGGCTCAGGTCGTGATCTTGCGGTTTGTGCGTTTGAGCCCCACGTCGGGCTCTGTGCCGGCAGCTCCGAGCCCGGAGCCTGCTTCGGATTCTGTGTCTCCCTCTCTCTCCGCCCCTCCCCTGCTCGTGCTCTGTCTCTGTCTCTCTCAAAAATAAAGGGAAACTTTTAAAAAATTTAAAAAGACATAAATAAATCAAAAGGGACAGACTTGAGCTTCACGATGAACGGAGGAGATGGGCACCGGTTATAGCTGGGGAAACTGAGGCATGGAAGCATCAAGTCCCTAGCCCCGGACCCCAGGGCTGTGAAGTAAGCAGGCTTCAGAGAATAAAAGGGCAGACAAACGCCGGGCTAACAGCGGACCACAGCATCCAGCCCTGCGGGGACCACAGGAGTTACATACATACCTAGGGCTGGAAGAAGCCAAGAAGAGATGCCCCCCAGGAAGCCCAAGGGTGCAGATTTCTGAGTCACGGCCGGGGTAAGGAGGAGGAGGGGGGGGGGTGAAGGAGCAGGGCAGGCTGATGCATTACGGTTCACAATGGAGTGAGCTCCCCATCCGTAGGGGGTGTGCAAGGGCCCCCGCCCTTACCATGATGCCAGTGAGCAGGCACACGCCCTTCCCGCAGTAGGTGTGGGGCACCATGTCGCCATAGCCGATGGAGAGGAAGGTGATGGAGATGAGCCACATGGCCCCCAAAAAGTTGCTGGTCACTTCCTGCTTGTCATGGTACCTGAGGGGAGCCGGGGAAGGCCCAGTCAGTCCACACTGGTCTCTCTGCCTTCATCATTCCCTCTGGTGCCCTGGGTCCACCCGGCTGGGTGGGGACCCTGACTACAAGCAGCGGACCACTTTGAGGGCTCCAAAAGGTACCGCTGCAGGGAGAGGGGATGGTCAGCATCCTCCCAAGGGTACCGTCGGGCGGAGGGCACCCGCACTCTCCTCCCAGGATCCCTTCCCCCATTCTCCCTTCACCCCCACCCCAAGCTGCCGCCCAGGATGTGTGCCCTCCCTGGCCCCGGTCCGGGGGCAGAGGGGTCCGGGTGAGGGTACGTCCACTGTGTCCACGCGATCCCCCTCCCAAAGACAGACGCACAGACAGACGCAGACACAGGTGGCCACGGGCGCCAGAAGCGGCAAGGAGTGGAGGTGAGGATTCAGGTGAGACATCGGGAAGAACTTCCCCAGCCAGCAGGGCTCCGTGAGGTTGAGGGGGCAGGGGGAGAGGGCCCCTGGGGGACACGGGTGGCTGCAGTGTTCCAGGACTTGGGAGCAAAAGGGAAGTCAGTATGTGTGGGGCAGCACCAATGGTCCCCAAATCCCAGGCTTAGGGTTCGTTTGGGAGTTGGGGAAGGAGGCGGCAGCTTGGCACTGGGGGGAGGCTGGCGGTTAACTTTTTGGTATGGGGGGGCGGGCCCCAAGGGACATGAATTCGTCCCCGGCCATGGCCAGCCCTGCGAACCCGGTCACGTGGGCTACAAACACGTCCTACCTACGGTCAGCCCAGGCTGGGGGTCAGAGGGGTTTAGCTCGAGGTTCCCCAGCCTGTGAAGCCCCTCCAGCTCAGGGAGCCCTTTCCTGATGACCCACTCTTTCCCAGGCCTCAGGCCCTGAGGGGACTCAAGGTGAGAGGTCAACTGAGGTGGCGCAGAGGAGGGGGGACGCTGGCAGGGGCAGGACAGGGGAAGCTGGGGGGAGGGCTGCTCCAGACAGACAGGGCTGGAGTCAGGGGCTCAAGAGGAGGCCATAGAAGCCCCCAAAGGAGGATGGGAAGGCTGGAGACCTTCTCGGCAGGTGTGGTGTTTGGGGGTCCCTGTCGGCCCCTCCTCCTGGGCTGCCAGTCTGCTTGCTGGGTGCGGGGGACCTGGGACCGAATCCCACCGAGGCATCTGAGCCCCAAGTTACCCTGGCTTCTGTCTCCCGGTAAACCAGCAAGTAAGACGAGAGGGAGGCCCTCCAGCAGCGGGTGGGGGAGCCCGGGGCCTGGCTGGAGCTGTGGTGGGTGCTGCAGGACCCCCCCAGGACTACCTAGGACCACAGAGTGGGGGACATGCGGGAGGCAGGGTGGGGGTGGGACAGAGCCGCAGGGGTGGAGCGAGGCAGGCGAGGGGGCTTCAAGCAGCATCATAGGGCTCAGAATTTAGGATTGGCTGCCCCCCCTGGTCCTGCCCCGTTCCCTGCCCCAACCTGGGGACCCCTGCGATGACCTAGACTGCACCTCAAGGATGCCGAGGAGGGGAGCCCCACTCTCGCTCCCCAGACCACAGTCCTGACCCCGCCGTGACAGGGTAGGGGATGGGCTGTGGGAACTGGCATAGGGATCCAAGCAGGGGTCCAAGGAGACCCCGTCTGGTCCCAAGACGGTAAGCCTCGAGGACGAGAAGCGCTGGGCCCTCGCCCCCATGAGCCCCACATCAGGCTGAGGCAGGCGCCATGGAGGAGATTAAGGGGTGAAGACTGGGGTCCTGGGGGGACAAGTCCAGCCCAGGGACCCCCAGGAAGCCCAGTCTCAGCCCCACCTGCCATACACCCTTCCAGGGCCTTCCCCAGCAAAGCATGAGGTAGGAGAGGCCCTTTCCCAGCCAAGGCACCCCCACGTCCCGACAGGCCCAGTGCAGACCCTCCCTCTCCCGAAGCACCCCGTGGGTCTCAGGGCCGACCAGGAATCAGGCCCTCAGGAATGTTCCTTTGCCCCAGAGCCTCCCTTCCCCCATCTGTAAGTTGGGTGAATGGCCTGCACCTTCCAGGGCTGTTGAGAACAAACCCCATGCAGAGAGAGGTACTAAAGGCTGGGCCAGTTTTTATTTACTCCAGACCCACCTAACTCTCCGGAGGGGCTGTCCAAGTCCCCCAGGGTCAGCTGTCCAGACAAAACCCTCCCCAACCTCGGAGACAAGGACCTCCAGGATGCCCAGTGGACACGGCCTGAGAACAGTCCTGGGCCTGACTCCGAACTTGCCTGCCCCGGCCCCGCCTCACCTCCCTGTGCACCAACGCACCGCCCCCCCCCGCCCCCCCCACCTTGCGGCAGCTAATCTTAAATTCCTGGCGGACAGGACGGCAGCGGTTCTGTGCACACAGCTTGGTCAAGGGTAGGACTCACATGTTTTCCCTACAGTCCGGTGGGGCGGGCGGAGGGAAGAAGGAGAGCTGGTTAAATTGTGGGGGAAACAGGCAGATGGGGGGCGGGGGGCATCCTGTTCCTGCTGCCTCCACTGCCCTGGGCCAGAGGTCATAGGTTAGCTGCTCGCAGCGGAAGAGCTGGGAGAAAGACGAGCATGAGACCTGCCCCCACCCCACCCTGGGGGAGAGGCCTGGGGTCCCAGGGGGGTGTCGTTTGGGGTAGGGGACAGGATACACAGGCTGGAGTCCCAGGGATGAGGGGGCCACGCTTGAAGGATGGTCACTGAGGCCAGGAACTGGGGGGGGGGGGATCATGTGGGTCAGGGGCTGTGATGGCCAGGGGAGCCCTGGGTCCCCGGAGCTGCGGGAGGGCACGGTGGGCCCCGGGGCCGGGGGCGTACCTCTCACAGACCCGCACCGTCCAGGCGGCGACGATCCAGGAGGAGATGCTGAAGACGAGCAGCACGGTGCCCGGGCAGATGGTCATGAGTGTCTTCATGACAAAGCGTGTGTTGAAGGTGACCTTGTTGAGGGCGCCGATGCTGCGGCTGGAGGCATCTGTGAATATCTTGCTGTGCAGCAGCATGACGCGGCCCAACAGGTAGAGGCGCAGGAACATGGGGACAGACAGCAGCACGTCCACGTCAGCCTCGGCTGCCGACGGCGCGTACGTGAAGGCCAGCCGCGCCGTCCACGTGAAGCGGTAGTGACCCGGCACCGGGTGGATGGCGCACACGGCCAGCTCCAGAGAGATGAGGAAGACGCGCTCACATGTCATGGCGATGCGCCAGTCATCCGCCCCGTTGTCCACCATGAACAGCTGCGGGGGGGCGGGGCGGGGGAGGGGGGACAGGCGGCGGTGGGTGTCAGACTCGCGCCCGTGTCCCCCTCCGGGAGGACCCCCCTCCCCCCCCCAGCCCTCGAACCCCTGGCTTGGCTTTTATGAGAAACACAGCCTCTGACGCGAAACTCCCTAGCTCTCGGGGTCAGCCACGATTCAAATTAAATGTGGAAGAAAACACGGGGTTACCAAGGGCCTAGCAATCTCGTCCCCGGGGACACATGCAAGAGAAATGAAACCGAGCATCGGAAAAAAAAACAAAAAACACAGAAACCAAAACAAAACCGGCATTGGGGCAAATCCTTGCACGCGAACAACTACCCAACGCGGAAACCACCCAAGTGTCCGTCAATGAATGAATGGGATCCTTCCAAACAACGGGATATTATTCGGCCGTCAAGAGGAAGGGGCTCTGATACACGCTGCCATGTGGCAGAACCTCGAAAACATGCTGAGTCGAAGAACACAGGCACCAAAGGCCGCCACCCAGAGCCGAGGGGACAACGGTGCCACCCCAGTGGGCCCGGAAACCGCGGCACTGAGCATTCAGAACGCAGAGAATTTGCCTTGGGAGCTCTTTGACTTGCTCAGCATCTACCAACTTTCTTTCCTTCAGATTTCCCTTCTGGAATAGGAAGGCCTATCCTACGCCTGTCCCACCCCTACATCTTGGGTGATTTGTCCGGCTCTCGGCTGGAGTGGCGCCTCAGTCTCACCTGTATCTGATACTTAAGTGATACATGGAACTTGGGAGTTGGTGCCGGAATGCCTTAAGACTTTGGGGCAGGTGGGAAGTTGTGAATGCATTTTGCGTGGGAGGAGGACATGAATTTGGGGGATGGGCCCGAGGCTGAAATGTTCTGGACTGACTTGTGTCCCCTCAAAACTCATAAATTGAAGCCTTAACTCCCATTGTGACTGTATTTGGAGAGAGACACCCCCTCCCCCGCCGCGTTTTTTTTTTTTTTTAAGCAGGCTCCATGCCCAGTGTGGGGCTCGAACTCACGACCCTGAGATCGCGACCTGAGCTGAAATCAAGAGTCAGACATTGAACCAACTGAGCCACCCAGGTGTCCCTGGAGAGAGGGTCTTTAACGGAGTAATTAAGGTTAGGGGCACGTGGGTGGCTCAGTCAGTTAAGCGTCTGACTCTCGATTTCAGCCCAGGTCATGATCTCACCGTTCGCGGGTTGGAGCCCCCATCAGGCTCTGCTCCGACAGCGTAGGGCCTGCTTGGGATTCTCTCTCTCCCTCTCTGCCCCTCTCTTGTTCACCCTCTCTCTCTCTCTCTTTCTCTCAAAATAAATAAATAAACATGAAAAAAATCAAGGAAGTAATTAAGATTAAATGAGGTCATAAGGGTGGAACCCTGCTCCCACAGGACCGGTGTCCTCGTAAGAAGAGGTGCCTCCAGGGATGCGCGCACACAGAGGAAGCCAAGAGGACACAGGGGGAGAAGGCAGCCGTCTGCAAGTGGAGGAAAGGGGCCTCAGCAGAAACCGACCCTGCCAGCACCTGATCTTGGACTTCCAGCCCCAGCACCGTGAGAACACATTTCCTGCCGTTTCTTTTTTTTTTTTTTTTTGTAATTTTTTTTTTTCAACGTTTATTTATTTTGGGGACAGAGAGAGACAGAGCATGAACGGGGGAGGGGCAGAGAGAGAGGGAGACACAGAATCGGAAACAGGCTCCAGGCTCCGAGCCCTCAGCCCAGAGCCCGACGCGGGGCTCGAACCCGCGGACCGCGAGATCGTGACCTGGCTGAAGTCGGACGCTTAACCGACTGCGCCACCCAGGCGCCCCAGCCTGCCGTTTCAGCCCCTCGGCTGTGGTGCTCTGTTAAAGCAGCCGGGAGCACCCTCACACAGTGCTTCGGTTTTTTAGTGGGTGAACCACATCCCACTGGGGGGCACACGACATTTTGTTGGTCCATACACCGGGGATCTGGGTTGTTTCCACTTTGTGGTACCCGCGAATAGGGCTGCTAGGTGCCTACGTATACGAGTTGCGTGTGGATGCAGGCGGTGTAGGTTTTCATTTCTCTTGGATGTCCCCAGGGATCTCTGCAGGTGGTTCAACCCAGGCAGGATTTTCCTCCACCCACCTCCCGTCAGACCACGGCTCCTTCAGGCCAGGGATCAGGGGCCAGAGTCGGGAGCCAGATCTGACACCCTCTGGCATCCCCAGGCCCCGGTGCCGACCCCAGGTGACATCTGCCTGCTGTGACAGGCTGTGACAGCACGCCCTGAGCTGGGCTCTCCGGGGTCCATCGAGGTTTCAGTGAACTCCCGAAACAGGAGAACAGCCTCCCTGGCATGTAATAAATCTTTCAAATGCAGGGTCTAACCGAATAGGAACAGAAGGCTGGGGTCGGCTTCCAAGGCTGCGAAACCTCGGAAGGCCCCCAGGGCTGCGAAGATGACTTATGTGTGCCAGACCCCAGCTCACCTCTGGCTCCCTCGTTGTCCTCTCCGCCCCCCCACCCCTACCCTCCCAAATAACCAATGAAAAATAAAACATAGACAAGTATACTAAAGAAATTTAGAGTGATCTAAAGGGCATGCCTTCAGAGAGGTCTTTTTTTTTTTTTTTTTTTTTTTTTCCTATAAAGAGGCTACTGGTCCTTTCAGGTTTTAGGGGGCTGGGGTCCCAGGTGCCTGGTACGGGGAGGGTCTCTGGGGGCCCGGAGAGGGGAACTGCCCTGGCCAGCCCGCCACTGACCTGGATCTCCCTGGCGTGGTAGAGGACCACCAGGCCCAGCAGGATGACCGTGGAGAGGCTGATGAGGCATTTCAGTGCAAACGAGTACAGGGACTCCTGGGCGGAGAGAGAAGGGCAGGAGGACAAGGGCGCTGGGGGGGGGGTGGCCCCCCTGCCCCCCCCCCCACCTGGGCTCCCCCCTCAGGAAGGAATGCTCCTGTCCTTTCTCCTTAGGCCTGGGTCGATGGCAACACGGGACTATTACTTCAGAGTTGATAAGGCCTGGCCTCCTAAAGGCCCAGCATGTCACAGCCGATAAGGCCTGGCCTCACGTAGGTACTTCACCGTTTAGAAGGCCTCGCCGCATCCACCGGCGGCATTTCACAGTCTACCGGCGGACGTGCCCCGATCTCTCTCTCTGTCCTCACACACCCTTGGGTGGCACGAGGGGGCGTGCAGCCATAGCCGCAGCCCAACCCGATCACTCTCAGGAGGAGAAGCTCTTTCCGGGCTCTGAGGCCCAGGCCTTCGCTGGGGCTCTCTTGTCCTAGGCCTGGACTGGGGGGCAGCCGCCACCCCCCACCTCCCTTAAGCCAGGGTGTGGCCTCTTGGTGCAGGGCAGAAGGAATGGGCTGGAGCCTAACTCCCCCACGTACAGCCTGCCTGCAACCCCCAGAAGGTAGACACATTGGGAGGCCCAGTACCCACCCCCTGCCCTGCCTCCAGGACCCCCGCCCCCTCCCCTCCTCCAGCATCTTCCACCTGCTCCTCCTGGGGCCAATATGGTCCCTGACCCCACGCCCCAGGGGCAGTGAGGAGCCAAGTAGGTCCACAGGGCCCTCCCTGGGCCAAGGGGAAAGGCCATGCCTACCTTGGTGTAGACCCCCCAGGACAGCTCCGTCTCGGTCACCATGACGACAATGCCAAACATGCCGAAGATGAGGGCGTAGTCGCTGAGGCGCTTCCGCTTCTCGAAGAGCGCCCGCCGGTGGCCCAGGCGGTGGCCCACGTTTGGGGTCTTCCCCAAGTCCCTCCTCCTGCCTGCCTCATCCTCTTCATCGTCTTCCTCCTCTTCTTGGTCCTGGGGCTGCCCCCGGGGACTGCCGGGTGAGGGCCGGGCTGGCTCGCTCTTGGCCACCACCACCTGGAGGCCCGGGCCATGTGGGGGCTGGGGGGGGTGGCCGGCCTCGGGCTCCGAAGGGTCTCTGCCCAGGGCACCCAGCCCGCTGCCCAGCGGCCGCCCCCCACAGCCATTGTGGCTGTGGCTGTTCATGACTATGTGGGTGCCGGGGTTGGGCTCGCTGTAGGCCACCCGGGGCCCAGCATGGCTCAGTGACCGGGCTCCTGTGCCGACCTGTGGGGCATGAGGGACACAGTCAGGGAAGGGCCGTGCCAACCGACCAGAGGGCAGGGACCCCTGTCACCACCCCAAGACATTCTGAGGCTCAGGAAGCCCTGAACCCAGACACGTGACTGACACGTGGGTTGGCCATCCAAGAAATACCCAAGTCAGCCTATATTCCTCTCCTGCTCAAAACCCTCCCATGGTTCCCCAGTGCTGCTGCACAAAAACCAAAGACCCCACTGTGGCCAGGAGGCCCTCTGTGGTCTGGCTCCTACCCACCTCAACCCTCTCACTCTTCCAGAGTCATTCTCTTCCAGCCACATAAGCATCCCCATCACCAGATCCTGACCAGCCTGGTCCAGCCTGGGGCCTTTGCACCTGCTGGGCCCTCTGCCTGTAACACCCTCTTATTGAACCTTTGCCCACTGGTTTTCTGTCTCCAAGTACCTAGAACAATGCCGAGCACTCAGCTGACACTCAGTAAACACTTGGGAATGTCTGGAGACAGAATGTGCTGGCAGGTTTGCCTGGGAGGACCAGAGGCCGTGTGTGTGGTCAGGAGGTGGTTCCAACCTGGGCTCGTCTCCTTCTGACCTTCAGGTTCTCGGGCAAGTCAAGCTCACCCTGCTGGGCCTCCAATTCCTCCCCTAGAGCTGTCTGAAGGCCTGAACACACGCAAGCGTGGGGTATCAGTGTGGGGACACGAGGACCGTGACTGTGGCTGCAGAGACCCCCAGCCCCCTCCTGCCTGCGTGGAAGGAGGTTTGTGATCTCCAAAGAGACTCCGGGATCAACGTGGCAACCCGGTATTTACCTCTAAGATCCCAGAGTTGATTCTGTAGGGCCTTGTGAGATGTGCTCAGCCTGGCCCTGTGACCCCGGGTCAGCCTCAGTTTCCCCACCAGGCCACCAGAGAGCAGCAGACTGTCTGACCGCCCCGACATCCTGGGATTCTGCCCTTGTGTAGGGCAGTGTCCTCTGGGATCATGTTCGAGAGCGAAGACCTTGAGGACAGTGACCCATACAAGATGAGGCTGCCTGGAGTCGCACCTTCTGGGTCCCAACTTGCTAGACCCTCCCCTGTCCCACCCCAACCCACCATCTCTCCCTCCCTCCTGTGTACCCCCCGTTGCCACTACGAGCTGATGTTTAGCGAACGTCTACAACACGCCAGGCTACGTCCTTCACACAAATTTGCTCCTTGATCCTTGACAATACCCCCCAAGAAGGGGTGCTGGGATTTGGCCAGTTTTACCGGTGGGGAAACTGAGGCGCTGTGCCGTGAAGGCGCCATGTCCTTCTAGGGCAGATCCTGGACCGGGCTGCTTTGTAAGATTCTCTCAGCAGGAATAAGTGGGGCAGCGACAGGCAGCGGCCAAGTGCTGACCCCCTTTGAAAAGGCCAGCCTGGCATGCACGGCGGGCCCCTGTGGACCAGGCCCGGGAGAGAGGGCTGTGCGCACAGACAGGATGCCTCTGCGGCCCTGCAACCACACTCTGGTGGTGGAGGGGGGAGGGGGGGTGACAGACACGGAAACTGTCACATAAAGACATGCCAAGAGGACACCTTGTCGGGCACCCCCCACACAGTGTCTGTCCCACTCACCGCATGTCCCCAGATGCTGGTGCCCGCGCACAGTAGGGGCACAAGAAACCTTCCTTTCGTGGGAGAGCGACCTCATGAGTATTAGAACATGTCCCTTCCCTCGCCCCTCCATCCATTACCTCAACCAGGCCGTGGCCACCTGTGGCCTGAGACGTTGGTTTAGAAGTCCTGGCCTCACACGGGCTTAGCACTTCACGGTTTATATGAGCTGGTCTCCTGCACGCCCCGTACTTCACGGCTTATAAGGCTGACCTTGGCCCCGGATCTCTCTCTCTACCTTCACGAACACTCAGGGGCCTTGCTACTCCCAGGCGAGGGCCCCTGCTCGCCACCTGAAGGGCCATCAGCTGGCAGGTGGGGCCGGGAGCCTGTCACCAGGAGACACACAGCGATCGCAGACCCTGCTCTCTCCCAGGAGGTGAGGAAACCCCAGGCATCGCTCCTACCATCCCTCCTGAAAGTGCAGGGGGTCCTCACCCAGGGCTCGGGGGCACGGGCAGGAGAGGCGAGTGGCCTGGCAGACGGAGCCTCGAGGGGGTGGGGGTGTTGCAAACGACCTTCCGAAACGCACTTACGAAGATACAATTTGGGGATGTGACTCAGCCGCCCGACGCATAGGCCAAATTCAGCCGTGTGTCGGCCATGCTCCTCCTTGCCTGGCAGCCTCGTCCTAAGGTGCCCTGGGCAGGGAGGGGTTGGGGGGATGGGTACAGGTGGCTTCTGGGAGGGAGAGAGGTGGAGGGCCTTCCCGTGGCCCATCACCTTAACGTGCCCATGGCGCTTACTGTGGGCTTGTTGGGCTCTTTATCAGAATTATCATGTTTAACCTCCGTGGCCACTAAGTGAGGCAGGCGGCATTCCCGCTCCCATTTTACAGATGGGAGACAAGGCTCAGAGAGGTTTAGCACCTTGCCCAAGGTCACAAAGTCAGGAAGGGAGCAGAGATGAAGTCAGTGCCATCTGGGGGGGGCAGAGGGTGGTGGGATGTGCCAAGTTCCCTCTTGACGAGCCTTCTGGGAAGGGAGTCAGCCAAGCCCTGCCCTTGAGGGGCCACAGAGCTCAGGACCCAGGCACGGTGGGTGTCTGACCCTTCCTGTGACCTCAGAAGAAACAGGACAGAGTGGCCTGCCTGAGATTCCATAGAAGGGGGCAGCTGGTTTCTGCAGTTCGGGTGGGACTGGGGGGGGGGGGGGCTGGGAGACGAGAGACTCCACCCCTTCCCAGGTATACCTTCCCCTCCCCCACTGCAACTAGGCCCAAAGCTGGGGTCCCTGGAACCCTCAGAGATTCCCAAAGAACCAGGAGCCTCTCTAAAACTCTGGCCAAGGTTTGGATGTCTGTGAAAGGGTGTATTTTTCTGGGTGAAGGCCCTGGGTTCGCCAATGAGTTCTAAAAAGTTAGAAACACCTTGTGGGCTGCATCTGGTTCGGAAGGTCCCTAGAATTGCCAAAATTACCTAATGTGTCTGGTGCATGAGCCCTCTGTTCACTGAAGGCTGGCATGGGAGGATGAGCCGAACCCTCCCCCCTTCACACCACCCCAAGAGACACTGTGGGAACCTGGCGGGCCACCCACGGCAGGGGGCGCCCAGGAGGACTCGAGGAGTGGGAGAAGGCAGGCAGGTGGCAGGAAGCAGGGCGGCTGGCTTCTCCAAGCTTTTCTACTCAACAGAAAGACAAAGAAACTGGCCAGACCCCCCAAGGTCCTCGAGTGAGCCCTTTTACAAATGACAAGTTGGTGCAGTGTCTGCCTGGGAGGGACCCTTGGGTGTCCCAGCCAGGATGAAGTCACTGCCCCCTCCTCAGCTGCCTGCCTCTTCAGTAAAAGGATGTCTCGGTGCCCGCCCCCCCGCCCCCCCCCCCAGCAGGTTGGTGGCCAAAATGGAAGTGAGATCTCACATGGAAAACGCTTAGCATGTGGCCGTGGGTACATCTGAGGCGGTGCTGCTGCCCATCCTTCGGAGCTGGACCAGAAGGGGCCTATCTCCAAAGCAGAGCCCCCCTTGCGGTGCAATCCACATCCCACCGCTCCCTGGAACCGTGGCCAGGGCAGCACATGGCAGAACCTTCCAGGACGTGTGGGTGAGCTGTGTGGGGTGTGTGTCCCAGTGGAGGGTGCGTAAGGATCCTAAGACAACCCACCCACCAGCACTGTTTGCACCCTAGCTCTGCAGGGTGGATGGGATCCACTTGCCCTCCACCCCTGGGCTGCCCAGGAGTGGGTACAGTAAGGCAGGCGCTGACTGCCCAATTCCCTTGGGCGCCCCCCCCCACCCCCATCACCACCAGTCAGGAACCTGCCAGCGCTCAGCAGGGTGCAATTAGCCTGCTCTGCCCTCCGCGGGGCTGCCTCCACCAGCGCCCTCCACGCTGACCCCTCTCCATCAGCGTCTCCCATTTGGCTCCCAGCCTCCAGCACTCACATCTGCAGCCTGCCCTCCAGGACAGCCAAGGCAATGCCCTGTGTAGGGTACCCGAACCTCTGTCCGGGGACAGCTGAGAGACCTAGCTCCTTGGCCCCTGCATTAGGGCGACCCTAACGGCAGTATCTGGGAGCCAGTGGTGAGGGTCTCCTCCCTCCCGTTCCCAAATAAGTCCCAGGTCACTGCCTTCACCCCAAGAGCTCCCCCCACCGTATCTATGGAGTTTAGAGACTCACTGCTCTACCCCGGCCAAAGTGAACCCAGTACCTTCCCCCTCCGGGATTGGGGGTCCGCGAATCTCCACTCGCTCAGGCAGTGCACAGACACACATTCCCTTCCTCTCCGTGTCCCCTGGGTTCCGGATCCTTCGGAGACCCTCCGTCCTGGCCCCTGTCCCAAACCGCGTCCCCCCTCCACGACGTGCCTCCCTCTTTGGGCGCTCCGGTCCGTCCCACCCGGTACCTGCAGGGCTCGGCTCCCGTGGGCAGAAGAAGCTGGAGGGGAGAGGGTCCCGCGCGGCCGGGGACTGAGGCGGGGACGGGAGGGAGGAGACCCTCACCACTG
>NW_024412424.1:2234596-2271189 GCF_014898765.1 Herpailurus yagouaroundi | reverse complement strand
CCGGGCCGGGAGAGGAGGGGGCGGTGCGACGCGGACGGCGCCGCCGATTGGTCGAGCCCGGGTTGGCACCGCCCCCGGCGACCCCGCAAGCTCCGCCTACATTTAAAGATCCCACATTCCCGGGAGCCCCCTTCGGCCCCCAGCGCTCAGCTGGTCCTCAAACTCGCTCTCTGGCTGGGCGCAATGGAGGGGACCTTACTTAGCGAAGCGACAACTCCGGTCCCCGACAGGTCTCGAGAACTCCTAGCCGCCCCCTTTCTAAAATCGGGTCTTCAAACTCCAACCCTCCTTCAACCCCTCAAATACACGCATTTGCTGAGGGGATAACTTTGCAAAGCGACTGGACACCTCCGTCCTGAAACTACCTCCTCAGATGTCCTGTTTGCAGGATGTTGCCACGTGGAGGGTGCCTAGGACCCCGACGTGGGGGCTCCCAGGAGCTGAGGGGGTGCCTGCTAGGGCCATAGGTTCAAGGCCACCATCTTCGGGACTGAGCCCCCACCCCCATTTCTAACCCTTATCACCAATGCCAGGAAGACAGGCCAGCAGAAGCCTGCTTTGGGGCTGTCCAAAACCAAGCTCCTTTCTGGCACAGAGGGCGTGCTTGGGCGACTCATTCATTCAGCCTTGGGGACAGGGAGGTGGGGAGCCCTTTCCTCCTCCTCCCCCAGGCCTCCTAACTACCTAGGCCTCACCCTGTCCCAGCCTGGCTGGGGGTGACTGAGTCCAGCTTTGACACACACACACACACACACACACACACACACCATCTCTCTCCCAGTGTTTTCTTCCTAGCTCTGAGCTTGGGACAGGGTCAGGACATCTGATTGCTCATCACTGCCTGCGGGCAGCTGATCTGTTTCCTCTGTGGTGTCCAGAAAATAGCTGGGCCGCATGAATGAATGAGTGGACGGCTGCCTGGGCAGGGGGTGGCCTCATGGGCCAGCGATGAGGCTGAGCAGAGCCAGGTGATGGCCTGGGGTCTGCAGACAGGACTTCGGTTTCTCATCCCAGCCTCTTGGGGACACCCTGGAGAAGGCCTGGCTGTGGTGGCAGAGGAGGCCTGGGGACCAGTCATGCCCTCCCATGTCCACAGGGATGCCAGGAGAGGGGACCCTAAATGGATGCATTCTCAGCCATGCTCGAAGAGCAGCCATCCCCTCTCCATCCCCCCATCCACTCACCAGGCCCCCACCCCAGGCCTGCATGGCCTGCTGGGGGCTCTTTCTAAAGCACAGTCGTGATGAAGCCACCCACATCTCCCTCAGGACCGGGCACACATCCCTGTATGGCATTCAGTGCCCCAGCCCCTGACAACAGAGCCTGCCCCTGTGCGGGTCCCTGCCCCGTAAGAAGCATTCACACTGTGCCCACCAGCTGACTCCAGCCTGTGCAGACTTCTGTGGAGTCCTTGCGACATCTGATGCTTTTTGAATTCAAGTCCAATATGTCAACATCCAGATACTCACAACAGCACGAGCCACAGACCCTGGAGGCTCTGCCAGGCCTCCCACCCTGAACAGGCCCTGCAGGCTCTATACCCACCTTCTCTCTCTGGAAAGATCCCTCTTTCCCCTTTGGGCTCATCTGCCCTGAGGGGTCAGAGACCCCCTTGAAGGGGCTGAACTTAGAATGGGGGGGGGGCCTGGTGAACGATCACCATCCACCCGTGTCTGCCCTGCTGCCTGCTTGAACCTCACCCCTCAGAGACGAGGCTGGCAGAGGTGGCTAGGGGTCAGGGGTGGATGGAGGTGGGGCTGTGGGTGGGCATCACCTGAGATTCCATTCCAGATGGAGCCTCTTATCAGCCCATGGCTGGCTGGAAGAGACCTGAGGAGCCTCCAAAGGAACCTGTCAGTTGGGATGCCCCAGGACTCACACTCCCAGGAAATGGCTGATCAAACAGGCAGGGGTTGGGGTGGTGGCTGAACAGGAAGCCCCTCTTCCAGGAGCCTGAGGGCTGGGCCACAAGTCTAGGTCCGGATGCAAGAGACCTGGGAGAGGTCTCCCAGGGGCTGAGGGACCCACAGGCTGCCTGAGTAGGGAAGGACTCAAGCCCGCAGGTGTGCATCCACAGAAATCTCAGACCCATCCTGGGTCGAACAGATAGCTGCCCAGAAGGAGGCTAGACCCTGAGTCCCCTATAAGTGTGGAGATGGCAGAGTGGGGAATGTATTCACTCATTCGCTCATTCATTCATTCATTCACTCATGTATTCATTCATTCATTCATTCACTCACATATTCATTCATTCATTCATTCATTCATTCATTCATTCATTCGTCCATTCATTCATTCATTCATTCACCTAGCCACCAAGCCCCTTTTCTGAGTCTGTTGCTGGGAATGCAGAAGCAGAGATACAAACCCGTCCTTCGTGGCGCTGCATTTCTAGAACGCTAGGCACAACCCTCTCCAAATAAAGGGACCAGTAAGAATTCTAGATACACAAAAGTATTAGGAAAAGATCCAATGAAGTTGAGAAAAATAGGAATGGGGATGGGGAGACTTTGAGGTGGTCATGGGAGGCCTCCTGGAAGGGGGGACATTCAAAAGGGGTCAAGGAGCAGGCCCTCGAAGAGCCAGAAGGGTGCATCGGGTAGAGGACGCTGCAAGGATCAAGACGTTGAGGTGGGCAATGTTTGAGGAAGGGAAGGGAGACCTGTGTGGCTGGGGGGAAGGGGCAAAGGATGGGGCAAGCCAGAGGCTGGCAGGGGTTCCAAATGCAGGGTTGAGTGTGCGAGGCCTCAGCAGACTGGGAGTCATGGGGGGTTAAGCCCCTTAGGGTCCTGTGAATTGTAGGGGCAGGAAGGGGGACAGGAAGGCCCAAGGGAGCTGGAGTGTGTGTCTCAGAGGGCTTATTCCTGGGCTCTCTGGGATTCGGGGACTTAGAGAAGCTTCATTCATTCTATCAGTGTTTCTTGAGCGCCTCCCATATACAAGGCATGGACCCGAAGTGGAGATACCATGGTGAAGACACACAAAAAAAAGTCCCCTGAACTCGTGTTGTCAGCAGGCAAGATCAGATCTTGAGAGACACTAAGTGAATACAATTGACCCTTGCAGATGGTCCCCGGGGGAAATGAGGCCAGGGAGGGGTACAGAGGAGCTAAGCCTGGCAGCCCCTGGTCCTCCCCATGGGCAGCCCACCTAATCCTTGCTCTGGAGGAGGAGCTGGGAGTCTGGGGGTGACAGGGAAGCAGCATTATCGGAAGCACAGACTCCCCAAAAAGCAGCCTCTGGCCTGGGAGCCCCTGTCACACCCACCAGGGGATCCCCGCCGCCTCCCCCCACCCCCACCCCCACCCCGGGGGCTGTCTCCTCCATTCAGCTGGCGGCAGCCTCCCTATTCCAGGCACCAGCGTCCCCTCCCTTCTCACACTCAGGCTGGAAGGCTCCAGCCTAACTCTTCCTTTCCGGCCACCCCCACATCTAATGGGACCCCAGGTCTGCCCATCCTTGTCCCTAAATTCACTCGGTCCCCATCCCTGCGGCCACTGCTTCACCATAGGCCCTGGGGGCAAAGGCATGGCTGCAGTAGGGTATTCTGCTTGTGGCCATACTAGTTTGGAGAGTATTCCCCCCCAAATTCCAGCCCACCCAGGACCTCAGAATGTGACCTTATTTGGAAACAGGGTCTTTGCAGACACAGTGAAATTAACGTGAGGTCATACTAGACGAGGGCGGGCCTTAACCCAATGACCAGCGTCCTTCTCAGACGGCCACGTGAAGACAGATACAGGGACTGGAGTGATGTGGCCATAAGCCAAGGGACACATGGAGCCCCCCAGGAAGGGGAAGAGACAAAAAGAAGGATCCTCCCCTAGACCCTCCAGAGGGAATGTGGCCCTGCCGATGCCTGGATCTCAGGCTCTGGCCTCCAGAACTGTGAGGCGTGACATTTCTGTCGTTCTCAGGTCGTAGTCATTTATTACTACAGCCCCTGGAAAGTCATACAGCGGTCACAGGCAAGGCACATCCCTCTTTGAGCCTCAGTTTCTTCAGCGGGGCAGTGGGGCCCTCCGAGGGCAGTGAGAGGGGCTGGGGATCCAATCCCCCTCAGATGTGCCAGGCACACAGCAAGCGCTCACTGGGTGCTCCCAGTTGCTACTAGCCTGATGGGGATCTGAACCATTTCAAGTGCCTTTCTGACTTCTCTGACTCCCGTCCAGTCTCTGCCAGGCGCCCCCGAGGGATATTTCCTTGCTAAAATCTCATTATGTTGCTTCTAATTCTGAACGCTCAGTGGCTCCCCATGGCCCTCGTGGCATCTGTACAATTTGACCCTCAGCACAACTCCAGTTGGACACCAGCAAAGACCTACCTGCCCAACCAGACCCAGCTCAAAGAGCAAGAAGAACACCTCTTCCAGGATGCCTTCCCAGATTTCCCAGAGCACAACAAATCTCTCCCTCCTCCCTGTGGTTCCTCAGCACTGGGCAGAAAACTGGCCACACACAGTCCATCCTCCACGCCCAACTTGGTCCCAGAATCTGCCCACTTCTGTTCGTCTCTGCCTCTATCCAGTCCTGGCTGAGCTCACTCTACCCAGTTGCCTCCTGGGCTCCCCTCCGGCCTTCTGCCGCTTCCACTCTTGCCCCACCAGTCCCCGCTCTCCACAGTAGTCACAGAGGCTTTTGAAAATCAGAAACCAGACCCTGTCCCTCTCTGCTCACACACCCTCCATGGTTCCCCACGGCTCTGCAGTCTATTTCTTGACCTCAGCCCCTGCCTGCAGATCCCTCGGTCTTCCTCTTCCTCCTCTCCCCCCCTCGCTCATTCTGTTCCAGTCACAGCAGCCTCCTCACTGTTCCTCAAACGTGCCAACCTCATTTCTGCCTCAGGACCCTTGCACTTTGCTGTCCCTGCTGCCAAGTATGCCGTTCTCCCAACTGCCACCTGGCTGGCTCCTCCTCCCGCCTTCTGTCCCCCCTCCAGGAGCCTCCCTCTCCCTGGGTTGTTCTCTCGTGCATCATTGCGAGGGGGGATGGCTCAGTCGGTTGAGCACCCAGCTCGATTTTGGCTCAGGCCATGATTCCACACACAGTTCGTGAGATCAAGCCCCGCACTGGGCTCTGAGCTGACAGCAAGGAGCCTGCTTGAGATGCTCTCCCTCTTTCTCTGCCCTTCCCCCACTCATTCATTTTCTCTCTCTCTCTCTCTCTCTCTCTCTCTCTCAAAATAAATGAATAAACTTAAAAAAAAAAAAAAAACAAAGGAAACAGTGTTCTATTTCCCTCGCAGTATGTCTCCAGGGCTGATCTGGGCCTGCCTCAGCCCCTGACGTGTCCCCAGCACCCAGCCCAGGGCACACAGTACCTGTTCGGTGTTTGCTGACTGATTAAACCGACCACACGTATTTAGAACTGTTGCCTCCATTTTCTCCATACCCCGTCCCCATTGGCAGCTCATTGCTGACCCTGAAATGTCAGCCAATGTTTGCAGGGGACAGAAGGAGTAAAGGAGATACTCCCTAAAAGCTGTCTCCCGGAGCGAGACCACAGAATCTGGGTGGCGGACCAGGGGTGGGGGACCTTCCAACCTGGCTCATCTCCTCCCTTCTGGCTGTGTGACACAGCGCGGGTTCCCCACCACCAGCGACTAGAGAAAATGGGCAGTGACTCTCTGGGGGCTCTAGAAAGCACAGCTGTGGTGGTGGTGGTTATTGTACTGTTAGTCTGACGTCAGAGGTTGGCGCTTTTTTCTTACGTCGCCAGATTGTCCACGTAGCTCCCGGGCCACCCTTACTCCCAAATATGACCCAGGCCTGGATTCACTCACCCTGGTGTGCAGGGGTCTCCCGGATGAGCCACCACCAAAGGGCCTGTCCCCTTCAGTCCTGCTGGATTGCCACCTGGCTGGCAGGGGGCTGAGCTGCCTTTCTTCTCCCCTTGACCTGTAAGGACCAGACACCGGTAAGGGGTAGGGGCAGGGCCCCAGGAGGGTGGCGTGTAGGTACCTCCCACACTGCAATGGTTTTTAGAGTAGACCTGTCTTCTAACTAGCCGAATTACCCTGTGAGCATGAAGGAAGTTTAAGATCAGTTTAAGATCAGTACCCCATAGCAGGCCCTCTCCCTGGAAGCCCCGTTTCCATCTCCTGGACACTGCACACTAAAGGCTCTACCTGCCTTTCCCCATGCTGTTCCCTGTCCTGCTCCTAGGTCCCCCCCAATTCCTTCACCACAGGGAGATCTAGGTGGATGAGGCTGGGACAGGCTGCCGTAAGGGTGAAGGAGGTAGGGATCCCTGACTCAGCCAGCTGTATTCTTGGCCACCCCCTGACCCTCACCCTGTCTGCAGCTGCCCTGGGGTAACTCCCTCAAGGAATTCACTCTGTACTGGGCTGTTGCGAAAGCCCCATGGTACCCATGGAACCCAGGCCCCACTCCGGAGGAGGGGGCGAAAGGGGACACAGAGCAGCCCCACGGCGGAGAGGGGTGAGGGAGCACCACCCCAGGATGGAACTGAAGGGGAAACACGGGCTGAGATGGACGTCCCAGCTGCCCTTCCTCTCGCTGGGGATCTGGAGTGGGGCCAGTGGCCACCTGGACGAGTCAGGGGCTGCCTGTTCTAGTCAGGGGGGGCTTTGGATCTGACTCTGGCTCTGGGAGAACAGGGAGATTGTCCAAGGTCACCCAGTGGGGCGGTGCGTCAGAGTGATCACTCTACCAGCTCTGGAAGGACCCCTTGCCCTCCCTCCCTTTCTCCCCTTCACCAGCCAGACTTCCTTTGAGGTCTAAGGCAGCTTGAGGAGGCTGGGGGAAGAAGGACTAGGAGGGACATGAGACCCGGGAACCCGGAGGAGGGAGCCAGTTAGGGGGCTCATGCACTCAGTCCTGTCTGGGCCTCCAGCAGTGTGGAGAGACTTGGAGAGAGTGTGGTACTCCCCCTACCCAGTTCCAGACAGGGCCCTCAAGCCCCACCCTGACAGTTAAACGCAGGAAGCAGAGGGGACCCTGGAGCCCACACCACCAGCTGAGTTCTGGGGTTCCTGAATCTGAGTCCGCCACAAACACAGCTCTGCCTCTGCCCAGCTGGGTGACCTTGGGTAAGTGCTAACCCTCTCTGGGCCTCGGCCCCTTTCCCACTCAGTGGGGTGGGGGCGGGTGGGGAGGCGGAGCTTAGGGAAGAGAGCAGAGGAGGAGCTCCCACGCACAGTAGGCTGGCAGGTGGGGGGGGAGTGGGGGGTTCCCTTCCACTCTGCAGTGGGCCAGCCGGGGGAATCCCCACCACACTCCGTGAGAGGTGGAAGGACTGAGGGGGAAGGCAGGGGAAGGGAGCAATGGAGCCACCACCGCCCCCCCCCCCCCCCCCCCCCCCTGAGGGTCCCCTGGTCTCCACCTTCTCCTCTGTGGGAGGACGTCTCCGCATTCCAAATTCCGGGAGCGGAAGCCCCCCTCCTCCCAGGGGGATGCTGGGGCGGGGGGGCGTCTGGAGTGACTCGAGGCTTGGAGTTGGGGAGGGGGGGGGCGGAGATGGAAGGGGTTCCCCTCCCTCCCGCACCTCCCCCCTTTGAATTCCGGGAGTCGGGGCAAACCCTGACCGAAACGCCCACCAAGGAGAAGGGGAGCGCCGCTGGGCCCTCCGCCCAGTCAGCGCCCCCACCCCAATGCCCCACTAGTGCCTACTCACCGGCCAGAGACGGCCGCCGCCGCCGGAGCCCCAGCGCCTGGCCCGAGCGCGAAGACAAGTGCACGGCCGGGCAAGGGCGTGTGAGCCGGGAGGGTGTGCGCGCGCCGCCGCAGAGCTGACCCCCTCCCCGCCGACCTGGGCCCCGCCCCGCCTCCCCGGGAGGGGCGCCTACCCGGTGGAGCGAGAGAGGCAGACTGCGGCGGCCACCGTGCGACCCCCCCCCCTCTCCCGCTCTGCTTTTCCAGAAAGGGTGGGGAGGGAATCCCCCTCCCCGCAGGAGTGGAACAGCCAATCTCCAAGAACGCTCAAAGAGCTGGGAGGACCCTCCGCCGCCGCTGGCCCATCACGTTCATTTTACAGATGGGGAAACTGAGACCCAGAGTTGGGGCGGCCCTGGCCAGGGCCCAGCGCCCCAGCAGCATAGAAATGCGGCTGCCCGCCTGTCTCTGGGGGGTCGCTTCCTGGCGTCCGGGTTAGGAATGGAGCCGCGGAGAGAAAGGGAGGCAATTCAGCCCCCCACCTTGAGCGGGCTGTGGGGCCTGGGAGGTCCAGGGGGGGGGGGACCCGGAGGCTTCAGGCCGCTGGTGACGTTGCTGGGGGCTGGAAGGTCCCAGTGAGGGAGGGGTACCTCGGGTGGCCATGAAACAAACCACAGAAAACTTCTCTAATGTCATTGTTGGGCTGTGACGTCCCTCTTCTCACCGCACGATTCAGGGAACCCGCTGAACGTGAACAGCCGGGCCCTGGGCCGGAGATTGTTTGTGAAGGTCACTCTGCCAAATTACAAGAATGCGGCTCCCGGGGTTAGGGTCACTAGGGGATGGCAGAGGGGGCGCTGCGCAGGGCTCAGCCCCTCCTGTGACCTTGGCCCTGTTCAGGCCCCTCTCTCAGCCTATTTCTTTCTTGCGACTGGACAGCATTCACTTCTGGGGTCCCTCCAGCTCTCCGAGGTCTTTGGGGCTGCCGGCTGTATTTTGCTGTTATCCAATTCCGCCCCCCCCCCCACCCCAGGAGGAGTGGTGCCCTCCCAGACCACCGTGTTCTCCCTCTCGGCCCCCTGCCCCCCGCAGCCCCACCCACCCAGTCTCCGAACCCCCACCCACCTTCCGCCGTGGCCTGGGATGAGGGGGGTTTCCTCTTGGGAGCCAGGAAGCTTCCATGAGCCTCCATCCTTTTTCTTTTTGGTTGTTTTTTTCCCCCCTCTTTTCTTCCATTCATTCTAAAAATAGCCCTCCCTCTCCAACTCTCCTCCCCCCCCCCCCCCCCCCCCCCCCCGGCGGCGCCCACCGAAAGGTAATGCACTCCCCCGGGGGGGGCCCGGAGGCCGGGGTTCCGCGGGGGGGGCGGGGGCGGGGGGGGGGGGATGGAGTGGGGGGCGATTGGGAGCGCACCACCCACCCACCCCCCCCCCCCATTGTGTGTGAAATGCTCTCAGAAGGAGCCGCCAGCGTGACCGTGACCGTGTGTGTAGGGAAAGAGAACAAAGGGGCGGGGGACCTCTAGGGTATTCATTGTGGAGGCAGATTGAGGGAGGGCTGGGGGGAACCGCAGGGACTCCACCGATGAGGGGTCCCACCCTGTACCTCTGCGGGGATGACTCTCCACCGGCGGGGGGGAAGGCTGAGGTCTGCACCTTGGTCGGACACAGGGAGGGTCAAGAGTCAGCAGTGACAGGGTGGCTTCACGGGAGGAGGGGGGAGTCCTCCACCCTTGAACCTGGACATCTGCCCTGCGGAGCCCCCAGAAGGCCCCTCCCACTGCTCCTTGCCTCGCACCCATGGCCTCCCTCGTCCCTTCTCTGTGATGCAACTACAGAATTCCATACTCAGCTATGTGACTGATCATGGCTCTGTCCACAGAACTAGCACCTTCCTCCTTGAACTCTCCCCCTCTTCCAAGTCCTGAGAGCTCCGGCTCCCACTCCCTTTTGTCCCAGCACTAGGGCTGTCTCGCTAGACCACCCACCACACTCTGGCCTGACTCAACCTCTGTGTTAATGTGTCCAGCCTCAGGGGCTTTGCATCCGCCCTTCTTTCTGCCAAGATCACACCCTTCCCTCACCCCCTATTGTCTTTCAGAGCCCGGTTCAAAGTCACCTCCTGCTCTGGGAACATCCCTCTAGTTTCAGGTCTTCCATTCCTGGTGTGCTGTGTTACTTGTCCACCTTCTGCCTCCCCCAGGGAATGGGGGGGGGGGGTTCTCGGCCACTTGGACTTGGCTGATGACGGGTGGGCCAACTCTGACCCAGCAGCTCCCCAGGAGCTACCCAGCTCCAGAGACAGAGATAGCACCACTGCCCCAGCTAGCCACTCTGGAAAGCACCCCTGGGACGTGGCACAAAAGATCCATCATCTGCTCCCGTAGGGGTGTCACCTTGCACAGGGACACTAAAAACCACAGGCCCCCAAATGTTCCCCACCAGGGATGGCTTAGCCCGTTTCCAGAGTAACAGGATGGTTATGGTCCACAGGGACGGAGTTCCAGGCCTGTTGAGAAGCCAGCTCGGAGGCGTGTCTGCTCAGATGGCAAGTAAGTATAAAGAGCAAAGACTGAGGGGAGGAGGGGGCACTGGGAGCAGTGACCTTTCCGCAGCAGTGACCTCAGCAGTGACCGAGGGGAGGGGAGTGACCTTTCCTTTGTTATTAGCTTTTCCATGTTTCATTAGCTTACACTTTTTGAAACCAAGGGGAGGATAAAGGGAAAATCTCTTTCTTGGAGGATATAAAAGCTCAGAGAGGGTATGTGCCCCCCATGGGACAGAAAACGCAGCTGCCAGTGTTGAGAAATCAAACACCCCCCCCTCCATACTTTCCTCCATAAATTTACCTTGAAAGCTTTGAGCAACTACTATCTATATATTTATATGCCCAGAGATCGAGGGTTGAATTCGGAGGAGGCGGGGGGGGGGGGGGCTTGTGGGTGCTGAGGGAGAAAGCCTTGGGATGGGTGAGTGCCCTGTCTTTGCACGTTTCACTGCCCGGCCCAGACTACACCTCAGGCTGGTGTTCAAGGCTAGAAGGGTGGGAACTGGCATGGGAAGTGGGGGGACCTGGCATGCAGGACCAGGGGAACCAGCCAGGCAAGAGACAAAGGCATCATCCGAGAGGTTTCAGAAAGTCTCAAAGGACAGGCCGGAATGTGGGGGAAGACAGTAAGGGGGGGGGGGTGCCCGACCATGCACAATTAGGGCTGCCACATAAAATACAGGACACGGAATGGGACATACTTGTAAAAATAAAAAATATTCGTTGTTTATCTGCAAGTCAAGTTTTACTGGGCGACGTAGTTTTTTTTTTCTAAACCTGGAAACTCTAAGCCCAGATCTTCTGGCCAAGCAAACCTGGGGTTTGTGCGGAGGAGGAGAAGGGGCCCTGGAAGTGTCCGTCCTCTCCCAGTCCATCACGCTGTCGCCGGCGCCGCACATGTTCCCTTCCTAGGGTTTTCTTTGTCCCCCACACGCTGTCCACGTCCCTTAACTGCTCCTCAAGTTTCCCCCTCCCCTCCTCTCTCTTCCTTTGTTGTCCCCCTCCTTCCACGCCCTCCCTCATTACCCCATCCTCCGACTCCTCCTACTCCTCTTGCACCCCTCTCCCCATCTTCCCCAGCCCTTCGCGTTTCCCCCACCTTCTCTGGCACCCACCCTTCCTCCTCGTCCCTCCACCCCCCCCCCCCCCCCCTCCTCCACGGCCCCTCTCTCCGCGCTAACCTCCTCCCCGGGCACCCACCCTCTCCTCTCTTCTGCGAACCCTCCCCCGTCAATCCCCGGGGCGCGCAAGGGGGAACCCCGGCCACCGGCGCCGCGCTCCACGCAGGCGCAGAGCCGCCCGGCTTCCCTGAGGCCGCCGCACCCCTCCCTGCGGCCCGCGCGCCCGGTTGCCAAGGCGACGGCGAGGGCCGGAGCGGGAACCTCCGGAAGACCCCACTCTCTCTCCCTCCCCCGCCACCTCCTCAGCAAACCCCACTCTGGTTTGAGCCGGTTTCCCCACCCCTCCCCCAGTGCGCACTGCGGCGTGTGAGGATTCCCTTGCCCACGGGGCGGGGGTCGGTCGGGGATGGACGCATGCGCGCAGGGCGAGGCTTTCCCTCCCAGACCGGCGCGCGACGGGAAAGCCCTAGCGCGTGAAGCGAGCACCCCCGCGCAGGCGCAGTGAGCGCCCGGCGTCCCCACAGCCCCGCCCGGTTGTCCCGGCAACGCGCGCGCGGAGGGCTGGGAGAGCACGGAACTCCCGTCTCACGCCCCCTCCCGCGCACTGCAGCCGAGTCGGGGATTCCCTGCTGCCCGCGCGCAAGCGCGGGCCTGGGATTCCGCGGGGGCGGGGCCGGAGAAAGAAGGGGCTTTTCCGTGCTAGGGAACAAAGGCTATTACCATATTCCCTTTGTCAGAGGACCGAAGCGGTCCTCTCAGCCCCGGAGTGTTATTTCCTCTCTGGTCCACCGGCCATCCCTCTGCAGGTCCCCGGGAGAGCTTGCCACACGCAGCTCCGATAGTTTTCCTACCTTGCTCACAGACTCGCCGTGGCTCCCTACCTTCCTGCGGTGAAGCCCTATTCTTCAGCCCGGCGTCTGAGGCCCTGAACGCCCAGCTGGTATCTACCTTCTGGTTATTCACCATTGGTCGCTAACCAACCCCCCCCCCCCCCCCCCCCCCCCCCCCCAATTCCAGACCCCAAAGACCTCAACGTGCCCACGCAGGAGGCTCCTTTGCCAAGCCTTTCTTCAGGATATGCCCTTCCCAGGCACCATCTCGTTGATTCTCGAGATAGCCTGGGGTTAGATACTGTTTTAGTCCCGTTTTATATAGGAGGAAATTGAAGCTTAGCCCCATTAAGGCCCCGGCCTAAGACCGCAGAGGTAAAAGGCAGAACCCTCTATTTGTGAGGAGACATCTGGGCCCCTCCACCCATTATTTGGCCCTCAACCCTGGTTCCGGACCCCACTGCTGTCCCTGCTGGCTCCCTCACAGCCCTGGGTGCCTTCTGGCTATGTGACAGGCAGGTGGCTTCGTTTTCCCATCTGTAAAGGGGAGAAATGTCTCATGGGCTGTCCCCAGGCTTCGGTGACATATTCCCACGTGCTAGGCCAGGGCCCAGCATCTAGGGGATGTTTCTCACAGCTGGTCTAGTTTGGCGGTGGCTTCCCCACCCTGCTTCCTGGTGCGATTTTCCTCCTTGTCATGGCAACCCCTGCAGGGCGCCTGCTTTCTGTCTCGCTTCCCTAGAGCCCACGGGGTCTTCTGGGAATACTTCCTGGATTCCTCACATGTCTTCTAGTGGTGGTTTTAGAGTTGGCTCCAGGATCCCCAAACTAAGCCATTGTTCGATATATGTTGGTTAGTTTTATGCCAACCAGCAACTGCTTCAGGAACCTTCCATTTTGCATTTTAGCTGTCCCCAATTATTAATGGCACCCCTCCCTTGAACAGGAAAGCTGTGACCTCCAGGCCTTTGCACAGGTGGTTCCTTCAGCCTTTTCTGCCCCTGTCTGTGCACAGAATTCCTATGCATCCTTCGAGGCCTTCCCTCCATGAAACCCTCATGGCCCCCTTTGGCCCAGCCCTGGATGCCACACAGTTGGGGGGTATGGAGACCAGAAGCCGCAAGGGCAGCCTTGTGGAGGCTGTCACGTGGGTGAGAGCCATCGCAGTGACCTGGTAAATGCTTGGACCCTACCCCTACCCGTGGGGGCCCACCTGGCTGCTGCCCTCCCTTTCTGCCAACTTTCCAAGGCCAACTAAGCTCTAGGAAGCCAGAACCAGGAACAGATCTCACCCAACCCTTCCCAGACATGCAGCCTCTGATGGGACACTTATTCCTACCCGGATCCACCTGCCCGTTCCAGCCTCCAGGCCCTCGCCTGCCTACGGCCCTGCCTATACAATGGGATCTGACTCATCTCCCGCTCAGGCCCGCTCTGAAGAAATCCTCCACTGGGAAGCCTGCCCATGACTTGACCCAGATGCCTCCCCTGTTGGAGTAACACCAGAGCAGCCAGCATTTCCTGACCCCCCGAGCACAGCATGTGACCTGACTGCTGACTCTGAACCAGAACCTCGCCTCTGGTTCTGCCCCTGAAGTACTTTGTGACCTGGAGCCAGTGCCTCCACCTCTCTGAGCAGTCCCCTCGTAGCAGCCCAGCAAAGCTTCCAGGGGTGGTGGTCCAGATCCCTTGATGGACAAGTGGCCAGCCAGGTGGGGAGGCCGTTAAGAGCCAGGCACAGGTCTCAGCTTGCTGCGACAACACGCAGTTGGGGGCCCTGATCTTCTCTGGCCGTGACCCCTGCATTCCAGCCCTCCTCTCCCCACCACCCACCCACCCGCCACCCACAGAGACGTCGAGTGCACGGTTTGCCTCACCGATTGCCTTTATTGGGCATCAGCCCCAGGGCTCCACGGGCGCAGGAAGGGGGTGGTGGGTGTCACTTGAAGCAGGGACCCTCCGGTGGGAGGCACGACCGATGATGCCACCTAGCCCCCAGGATGCTTGCCTCAGCCCCGGACCTCTCTGTAACCCACGCAGCTGACCCAGCGGACGGCGTGTGAGGTCATGACCCTGACCGCCTGTAGGGCGGCTCCCCCAGTTCTGGGCTCACTTGGGGGTATTGAAGGGCACGGCCCGCTGGTTCATGGGGTTGTCTGGCGACCGCAGCCACTCCTTCTTGAGCAGCTGCTTCAGCTGCGACAGCCGCATGTTGGGGTTTTCTTGCTTGAGCCGCGGCAGCTGCGCCTCCTCGAAGGCGGTGAAGGCCGCCCGCATGCGGCGCTCTGGGTGCCGGTCAGCAGCCTCCTCCGTCACGCTAGGGGAGGACAGTGAGGAGGAGAGCGGAGTGAGGGGGGGGGAGGGGTCTAGGGTGCGGCCCCGCCCGCGGGGAGGGCCGTGCTCCGCCCCCAGACACATAGCCCCACCCCCGGCGCCCAAGCCCCACCCCATCACCTGAGCACCGCGATGGCATCCTCGATGGTGCGCGCCTCCACACTGCCCTCCTCCAGCACGCGGCGGTTCACATTCTCCTCCAGCGGCACCTCCAAGTGGCTCTTGGCTTTCTCCGCTGGGGGCGGAAGACAGCCAAGTGACAGGGACACACACAGGGACAGAGATAAGCGGGGATGCAGAGCTCCGGAGAGATGAGAGCGACGCAGTGGGGGAAGAGAGGAGAGAGAAGGAGGCAAGCAGGCAAAGAACGATGGGGGCGCCCTCCTGTCCTCCCAGCGCCCAGGCCCCTGCCCAGGCCACGCTGCCATCCTGACTTCCCTGCAACTGAGCACACAGGAGGCACCCCCACTCCTGGCTGCTGTCTCCTTACCCTCCGGGCACCCCATTCAGTCCCCGGAGACCCCATGGCCCACAAGCGGAGGTCAGATGCACAGCAAGTAAATACACACGTGTTTGCGCCCATGCTCTGGGTGCTCAAAGCCAGGCCTGCCAGGACGCTGCCCACCCCTGCTTCACCACACAGCCCAGGCAGCTTCTCTGGGGGTGAGGAAGGGGCTCTAGATTCAGGCAGGGTTAGTCCTGCGGCCTGGCCTTTAGTGGGGGGAAAGGCAGCTCCAGAGCGAGCCAAAGCCCCACCTGGCTCTGGGGCTTCCTTGTGTTGGTGGTCTCGACGGAGCGTCTCCTCAATCTGGGCGCGGGTGACCTTGCTGGGCGCGGCCACCCGGGGGGCCTTGCCACCCTTGAGCTTGGAGTCTTCCTCCTCCAGCAGGCGCTGCGTCTCCTTCTTGCGCTCTAGCTGCTCCAGGCGCCGCTTCTCCTTCTCCTCCTGGGGGGAGGGAGGCGATCAGGAGTGGGCCCCACCACTGGCATGAGGTCTGGGTTTTTATCCATCTCACCCAAGGCAGACTGAGGCCCTGCTGTGTGCTAGACCCTGTGCTGGGCACAGCGGACACAGCTGGAGCACAACAGGCCTACCTGAGGGCTCCCAGCCTACAGTACTATGGGAGCAAAGGGAACCTTGGCCAGGGCAGGTGGATGGTGGCTCTTGAAGGAAAAGCGACGCCTGGGCTGGAGGAGGAGCCAGACAGGAAGAGAGATGGAGGACAGGAAAAGTCCTTAGAGGTGGGAATGCAGGTGCAAAGGCCCTGAGGCAGGAACCTCCTGGCAGGACAGAGGAGAGACTCACAAAGGCTGGTGTGGCTGGAGCAGGGAGGGGAAGCTCTCAGCAGGAGAAGAGGTGGGGAGGACATAGGGTGGGACCCCAAGGGGCCTCAAGGGAGGGGTTTGTATTGGATTCCGAAGGTGACAGGACCCAGGGAAGGTCTGAGCCCATTTGCTGGCTGGGGCAGGGGTCTGCCCTTATGGGCACTGTCCCTAGCCAAGTGTCGCAGGGGCTGTGACTGGTCCCACCTTGCCCCTCAGGGAGGCCTTGATGCCATCTGACCTACAGGACTTGCCCTTGGCCGCTGCCCCTCACCACCTCCACCAGGGGGCAGAGTCACGACCTGGTTCATTTGTAATGCAGGGCAACCACAGGCTTGGAATATTCGGCCACCTCCCACCCGCACCCCCACAGGGCCCTGCACCTCAGGCACCTCCACCTGCCTACCCTCTGCCTACAACTCTGCCATCTGACTTCCATGCCCTGGGGGTGATCCCCACTCCTTCAGTGCCCTCTGTGACACTCCTATAGTGGAACGAAGTGTCCCCCTGGGCCTCTGAACTCTAACCTGCCTGCGCAGCAGGAAAGTGGAGGCAAGGTTAAAGGTTAAGGGCCCCCACATCTGTGTTCAGGCACGTCAGGCAGGGCCACTGTCCGAGCCTGAGTTTACCCATCAATTAGAGGTAATGTCCTCCCGAGGCCCCCTCGTCCCTGCACGGTACTCATACAGCCCATGTTCGTTCTGTCCCCAACACGGCCCTGCCTCAGCCTTTGCACTGGCTGTCCTCTCCTCCTGGGGCGCCGAGGCCTCCTTCCCTGGCTAACTCCGGCTCCTCCCGAGCTCCTGGCTCCTTATCAGCCCCTCCACCCCATGGCTCTTTCCCGTGTTCCGCAAATCCCTGCTTCTGGTCTTCTGACTATCTGGTTTGTCCTGGAGGCAGGAGGCAGGCCCTGGCCTGGGTTTTGAACAGCTGCCTGCTGGCCCCAGGCCCAGTAACACAGTAGGTGTTAGTAAAAGTATGCTGCATGAATGCATGAATTCCAAAAAGCTCCAATAACTCAGGAAAGACACTCGCTTGCGGCCGTTAGTCTCTAGTGACACGGGACTGAGGAGGAAGCATGAGCATTTATGCTTTGACATTCAGCAAAATTTTGTGACAAAGTCACTTGCAGTTTGCAAAAAAAGAGCCATCAGCAATTGGCAGTATCTGGTGATGGGTGACGATAAGTCCACTCTGCAGAATATTCCTGCGCCATAAAAAGTGAGTCTCATAAATAATTGACATGGAACCCGGAGAGTCAGGTGCTCAGGCAGAGCTGCTTAATACGGAACAAGTGGAGATAAACTGCTGACTTCTGGGCGGCGGGGGAGGGGGTGGCGATGAATTACGGCCCCATCCGCGACCGCTGCCTGGTGGCCAGGAGAAATATGGCTGTGGGACCCTACTGAACCGAAGACACGGGCTTTAGGGTAGGACACTGGGTGAGAAAAGTCTGGTGTCACGTGAGGGAGGATGTGGGTTTTTTAGTGTTTTGGAGTGAGCATGAATTTGCTTTTTTCTTCCTTTTTTTAAATTTTTTTAACTTTTTTTTATTTATTTCTGAGACAGGGAGAGACAGAGCATGAATGGGGGAGGGTCAGAGAGAGAGGGAGACACAGAATCGGAAGCAGGCTCCAGGCTCTGAGCTGTCAGCCCAGAGCCTGACGCGGGGCTCGAACTCACGGACCACGAGATCATGACCTGAGCCAAAGTCGGACGCTCAACGGACTGAGCCACCCAGGCGCCCCTCTTCCTTTCTTTTTTAAAAGATTTTAGGGGGCGCCTAGGTGGCTCAGGCAGTTGAATGTCCGACTTTGACTCAGGTCATGATCTCACGGTTCGTGGGTTCGAGCCCCGCGTCGGGCTCTGGGCTGACAGCTCAGAGCCTGGAGCCTGCTTCCGATTCTGTGTCTCCCTCTCTCTCTGCCCCTCCCCTGCTCACGCTCTGTCTCTCTCTCTCTCTCAAAAATAAACATTAAAAAAAAATCTTTTAAAATAAATAAATAAAAATAAAAAGATTTTATTTTATTTTAAGTAATCTCTACACGCAACGTGGGGCTCGAACTTACAACCCTGAGATCAAGGGCCGCATGCTCCACCAATGGAGCCAGCCAGGCGCCCAGATTTGCTTTTTTCATAGAAACGTTTTTTTCATGTATATATGGAATCCTAAGCAGGCTCCGTGCTGTCAGCATAGAGCCCGATGCGGGACTCGAGCTCACGAGCTGTGAGATCATGACCTGAGCCGAAACCAAGAGTGGGACGCTTAACCGACTGAGCCACCCAGGGGCCCCCACAGAAACAATGTTTTTAAAGCAGCTGTTGTATAGGGAAGAAAAGAAGGACTAGGTGGGCCACGTAAACTGTGGGCACCACATGCCCATCAGCAGGAAGAGGGCTAGACAAACCGCAGAAAACCACCCAATGTTGGCAACTCCATGCAAAACAGTCAGGAGGGTGGACTGCCTGGGAAGGGCCTGGAGGCTGGGAATATTCCAGACGGCAGGGGTTGGCAAACTACAGTCCTCCACCTGTTTTGGTAAAGGTTTTAGTCCATTTGCATATGGTGGCTCTGAGCCTGAAGGACAGGGTCAAAAAGCTGTGAGAGCTCATCTGGCCCCTCCAGCCTGTCCGACCTCTGCCTGCTCTGCATGTTCTTGTAGGCGCATGCTACACAGGCGGGCAGACAGACAGCTCCCTAAGCCACACACCCAGGACAGGGCCTGTCCTTTAAGCCAACCCTTGTAACAGACCAAAAGGTAGACCCATGGCCTCGGCCAGTCCCAGCCCTTCCCCACAGCCCTGCGACCTGGGCTTCCTGCCTTATCCGTGCTGCACTTTTCTCAACCAGGGACCCCAGAGCCCAAGACACTAGCCCGGGGAGGGCTCTTGGGGCCTGGGGCCTGGGCTGCTACCTCTGCTTCAGGTCTCTATGGGGCACCTGGTTAGCTCAGGCAGTTAAACATTGACTCCTGAGCTCAGGTCAGGTCTTGATCTCAGGGTCGCGAGTTCAAGCCCCGTGCTGGGCATGGAACCTACTTTAAAAAAAAAAAAAAAAAAAAGGTCTCTGGCTTTTTCTCTCCGCGTAATGCATAAGGGCTCTTTGGCAGATGATGTTTTTTTTTTTTTTTTCTTTTGGGTTTTCAACTATCCTATATTATCAAAATATTGACAGTCAAAAAGAAACTTGAAAGACCTCCATGGACCAAATGCAGCACAGGGTGTGGGGAGGGAACCAATGACGTGCCATGTCCAACTAAAAATAAGGCAGGATCCAGTCCTGCACAGCAAGATGATGGGAAAACTCACAAAAGCACCCAGGCATGCCCGGAACCGGGCAAGCAGGGAAGGTATGTCACCAGTGCTATTTTCTGCAGTTGTCACCAGTCTGGTCAGGAACCTAACCTCTGATCAGCCCCCGGTGGGGGGGGGGGGGGGGGGCCAACAAGCAGAGACAGGGACAGTGGGTCTCTGGCGCCACCTACTGGACAGAGCCAGTCAGTGTCACCCGTGATCCACTTCCCACACCAATTCAGTTACCCACTGGGTGCCTGACACTGGGACCCACTAGGGGACAGATGGCCATCCCTGCACTCTTCTGTGTTTTTGCACACGCCTAGAAGAGCCTGCGAGCCCTGGGGTCAGCAGGGTGGATGCGGGGGACCTAGTACAGCAGTTCCCAGCTTTGTCGCTGCGGACGTCTGGGGCTGTCTCGTTCTTTTCACGGCGGGACTGTCCCGGACCCTGAAGGGTGTTGAGCAGCGATCCCGGCCCCCGCCCGCCAGATGCCAGTGGCCCCTTCCACCCACCGGCTGTGACAACCCAAAATGTCTCCGGATGTTGCCAAGTGCCCGCTGGGTGCAGAACTGCTCGAGGCTGAGAAGTGCTAGTCTGACCCAGCCCGGACATTACCCGGAGGAGAGAGAGGAGCCCGCAGGGGGTGGTGGCTGCCTTGCCTAACGAGCCCCCCCCCGCCCCCCGCCCCCGGCCCTTTGCCTCCACCGCCCTCCTCGTCCTTGGTCTACGTCCAGGGCCTTCTCACTTTCTAGCCGAAGCCCCAGGGACCTCCTGCCACCTTCTACCTCGTTTCCATGTTGACTGCCCACCTTACCCGCAGCTGAGGGAGCCTGGGAACCACCCACCTTGCGCTGTTCCTTCCTCATGACGTGTTTGTCCTCATCCTTCCAGTAGGCATCCTCCAGCTCCTTCTGCTTCCTGGCATCAGCTGCCGCCTTGGCCTCAGCCCTCCGCGCCCGGGCCGCTGCCGACTTGGTGTTCTCACCCTGGAACTTCTTGGGCATATCCCTCAGCAGGCTGCGGGAGGAGGGCAGGGACCAGTGAGCAGGGGGCAGGTGGCCTTCGGCGCCCCCGCGCCCACACTTGCAGTCAAGAGCCCCTTGGAGCCTCAAGGGCCTTGTCTGTAAAATGAGGGCCTCAGACTTAGTGATCTCCCTTTAAAAAAAAAAAAATGGATTGAGGTGAAATTCACACAACAAAAAATGAACCATTTTCAAGTGCCCAATTTGGTGGCATTTAATACATTCGCAATGTCGTGCAACCATCACCTCTATAGTTCTGGAACATTCCCAGCACCCCAAAAGGAAACCCCGCACCCACTAACAAACAGTCACGCACCCTCCCCCCTCCCCCTAGCCCCTGACAACCACCGATCTGCCTTCTGTCTCTACGGATTTGCCTCTTCTGGACGTTTCATATAAACAGAACGGTGCATTCTGGGGCCTTTTGTGGTCTGGCTTCTTTCACTCGGTGTGATGTTTTCAAGGTTCCTCTATGCTTTTTAGCATGTCAGTGCTTCGTTCTTTTTTTTATGGCCGAGTAATATTCCATTGTACAGATTGACCACATTTTGTTTATCCGTTCACCACTAACGTTCACCCGGGGTGCTTCCACTTTTTGGCTTTCATTTTTTTTTTTTTCCCCATCATTTTTTAAGTTTATTTATTTATTTATTTTGAGAGAAAACACAAGTGGGAGAGGGGCGGGGGGGGGGGCGGAGAGAGACAGAGACAGAGAGAGACAGAGACCCTGTCAGCGCGGGGGCCGACGTGAGGCTCGAACACACAAACTGTGAGATCACGACCTGAGCCTAAGTTGGATATTTCACCCACTGGGCCACCCAGGCGCCCCTCCACGTTTTGGCCTTTGGAGTCAGGCTTCGGTGGACCCCTGCGGGCCAGTCTGTGTGTGGCCCCTCCTATTCTGCCACTTATGACACCTCAGTCCCCAGAACCCTGAAGCCAAATCCTCCTCGCTGGGTACTCGGCTGCCGTGAACTGCTCCCAGTGACCCAGCCCAGGCTTGCACAGCCGGGAGATGTGTTGTCCAGCACGCACATGGTCGGTGCAAGTCCCACACCGGGTGCCGGGGAAATGATATGCAGGCACCACCCTCCCTCCACTAACCCCTTCATATGGACCAACTCAACTGAATGCCTCCAAAGCGGGGTGCCTACGTGGCTCAGTCGGTAGAGCATGGGACTCTTGTCTCAGGGTCATGAGTTCAAGTCCCACAGCACGGAGCTTACTCAAAAAAAAAAAAAAAAAAAAAATTCATGAATGCCTCCAAAGCTTTAAATGTGGGCACTGCCCCTGTTCCCATTCTGAGATGGGGAAGTCAAGGTACCTGGCCAGGTCACATAGCTCTGAGCCTAGAGTCTCACCTCCAAAGCCCGCCTTCCAGGTGAGAAAGGGAAGGCTGTGCGGCCCGGGGCATGTGCCTTCAGTCCTCCGGGCCTCAGTTTTCGTCATCTGGGAAATGGGCTGATGTTCCTGACTCCTGGGTTGTCTGTCTCCCCTGAATATCTCCAGCTCAGTCCCCTTAGGGAAATAGGCCCAGCATCCACAGATGAAGGGGAGAGAACGTGGGGGCCACTTTGACCCAGGACCACCAGGCCACCCCATTCCAGCCTCCTAGCTGTGTGACTTGTGGGGCAAGGAGCTTCCACCTTGGAGCCCTCTGGAAACTCTAACATCAGCTCCCATCTGCAGCAGCTCCATGCACTGGGCTTCGTGTTTTGTACGCAGCGTCTGAGTGGATTCTCACAACCCTGGTATGTGACGGCAGAGCTGAGCCCCGAGGGACGGGTCAGAGGCAGTCCTGTGAGGGTGAAGGGGTGAGGCTTCTGGGCAGAGGGCACAGGATGTGCAAAAACCCTGCGGCACTGATGAGGCCACTGAGCGCTGGGGAGGGGGAGGAAAAGAGGGTGGGAGGGCACGGGGCTGTCAGAGTGGGGTATTATGGGCCAAGGAAGAGCAAGGATTTTATTCTCTGGACACCAGGGAGCCGTTAAGCAGCCCGGAGCAGGACACGGACACATTTTGATTCAGGCTGCTCCCAAGCCCACCGTGCCTGCTGTGCGGATAGGCCAGGGGACGACAATGATGCCATGGGCAGAACGGGAGGTGCGGGGTCGGATGGAGCCGGGCAGTAATAACGATGTCAACTCGGACCGATGCTCAGCACCAGGGACACGCTAAACCACTTCATCCCCCGGCAGCAGCAGCAGAGGCTACTTTCAGCCCCATTTTACAGACGAAGGAACCTAAGGCTTTGCAGGAGTAAGTAGTATGCTCAGGGCCACACAGCAGGTTAGTGGAGGAGGCCCGATTCCAACCCAGGGCCAGACCCCCAATCCCAACTCTGTGCTCCTAACCGCTGGCCCACCCCGGGGTCCCGACAGGCCCCGTTGATGTTCCCCGCGGATCAGGATTCTGAGGCCACTGGCCCCTCCCCCCCCGCCCCGCCCCACGTAACATCAAGGGGTGGCCTCCTGGCCAGGTGGTCCAGGCTGAGACTGAGGAGAGGGCCCCATGGGGCAGAGCAGGGCAAAGTAGGGGCAATCAGTGGACCCAGGAGACTCAGAGCTGCGATCACAGCTGAAGTGCTCCCCTTGAGCTGAGACACAGCATGGATCCCAGTCCCTCTCCCAACCCCCTGGATTTAAGAGCTGCCACGGGGGGATATGCTGGCCTGATCCCACGGGCCTCCCAGCTGCTCCTTGACCACCTAAGTCAGCATTCATTACTGAGTGTCCACAGTATACTCAATAGAACCACCCCCACCCTGGATTCTCCAGGGGAGTGCCAAGAATTGGGAGTCACTGTCCAAGTTACAGATTAGAAAACTCCCCACCCGGGGCGCCCGGGGCGCTCGATTGGATCGAGCTTCTGATTCTTGGTTTTGGCCCAGGTCATGATCTCCTGGGTCGAGCCCCACGTGGGGATCCACACAGTGTGAAGCCTGCTTGGGATTCTCCCTCTCTCTGCCCCTCTCCCACTTGTGCGCGTGCGCGCTCTCTCTATGAATTAACTTTAAAGAGAGAAAACCTGCCACCCTACTCTCCCTCTATCTTCCCCTCACTCACTGGTGGCAGCCACACCAGCCTCCCTGCCATCTTCCAAACACACTGCAGGTTCCCACCTCAGGGCCTTTGCACTTGCTGCATCCTCCACCTGGCTGCTCTTCACGCCTCTTTTTACCCAATTGACTATTTATTTATTTTCATTTTTTTAATGTTTATTTTTATTTTTGAGAGAGACAGAGACAGAGACAGAGACAGAGACAGAGACAGAGACAGAGAGGGAGACACACAATCCAAAGCAGGCTCCAGGTTCCGAGCTGTCAGCACAGGGCCAGACGTGGGGTTTGAACTCAGGACCCGTGAGATCACGCCCTGAGCCGAAGTCGGACGCTTCGCCAACCGAGCCATCCAGGAGCCCCAGTTAACTCCTATTTAAATTTCAGGGCCTACATCAGGTGTGTCTGCCTCCATGAAGCCTTCCCTGAGACACCCTCTCTCAGACCACAAGCTTCTCTTTGAGGCCCTCGTCTGGGTTGCTATTTTATGTTCACGTATATGATTATTTGACAAATGTCCATGTTTCCCACCAGGCTGGGAGTTCTGCGAAGGCAGGGACTGCCTTGGTCCCTACTGGGTCCCCACTGCCCAGTACAGTAGGGGCTCAACAAGCCCTAACCCTAAAGACGACTGTCTTTGGAGACAGGGCCAGTGAGGGAGCCATAGCGATTAAGCAAAGTCATAAGGGTGGGGCCCTAATCTAATGGGGCTGGTGCCCCTATCATTGCAAAAGACACCAGGGCTTGCTCTCCGCACCACGTGAGGACACGGCTGAGAAGGTGGCCGTTTCCAAGTCAGGAAGGGTGCCTGCGTCAGGAACCAAACTGGGGGGCACTTGGATCGTGCATTTCCTCCCTTCCAGAACCGTGAGCACAGAAATTCCTGTTGCTTAGGCCGCCCAGTCTGTGGTATTTTTTGATGGCAGCCCGAGCTTTACACAGACAGCTTCTCTTCTGTTGTGGTAAACACTTACTCACGCTGTCGTTCAGTAAACACGCACCGAGCACCTAGTACGCATGGGACACTGGGTCGCGAAGCAGCACCCATCTGACCGCCAGGCTGGCTAGGGCTTAGACAGTAAGAGTGACAACTTGCCATAAGAACTGTGATGGGGACATGCAGGGCGCTAGGGAAGCCCCGAGGTGGGGGGGTTTCTGACCCAGACTGGGGTTAAAGGGCTTCCTGAAGGAGACATCTAAGAAAAGGCCTGAAGGGGTCAGGGGCTCCTGAGCCCCCAGGAGGGTGGGGGAGGCAGGCTGCGAAGCGGGGATCTGTATTTCAGGGTGATGGAAACATGCGGAGGGTGTTAGAACCGGGAGGCGCTGATCTGTGGATAAGAGGCGAACTGTAGGGGTGCGATAAGCAAGGAACTCAGGCAGGGATCCGGGGAGTGGCTCCGGATGGACAAGGGGGTACGTTTAGGGCGGAATCCAGACCCACGTGGTTGATTGGATGCAAAAGTAAAGAGAGAATAGAAGATAAAGCTCAACACCGCCTCTTCCAAGAAGCCCTCCCGCTACCCCTTCCGGGCTCCCCCTTGCCCGTCGTGCCTCTCCCCAGTCCTGACCCCACTGCAAGACACCGGGGGGGGGGGCGTCCGTACCCAGCTCTGTCACCCCCCAAGCCTGGCAGGGCTGGAGCTGGCTGGCCTCCAAAAGGACGCAGTTCTCCCCGGGTCTCGGTCGCCCGCTCCGGGAAATGGGCACAGCCCCCGCGAGAGCCGTCTTGCCTGGACGCTGAAAGTGCCCGGGTCTCCGACCACCCCACCTCCAGCCCCCCCAGGGAGACGGTCTCAGGCCTAGCCACCCCGCCGGGCCCACCCGCACCCCGCCCCCCGGCTCCGCCCGCGCTGCGGCCGCTCCTACCTCCTTCCCCCAGCGCCGGCCCGGTCGCGAATCCATGACGTCACCGCAGGGCTTGCGCGCCGAGCTCCCGGAGGCGCGGGCTGATGACGTGTCAGCGTTGTCGCCATCTTGGTAAGGGAAACGCTTCCTGGCCTCCCACCCGAGCCAAGGTTATCAGCCACTTCTTTTCCTCTCCGCGAAGAGGCTATTTTATGAGTCCCCCACCCTCTCCTCTCGCTTCAGATATTGGCAAACTAGGAGGGGCGGCTAAAAACGACAATCTAGAATGTCGCCTTTACCAAGATGGCCGTTGCCCGGATGAAATATGGCGGCCTCCACTTCACACGTGGTCCGACGGCGTCAGGCGGGAGTTGCCCTGCCACCAGGGGGCGCCAGAGCCTGCGGTCTAATCGCTGTCCGCAGCCGGCCAAGCCCAGAAGAATCCTCCCAAATTGTGCTGTCGCTTTGCGCTGGGAAGGCGCTCTTCTAATCCACACTCTCTGCGTCCCACCTGCGAAGCTGGGGAGAGGGGAGGCCGGAGAAAGTGGCAGAGAAACGAACCACCCCACCCCGTTCAGCTGGGGAAACCGAGGCTCAGAGACACCAGGAAGTGAATTTACTCAAAATGTAAGCGCCCGCCCCCCCCCCCAGCAGCTCAAATTCCTCGCTGGCCCCTCCTGAAATGCTCCACTGTCACCCACCCCCTGCACACGCACCTTGCTTTTTTATTTTATTCAGCAATTCGTTTGGGGGGCCAATTTGTCCCAGGCACCTATACTTGAGAGTTTCTGCATTTCCTGAGGCTCCGTGTCCTCATCTGTAAAAATGGGGAGTACTAGGGGTCTGAGGGTGGTTACCCTGGACCTGGCTGTGGGGAAAGAGGCAGGGTTTGGATCTAGGGGACCGTCCGTGCAGGACGAGTGGACCACAGAGTCCTTCTCTGAAAGGCAACCCCAGTCACACTGCCAGGACCTTGCTCTAGAGCCTGGTGGGTTCCCACTGCCTTTCAAGACTCCTTTATTTCGGTCAGAGAATCAGCTTGCGTTGTCCATTTGTTGACCTGTTTGTTTTCTGCTTCTCCCGTGGCTGTGACATGGGACGGAACCCACGCAGCTGGAGCAGCCTCAGCAGAAAACATGTACAACTGACCCTTGAACCACACAGGATTTAGGGGCACCGACTCCCACGGGGTCGAAAGTCTGCGTATAGGGGCGCCTGGGTGGTTCAGTCGGTTGTGTCGGACTTCGGCTGAGATCCTGATCTCGCGGTCCGTGAGTTCGAGCCCCGCGTCGGGCCCTGTGCTGACAGCTCGGAGCCTGGAACCTGTTTCAGATTCTGTGTCTCCCTCCCTCTCTGCCCCTCCCCTGCTCTCTCTCTCTCTCTCTCTCTCTCTCTCTCTCTCTCTCAAAAATAAACATTGGAAGTGCCTGGGTGGCTCCGTTGGTTAAGCGTCGGACTTCGGCTCAGGTTACGATCTCACGGTTCGTGGGTTCGAGCCCCGCGTTGGGCTCTGTGCTGACAGCTCAGGGCCTGGAGCCTGCTTCCGATTCTGTGTCTCCCTCTCTCTCTTCCCCTCCCCTGCTCGCGCTCTGTCTATCTCTCTCAACATTAAAGAAACATTAAAAAAAAAAAAAAAAAAAAAAACCTTGCAAAAAAAATCTGCCTATAACTTTTGACTCCCCAGAAACTTAATGACGAATGACCGGAAGCCTGACCAATAACAATCGGTTGCTTAACGCATATTTGGCATGTTATATAGATTATATAATGCATTCTTACAAGAAAGTAAGCTAGAGAAAAAAAATGTTACTAAGAAAAGCATCAGGGAGAGAAAATACATTGGTAGCCCTGGACCCATGCGGTTAAAAACCCATGCAGTTTAAGGGTCACCTGTATTGTTCAGTATTAGGTACAGGATGTGTGGAGGCGGCAAAGCCAACACCTAGTCAACCTTCTGCTGGTAAAGAGCCAGGTTTAAAAAAAAAAAAATGCTAAAATAATTTAAAAGAGAGATTGGCTCGTCACACCTTCCCGGGGGCAGGATGCCTCTTGCTTCATATTGACATAACTCAGAGGTGTAGGTCAAGTGAATCGTTCCAGAACAAGGAAAATCTTCTGCAAGATGACTTTTGCCACCGGCCAGGCACTCTACCTCACAATGCTACTCCCCGTCCTAAGGATTCTTAGCTTCTATCGTGGTGACACTACAGCTCTTCGATGCCCTCATTCTCAAACAAGTGTTGAGTGCCTACTTCGAGCCTGTGCTGGAATACAGAGACAAGTTGGGGGCACCTGGGTGGCTCCGATGGTTAAGTGTCTGACTCTTGATCTCGGCTCGGTTTGCGATCGTTCGTGAGATCGAGTCCCATGTGGGGGTCTGCACTGACAGCGTGGAGCCTGTTTGGGATATTCTCTCTCTCTCTCTCTCTCTCTCTCTCTCTCTCTCTCTCTCTCTGCCTCTCTCTCTCTCTCTCTCTCTCTCTCTCTCAAAATAAATAAGCATTTACAAAAAAATTAGACAGACGTGGTCCCTGGTCTTCTGGGGCTCACACAGTCAGGAAGTCACACACAGAAAAATTATGATCCTTTATTTTTTAAATGTTTGTTTCCTTTTGAGACCGAGAGAGACAGAGCGTGAACGGGGAAGGGGCAGAAAGAGAGGGAGACACAGGATCCGAAGCAGGCTCCAGGCTCCGAGCTGTCAGCGCAGAGCCCGACGCGGGGCTCGAACTCACAAGCCGGGAGATTGTGACCTGAGCCAAAGTCGGACGCTTAACCAACTGAGCCACCCCGGCGCCCCCCCCCTCAAATTATGATCTTCACCATACTCAGAAGATATTCCCCACGTTGAGAGTGGGTGACAGAAGCCAGCAGGCTGGGTGATCAAAGAGGCCTTCTCAGAGGAGGTGGCCTTTAAACAGGGCTGCATGAAGAAAGGGAGAGAAAGGCGTTCTGGGCAGAGGGAATGGCATGCACAAAGGCCGGGTGATAGGTGTAAAGTGAGAAAGAAGAAAGCGGACCGTGACCTTGGTCCGGTGGGAGTTGGCCCAGCGTCTACAACTGCGCTATGGTTTTCTCCTACATGACGTAATTTCACAGAACGTCAGTATCAGAAAAGGCCACTCTAGCCAGGATGAAGCAAGGCAAAAACAAGCCCCCTCCGGTGCATCTGACCTCAGACAAACACGAGGTCATGATCACAAACCACTGAGAGGGCCAAACCTCCCCGTCCTCAAACCGCCTCACGTAAGCCCCAGTTTTATAATAAGCCCTTCCTAACCCCCTCTTTCTCGGATGCTACACAGAGCCCCCCTGCAATGAGCCATTACACCCAGCTCGGTCTGACTACAGGTATGTCTGGTAGGGCATCAGTAGGGATGGGCATCCTGTGGAGACCCCGCCAAGACCCTCGCTGCCCCCACCCAGGACCCTCCAAGGGCTCTTTGGGGGACATCCTTCTTTGCCTTTTCCAGCTTCCGGCAGCCCCAGGCATTCCTCAGCTCGGGGCCACATCGCTCCAGTCTCCGCCTCCTTCTTCACGCGGCCTTCCCTTGTGTCTCTTCTTTTTTTCAACGTTTATTTATTTTTGGGACAGAGAGAGACAGAGCATGAATGGGGGAGGGGCAGAGAGGGAGGGAGACACAGAATCGGAAACAGGCTCCAGGCTCTGAGCCATCAGCCCAGAGCCCGACGCGGGGCTCGAACTCACGGACCGCGAGATCGTGACCTGGCTGAAGTCGGACGCTTAACCGACTGCGCCACCCAGGCGCCCCCCTTGTGTCTCTTCTAAAGACACATGTCATTGGGTTGAGGGTCCACTCTAAATCCAGGCTGATCTCATCTTGGCCTCTGATGGGTATCGACCAGCCTTTAGCAAAGTTCTGGAAAGCCGAGGTTGCACAGGGGCCCTCCCAACACTCGTGGCTGTTCTGGCAGAGTTTTCCCCATCAAAAGCTGCGCTTGGTCCGGGCCAAGCACCTGCGTCTTTCGTGTTTCCGTCACGTTAACTGGAACACGGCGCGCTCGGCTGGGACTGTCCCCATCGGGGACGAGTTGGAACAAAGTTTCGGATTGCAGTGGCCACTGTGGGGCCTTTCATTGGACAGGGATCTAGAAACAAGAAAGAAAAAGGCTGTCGCAGGGAGATCGTCCTGTCTAAACAGACCATTTGGCCAAACACCCCTTTGTTTGTTTTAGACTTTGGGGCGTCTGTAACAAGGGCTGGGCTCCGCAATCCACAGTTTGATGAGATTATCAAGGACCCAGATGAATGTTTGAACTGGGTGTAATGACTCTGTTTGTGCTTGTGTGCCTGTGCCAATGGGTTCTCCTCCACTGAAACTTCTCGGTCCTTTGACCGAGTGGAAATATCGTATCTGAAAAGGGCTCCCTCATTTCTTTTTTCTGTCTTTCTCCCTTTCCTCCTCACTTGGGAAACTTTAAAGACGATTTAATGGAAATGGCACTGTCTTTCCACGCATGTTCTCAGAGCATCTCCTCCGGCTAAAGGGACAAAATTGTCGAAAAGACACAAAACCCTGGGGGCGCCCGGGTGGCTCAGTCGGTGAAGCGTCTGCCTTCGGCGCGGGTCATGATCTCACAGTTCGTGGGTTCGGGCCCCATGTCAGGCTCTGCACGGACAGCGCGGAGCCTGCTTGGGATTCTCTCTCTCTCCCTCTCTCTGCCCCTTCGCTGCTCTCTCTCTCTCTCTCTCTCTCTCTCTCTCAAAATAAATAAACTTAAGAAACAAAATGCCACTGAATTTCACGTTGACTTGGGATTGTGGGACCCTGAACCCAAAGCCCAGTTGAGCTCTGATGAACCTGGGCCTGGACCTACAGAAAATAATGAGATGAGAAATGAGTGTTGTTTTCAGCCGCTAAGTTTCAGTCATCTGATGTGGCAGCAATGGGAAAGGAATTTGGTTTCTTTTTTTTTTTTTTTTAATTTTTTTTTTCAAAGTTTATTTATTTTTGGGACAGAGAGAGACAGAGCATGAACGGGGGAGGGGCAGAGAGAGAGGGAGACACAGAATCGGAAACAGGCCCCAGGCTCTGAGCCATCAGCCCAGAGCCCGATGCGGGGCTCGAACTCACGGACCGCGAGATCGTGACCTGGCTGAAGTCGGACGCTTAACCGACTGCGCCACCCAGGCGCCCCAGGAATTTGGTTTCTAAGTAAGGAAGAGATACAAAACGCCGGTCATTACACGTAATTGTAATCTGCCTTTATTTTTTGCCATGTTTCTACTTCACACGATATGCACGCATCATATATATATATATATATATATACACACACACACACACACGTATAATGTACTTGTATGTGTGTGTGTATAATTTTTTTTTTTGCCACCATTTCCTGCTTTTGCAAATATACGCAAGTTACTTTTGGGGGTAGCCGGGTGATCAGCAGAGGGAACCTGTCTGTACTATTTTTGCAACTCCTTGTGGGTCTATAATCATAATCAAAATAAAAAACGGAAAAAAAAAAAACCCAGAAAGACCCCTTCATAATCATGTCTGAGCACGGGCAAACACAAGAACACCTTGCAAATCACAAAAACAGCCAGAAGTCTCCCTTCCTGGCTACCAGGAGCAACTGCTGCTACTCACAGTTATAGCCACAGCCTCCCCCGATTCCTCCTGGCCCCTGGGTAAAAAATCAAGATGCCAAAACAGAGTCACCCCCCTCCTCCTCTTTGTGGCCGATCCAGAGCACAACTCTCCTTCCTTGAACCCAATAAAAATAAGCCCCTCCTTGCGCTCCGGTCCCCATGGTGTCTGTCTCCCTTGCCAATAACCAACATACCCAGCGTGGGGCACCTCAGTGGCTCCGGTGGTTAAGCGTCCGGCCCTTGGTTTCGGCTCAGGTCATGATCTCAGTGTTCATGGGTTCAAGCCCCTCGTCGTGCTCTGTGCTGACAGCATGGAGCCTACTTGGGATTCTCTCTTTCTCCCTCTCTCTCTGCTCCTCTCCGACTCACACTATCTCTGTGTCTCTCAAAATAAACTTCAAAAAAGAAAAAACAGGAAAGGGAAGGGAAGGGAAGGAGCCAACATACGAGCTTCCATGGCTTTCCTGGCCGGATCAGGCCAGGTCACTGAGAGAGGGTGCCATGGACAAGGCTGCTGGCCTTCGTCAGAGCCCAAAGTATTGTCAGAAGAACACAATTTAAGGTTACTGTCCCTAAAATCCCCAAATTCTAGGAATCTGCCACTTGAAGACTCTAGATTCTTTTTTCTCTTAATTTGGAGTGAAATATACATCACATTCCATTTTAACCATTTTTAAATGGTATTTAAAACCATTTTTAAATGGTCAGTGGTATTAAGTCCATTCACTGTGCTGTGAAACCATCACCTCCAGCCATCCATAGAACTTTTTCATTGTCGCAAACTGAGACTCTGTCCCCATTAAATACTAACTTCCCCTTTTCCTGGGTTGGTCAAGCTAAAGGTTTGTAAACTTTGTTTGTCTTCTTGAGGAACCAGCATTAAGTTTCATTGATCTTTCCTATCGTCTTTTTAGTCCCTGTTTCATCTATTTCCACTCTGATCTTTATGATTTCCTTCCTCCTGCTAATTTCAGGCTTTACCTGTTTTTCTTTTTCTAGTTCCTTTAGGTGTTAAGTTAGACTGATTACTTGTGATTTTTTTTGGTTTGTTTTTTAAGGAGACCATGGACTGCTATGAATTTCCCCCTTAGAACCACTTTTGCTGCATCCCATAGATTTTGCTACAGTAAAACTTGGACTGCAGGTAACTTGTGCAAATGTTCTGTAAGACAAGCAAAAATTTCTAATAAATTTTAACTTGCTAAACGAGCGATATCTTGCCATACGAGTAGTACGTGACGCTGAAATGTCCCACGATGACAACTGAGTCAGTGGTTCTTGAAATTCACTCTGATATACAAGTGCTTTGGATTACAAGCATGTTTCAGGCTCACAAACCAAGGTGTTACTGTATGTTGTATCTCTATTTTCAACTGTCTCTACGTAATTTTTTATTTCTCCCTTGATTTGTTTGATGACCTATTTGTTGTTCAGCAGCATGCTGTTTAACCTCCACATTTTTTAAAAGTAGGCTTCATGCCCATTGCAGAATGCAATGCAGGGCTTCAGTTCACACCCCTGAGATCAAGAGTCGTATGCTTAACCGACTGAGTCACCCAGGCGCCCCAGTCTCCATATTTTTGTTTTCAGTTTTCCTCTTATGACTGATTTCTAGTTTCATACCATTGTGGCAGGAAGAGATGCTTGATATGATTTCAGTCTTGAATTTATTGAGACTTGCTCTGTGGCCTAACATATGATCTGGAATGTTCCGTAAATATAGCTTAAGTCCATCTGGTTTAATGTATCACTTAAGGTCATTGGTACTTCTGTGAGATATATATATATATATATATATATATATATATATATATGGTGCATAATATTTATAAATATGTATCTTCTTGCTGAATTGGCCCTTTTATCATTATGCAATGCTCAAAACAATCTTGAGAAAGAAGAAAAACTCTATGCTCCTTGATTTCAAATTATACTACAAAACTATAATAACCAAAACAGTATGGTGTTGGCATAAAAACAGACACACAGATCAATGGAACAGAATTGAGAGCCCAGAAATAAACCTACACATAGATGAACAGTTTGTTTATAAAAAGGAGTCGAGAGAGGTGCCCGGGTGGCTCAGTCGGTTGAGCGGCCGACTTCGGCTCAGGTCATGATCTCACGGTCCGTGAGTTTGAGCCCTGTGTCGGGCTCTGTGCTGATGGCTCAGAGCCTGGAGCCTGTTTCAGATTCTGTGACTCCCTCTCTCTCTCTGACCCTCCCCCGTTCATGCTCTGTCTCTCTCTGTCTCAAAAATAAATAAACTTAAAAAAAAATTTTGGGGGGGGCTCCTCGGTGGCTCAGTCGGTTAAGCGGCCGACTTCGGCTCAGGTCACGATCTCGCGATCTATGAGTTCGAGCCCCGCGTCGGGCTCTGTGCTGACAGCTCAGAGCCTGGAGCCCGTTTCAGATTCTGTGTCTCCCTCTTTCTCTGCCCCTCCCCTGTTCATGCTCTGTCTCTCTCTGTCTCAAAAATAAATAAACGTGGGGCACCTGGGTGGCGCAGTCGGTTAAGTGTCCGACTTCAGCCAGGTCACGATCTCGCGGTCCGCGGGTTTGAGCCCCGCATCAGGCTCTGGGCTGATGGCTCAGAGCCTGGAGCCTGTTTCCGATTCTGTGTCTCCCTCTCTCTCTGCCCCTCCCCCGTTCATGCTCTGTCTCTCTCTGTCCCAAAAATAAATAAACGTTGAAAAAAAAATTTAAAAAATAAATAAATAAATAAATAAACGTTAAAAAAAAATTTTTTTTTAAGGAGTCAACATTTATTTTTTTTTTTAAATTTTTTTTTTCAACGTTTATTTATTTTTGGGACAGAGAGAGACAGAGCATGAATGGGGGAGGGGCAGAGAGGGAGGGAGACACAGAATCGGAAACAGGCTCCAGGCTCTGAGCCATCAGCCCAGAGCCCGACGCGGGGCTCGAACTCACGAACCGTGAGATCGTGACCTGGCTGAAGTCGGACGCTTAACCGACTGCGCCACCCAGGCGCCCCAGGAGTCAACATTTAATGGAGGAAGGACAGCCTCTTCAATCAACAGTGCTGGGGAAACTGGGCAGCCACATGTGAAAGAATGAAACTAAACTGATATCTTACACTGTGCGCAAAAAGTAACTCCAGATGGATTAAAGATGTGAACGTAAGACCTGAAACCATAAAATTCCTAGAAGGAAACACAAGCGCTAGGCTTTTCAGCAGCGGTCTTAGACGTAGAGATGTGTCTGACTCCAAAGGCAAGAGAAACAAAAGCAAAACTAAACAGATGGGATGACATCAAACTGCACCGTGAAGGAAACCATCATCATAATGAAAAGGCAACCCACTGGACAGGAGAAGTTATTTGCAAATCATATGTCCAATAAATGGTTAATATCCAAAATATATAAAGAATTCACATAACTCAATTTTAAAAAATTTTTTAATGTTTATTTATTTTTGAGAGAGAGAGAGAGAGGGAGAGAGCAGGGGAGGGGCAGAGAGAGAGGGAGACACAGAATCCGAGGCGGGCTCCAGGCTCTGAGCTGTCAGCACAGAGCCTGATGTGGGGCTCAAACCCATGAACTGTGAGATCATGACCTGAGCCAAAGTCGGACGCCCAACCGACTGAGCCACCCAGGTGCCCCTCAACAATTTTTTTAAAAATGGGCTGAGGATGGGGCACCTGGGTGGCTCAGTCAGTTAAGCGTCTGACTCTTGATTTTGGCTCAGGTCATGGTCTCACAGTTCATGGGTTTGAGCCCCACGTCAGGCTCTACACCGTCAGTGCAGAGCCTGCTTGGGATCCTCTCTCTCCCTCTCTCTCTTTGCCCCTCCCCCACTCAGGCCCTCTCTCTCTGAAAATAAACTTTAAAAAAACAACAACACTAATTCCCCGTTCCTTCCCTGCAACCCCCATTCTACCTTCTCTCTCTACAAATATGACTACTCTAGAGGCCTGACATAAATGGAAACACGCCATATCTGTCCTTTTGGGATTAGCTGATTTCACTCAGCATTTTGTCCCTAAGGTTCATCCATGCTGTAGACTGCATCAGAATTTCCTTCCTTTTTAAGACTGAATGATATTCCAAGGTGTATATGTGTGTGTGTGTATATGTGTGTGTGTGTATATGTGTGTATATATATATATATACACACACACACACACATATACACACTATATATATATAATTTTATATATGTGTGTATATATATATACATACACTATATATATATATATATATATATATATATATATATATATATATATTTCTCCGTGCATCTGTCAGTGGACATCTGGGTCACTTCCACCTTTTGGCTATTCTGAATAATGTTGCTATGTTTGCAAAAATCTGTTCGATATTTGCCTTCAATTCTTTCGGGGATCTATCCCGAAATGGATTGCTGGGTCATGTGGTAATTCTGCATCTGATTGTTTTAGGAACTCTCATATAGTTGTCCATAGTGGCTATGATTCTTTTTTTTTTTTATTACAGTATTTTACTTATTTATGATTGTTTGTTGGGGTGAAATTCGTATGACATCAAATTAACTGATTAAAGTGTACAATTCAGTGACCTTTAATACATTCATGGTGTTGTGTAACCATCCTGTCCATCTGGTTCTAGAACGCTCCCATCTCCCCGAAAGCAAACCTCATGCCCATTAACAGCCACTCCCCATCCCCCTTCTTCAGTACCTACAAGTACTAATCTGCTGTCTGTCTCTATGGGTTTGCCTGTTCTGGACATTTCTTTTCTTTTCTTTTCTTTCTTTCTTCCTTTTTTTTTTTTTTTTTTTTGATGTTTATTCATTTATTTTTGAGGGAGAGACACAACACAACAACAAGCAGCAGAGAGAGAAGGAGACAGGATCCGACGCAGGTTCCAGGCTCTGAGCTGTCAACGCAGAGTCCGACAAGGGGGCTCGAACCTACGAACCAACACTTATGTGGCCTTTGCTTCCTGGCTTTCTTCACTTGGCGTGATGTTTTCAAGGTTCGTCCGTGTTGTGCCCTGTGTCGGTACTTCGTTCTTTCTTTATGATGAAGGCTGGAGATTCTGAGTCCGTGGCCCGAGCTCTGAGCAGGGCGTGCTCTCCCACCACGGGACTCCTGGCCCAGAGTCTCGGGCCTGGAGAGAAGCCCTGGGTCCCGCTGTGTGCAGCCTCGGGGGACACACGCCTCTCCTCCTCCTCCACGCCAGCTGTGGGCTCTGTCCCTGCCTAAAGGGCATATGGGGCCTCTGCAGGCGTCTTGTCTTGAAAACAAATGTTTGACCAAGGACTGCATTTAGCAAACACGCTGCACCTTTCTGTGGATGGTGGTGACCCCAGGTGGGCTAGGGTGGGGACCAGACTTCGATGGGTGACCAGGGCTATTGGGAACGCGGAGCTGCTATTTGCTTTCTGGGGTTGACCCTTCTTCCCAATAAGAGTAATCTGTGGGTTCCCTGAAGCCCTTGCACACCTCGGGTGTAGGGAACAAAGGCAAAAGGAAACGTAGATAAAATTACGTTTCCTTATAACCTATAGCCCATTGACAAATACTTGAGGCAGGCGGGGGTGGGGGGGGCTGGGGGGGTTTAACCCTCCTCCAAGACCTTCCAATCTTCGCGTTAATGCCTCACTAGAGATAAAAACAACCTAGCCTGACAATAGCTAGGCCTGCAGGATCCCAGAAGTCTTTGACATTTGGAAATTCTTCTGAAGACTTCCACTCTCCCTCCCCCAACTCCAGAGTGTATCATCAGTGGCTCCTCCCCACCCCAGCGCGGGTCTTCCGGTTCTTTCTGCCCGCGGTCCTCTCCTCATGCTTTAGTACAAACACACTCAGTATTTTTTTTTTTTAATTTTTTTTTTCAACGTTTATTTATTTTTGGGACAGAGAGAGACAGAGCATGAACGGGCGAGGGGCAGAGAGAGAGGGAGACACAGAATCGGAAACAGGCTCCAGGCTCCGAGCCATCAGCCCAGAGCCCGACGCGGGGCTCGAACTCACGGACCG